>NC_064852.1:78692606-79055106 GCF_024139225.1 Suncus etruscus | reverse complement strand
CTGGGTGCATTCACACGTCCTTTTTCTTCAGGCATGGATTGGGCAGAGGGGAGAGGTTTGCCAACATGAAAAGTGGTTTCCTCCATGGCAAGAGACATGCTACACTTCCTCACGACTCTTTGAAAAAAATATGTTTTTTCCTCTCTGTATTTAACCAGACAGATGCCACTTTTCACACATTTCTACTAGGCACAACTCCATCCAGGGGAAACAGGGAAATGTATTAAAAAGATAAGACTGTGAACACAGGTCTAGAGAGGAGAATGTGTTTCAAAGCTCTGTAATGAGAACACCAAGTGTACTGCACGCCCCAGCTTGCTCCATAAATGAATCCACTTTAAATCACTAAATAGAAAAGGGAAGCATTTTTCTTTCTTCCCCAAATGGGAGCTGATGAGAGAGGATGCATCGAGGTTGAAATGAACCAACAATTTTAAAAGACCATCTCCTACCTGCTCTCAATGTAGTCAGGAAATTGTAATTGTAAAGTGACAGATTCCTTTTAGGCTGGGATATTCTTTCTGCTGAAATTACAGTATGTTCTGAGAAATGTCCTTTTATCAAACTGTAAAAAATGTAAATTTTGCTTTGTATTTTCATACAACTATTTAATAATTTGTTGAGCCTATCTTTTAAAATGTACAGGCTTATCATAAAAATAACTATATGTATATTTCTCTAAGAACTATATGATAGACAGTTTTTAGAGTCTCTAGTCCAGGAATGGTTAAAGATTTTCCAAGTCTAACTTCAAAGAAAAAAAGTATCAAAAGTGGAGGGAAATTACTAACTACCAATGTGAAACAGTAATCTAATAATATATTTAAAGCAGACACATTGGTGACACTTGGAACGTTTACTTCTTATAACTGAGCTGAGATGCTAATGCAAATTTATAGCTCCAAGTCTTTGTTATAAGGACTATATCATGGGATAACAGTAACCAACTCTATATATTGAATATCCTGTGGAAACTTCTTTACCTTCTGTCATTTACCCCTCACAGAAAATTCCCTATGAATTAGATCTTTTTGTCTATATTTTCTAAAAAGAGAATTTTCTTTTAAAACACTATTTTGTTTTGCATGTAAGTCAGTCAAGGGTTTTGAGTATTGAAAGAAATTGGAAGAACTGTCTGAAACTAAATGTGTTCTGACGTTAGACTAATATGCTTTAATATAATAATTTTTTAATTTTTAGTTTAGGCCTGCAGAACCATACTTTACCTCTGATGGAAAAAATTTCTATAAGATTATTAGCAATGAAGATGGCTACAAGCATATTTGTTATTTCCAAGTAAATCAGCCAGTGAGTATCTGACATTATTAATTATTTTGTATTTTGGATTGATCTTGTTTCTTTTCTTTCTTTTTTTTTTTCTCTTTTTAAACTAACTTTGTGGAAATCATTTGGCAACACTTGATGAATGTGTATAAATGGACTAATTCAAATTTTTCTGGTTGTATATGTACAAGGTAGGATGAAGAAAAGTAGAACATCTGAGAATATTTAATTTCTTGAATTCAATGGTTTAATCTTTCTCTTAACTATTAGAAAAAATCTAATAAGCTTCTATTTTTTTTAAATCCCATCAGAACTGCACATTTGTTACAAGAGGACCCTGGGAAGTCATAGGGATAGAAGCTCTTTCAAATAATTATTTGTGAGTATTCTAAAGTCAATAATCAATCAAATATAATCTTTGTAATTACTCCCTCTTTGCCCAGAAATAGTGAAAAAATCTTCTACAAATAAAGAGTCGTCTATTTGGAACGTGTTCAGAACTTTTTTCTTTTATAACATACGGAAGCCTTAATGATTTTCACATATGTTGAGCAGATTTGATACCATGCCACCAAGCGGCTCTACCTCTTGCTCTTACCTGTTTTCCATGAGAAGAGCTATAGCCTCTTTTTCCTGCACATCTTGGAACTTTGAACTTTGAATTCAGAAAAATCTTGTTAAATGTCAGTCTGCACAAGATTTTGGGAAGGTTTAGACAGGCAATTTTATCTGTCCATGCTCTTATTCTACTCAGGAAAACAGAGAGCTTTGCAGAATAAGTCAGCTACAAAACATGGGCTGGTGGGAAGGATTTTTAATAAATTCATTGGTAGTTTTATAATTCTTTCTGGTCTCAATAAAGAGGACTACTGCCACTTTTGAAGTGGCTCTCAGAAAAATGGGGTCCCAACTGTCCTGTGTTATGAAACAGAAACTGAAAAACTCAATGGTTGTCATATTTTTATAAGAAATACATATTATTTTTCACTTTAATTAAGGTAGAAATTTCTGAATTTAGACGCTTTAGTCTTCTAATAAAAGAAAAAAAGAATAGAAATAAAAAGAAAAAAGAGAAGGAAAACAAAAAAGAATGCCCTATTTATATATGGTGGTGAAAAATGGTGATAAGTGGCAAAGAGAACAATGAAAAAAGAGGGTCAAATACTAATGCAGAAGCATGTGTGTGTGCGCTAATGCTGGTGGTAAAGCCAGATGAAATGAGCTTATTTTTCTTGATAACACAATTAATAGATACTTTATATGTTTTCTTTCCAGATACTATATTAGCAACCAAAATAAAGACATGCCCGGTGGACGAAATCTTTATAAGTAAGAACTCTATTTTGTTGTAGTTTTAGCTGATGAAAATTGCTGGGCTCTTTTTCATTTTTAATTTGTCTTAACTATCATTAAATTTTAATTATACAGAGTTCTTTTATAAATTAATCGTCATGTCAAAAATGATAACCTTATTAGATGTTTTGCAATGTCTCCAAACAATAGAATGTTCGAGATTATTATATATTAATTTGATGATATATTTCAGATGAACTTTTTTGAAGTTGATTTGGCATTTAACCCTTAAAACTAAAATATGTCATTATTTCATTTGTTCCTATCATTTATCCTTATATCAAGCACTTAATTCCATCATTGACTTTATAGAATCCAACAGAATGACTACACGAAAGTGACATGCGTTAGCTGTGAGCTGAATCCAGTAAGATGTCAGTACTATTCTGCATCATTTAGCAAAGAGGCAAAGTACTACCAACTCCTCTGCTCTGGTAAGTCAGATCCCCGATGAGGGAAGAAGCAGGTATATCTCTCTGATCAGGTAATTGCCCTCCCTTAGCTTTCTGTTGTCTCCCTCTCCCTTCCTAGGCTGACAGCTATAACGTTCTTGCCATCCTCTTTTTTTGTTTTTGTTTTTGTTTTTGGGTCACACCCGACAACGCTCAGGGTTTACTCCTGACTCTATGCTCAGAAATCGTTCTTGGCAGGCTCGGGAAACCATATGGCATGCCAGGATTCGAATCACCGTCCTTCTGCATGCATGAAAAATGCCTTACCTCCATGCTATCTCTCCAGCCCCTTTTGCCATCTTCTTGACTAACTCTCCCCTCCCTCCGGCTTCCTTTTATGTGTCTAGTTTCAGCCCTGCTTAGTGTCTTGTTCAAGGAGTTCTTGAAGTCATATAAGTTCCCTTTCTTTACTTTTGTTTATGTGCTTAGTTTACTACAAATCCTTCTCCCTTTAAACCAAGAGATTTATTGACTTGATTAGGACAAAATGCACGCACAGCGTCTCATGTGCACACACACACACACACACACACACACACGCACGCACACGCACGCACAAGCACACGCACACGCGTGCACAGGAACTTATGTCTAATAGACGCACTTTTTCCTTATCTGAGCATGTTGTATTTTTATTGTATTGTTTTATGCACTTAACCCTATAAGTAAGAAAGTGTATGGGGAGGCCTCTTGTCACCTAATTGCTCACTGCTCCATCTTCTGTTATTATTGTTATTGTTTTCTTTATTGTCAGTGAAAAAACCTGGGCAAGAAGAGGCAATATGGCTGCCATAGGTCATACAGCCAGAAGAGACCCAGCAAGCTTCCAATAGAGGCTTATAGTCCTCAGCCATCTGAAACATGCTGAAACTGGTGCTAAGTTACCAGTCCATCACTAAAAGGAAATCTCTAAAGCATTTCTCTGAACTTTTTTTTTTTACCAATGTGTTTTACTTAGCATTATTTTTAACATGCTTTATTATGCTGTTTTTAGTTCTCGTTCATTGGGCAGGTATTTTATATGAGGCACAGTGCTAAAGGCTTTATTTTTATCACCTTGTCTTCTCCTTAAGAAAATTTTATAATGTGGATATTATCAATCACATCTTATATTATGAGATGATTTAAGCCTTGATACATTGTCCTTAATCACACAAAAGGTAGGACAGGGTTCAAATTCAGATTTGTATAATGCCTTTACTGTGATTGCAAGCCAATATAAAAATTAATATTAACATCCACAAGGATCAAAATTAAAGAGCTCACGAAATAGCTTTTCTATACATTACCTTCCTCTGTGCAACTACCACAGTTGGGCTAAATAGTGAAGATATGTACTTGTGAGAAAAACACTTTTGCATGCCAGAAAGGAATTACTTATCCAAGTCAGGCACTGTGCAGATGTGCTGCCAAGCTCCAGGACTCAGAGGAGGAATAGCAGGAGGGAAATCCACCTCCCCCAACCTCTACACACCACACCACACACCACACAAACACACACACACACACACACACACAGAGGTGACACTGGCTACCATAAGGTAAGCAAAGTCTGAAACCTAATATGTGATTACCCAGGAATCAGATCACTCAGTTTTAGAGCAGGAAAGGCTCTCAGCTGTGAGGGAGCCTGGGAGGCCTGTTTTACAGATGTGGGATTGGACAGAGATGATCCTGGGCTCTAGGCATTAAGCAGTGTCAGAGGTTCATTTCCTGTTTCATTCTACCCGATTTTTCTAAGTATATATGTATATCCTTAAATTGCATTTGTTTTAGGAAATTGGAGGAAAAGCTGAGTTCTTTATCCGGGAATGGTTATATGATCAAAGTTAAATGCTATCAAACTATAAGAGATCTATGGTAGGAAATGTTTTTGAAACCTATGCTGCTTTTTCTCTTGTAACTCATAAAAAATATTTTTTTCTGATTATGTTACCAGGTCCTGAACTACCCCGCTTTACTCTGCATAGAAGCTCAGATGATAAAGGTATTTTCTCATATTCATCAACTTTATAGAAATTATGTATGAAAGAAATTGAGCTTTTCGTCATTGACTTTTTAGGAATTATGGGTGAATAGGATTGAGATATATTTAGGATAGTATGTTTTTCCTGGGCTCCAGAGTGTTTTTTGTAGTACTTTGAACACAAGGCTTTTACAACCTGAAATATGCAGTGCCTTTAATAAAAAGCCATTAGTTCATTAGTACCTTGCACAGCCAAAATTCTTCAGATTTTAATGATGAATTACTCTTTTCTTTTTCTCTATTTATTTAGAAATAAGAGTCCTGGAAGATAATGAAGTTTTGAATATAACACTGAAAGATATCCAGATGCCCTTAAAAAAATTGGACACTATTACTTTGCATGGAACAAGTAAGATAAATTTTTCTTGAAACACAACTTTTCATTTAAAAAAAGACAAAAGAAAAAATATATACCTGTGTTGAACTAAAGCCGTGCAACAGGTAGGGTGTTTGCAATGCATGCAGCGAACCTGGGTTCCAGCCCCAGCACCACACTGTTCCCCCAAATCTTACCAGGAGTAATCCCTGAACACTTCTGGGTATGGCAAAAAATAAACTAACTACAAAAATACTAGTGAATGGGCTGGAGATATAGGATAGTGGGTAAGGCAGCATCACATTCCCAGCACTACATAGATTCTCCAAGTACTACCAGGAGAATTCCCTGTACACAGCTGGGTAAGGACACAATATAAACAAAAAATTAAACAAAATAAACAAAAACATTTTTGTGAAGATTGCTTTACAATTAAGATTGCTATCATAAGGACTACTTTTTTTTTTTTTTTTTTTGGTTTTTGGGTCACACCCGGCAGTGCTCAGGGGTTACTCCTGGCTCTACACTTAGAAACTGCGCCTGACAGGCTCGGGGGACCATATGGGATGCCGGGATTCAAACCATTGTCCTTCTGCATGCAAGGCAAATGCCTTACCTCCATGCTATCTCTCTGGCCCCTAGGACTACAATTTTTATCATATTTTGTGTGAAGAAACAATAGTGGCCTGTATGAAATATGTCTGTTTAGAGGACAGATATTTGGGAAAATGCATTATTATTTCTTTACTTTCATCCCATTAGTAGCTCTAGTCTCTTGTTAGGTGTGAATTGGATATGTCTTTTAAATGGGGAAGGTTAGCGAGAGTTTTCTAGTTCTAGAATGCCAACAGGACTTGATGTCAAAGAGGCTTAGCTGTAGTACTCTTTCATTTAGTAAAGATTTGGCAGACCCTAAAGTTTTCAGGGTCTGGGAACCACAGATGTATGGCTAACATGATGAGGAATATAATGTATTGCCAATTGGGGAGGCTCCAGCTGAAAGGTAGGAAAGAAGGACATGTGAGTTTGGATTAAGTTTAAAGTTACAATTAGGGTAGGCTTTGGATTAGGAGTTATGAGGGGATAAAAGGGAACAAAAAAATAGGTGGCATGTGGGATTGTAAACCTTTTTGCTCCCCTCCAAAGAAAATTCGGCAGCTTTAAAAAGCTATAACTGAATCAGTAAATCACTTAAAGTCACAGAGATGAGTATTAAGATTAGAGGTGGGAATGAAAGATATTTTTGTTGTTGTTGTTTTTGTTTTTTGTTTTTGAGCCACACCCGGCTGTGCTCAGGGGTTACCCCTGGCTTTGTGCACAGCAATAGCTCCTGGCAGGCTGGGGGACCACATGGGATGCCGGAATCAAACCCAGGTTTGTCCCGGTTCGGCCACAAGCAAGGCAAATATCCTACCGCTGTGCTATCGCTCCAGTCCCGGGTATCAAGTATTAAGTATTAAGTTTAGAGGTGAGCTCAAATAGAAGGATTGGGGTATTCAGTAAAATGAAATCAACTAGAGGCCAAAGCGATAGTCCAACTGGTTGGGTGCCTGCCTTGCATTTGGCTGACCTGGGTTAAATCCCCAGCACTCTTATACTCTCAAAGTCTACTAGAAGTGCTCTTGAGTGCAGAATTAGGAGTAACCTACAAGCATAGCTGGATGTGGCCTCAAAGCAAAACACATTATCAGGGGCCAGAATGATCTCACAGCAGGTAGGGTATTTGCCTTGAATGCGGCTGAACCAGGTTCCCTGGATTGATCCCTGGCATCCCATGTGGTCCTATGTGCCTGCCAGGAGTGATTTCTGAGTGCCACTAGGTATGCCCCCCCCCAAAAAAAAACCCTACATAATTAGTTCATAGTCTGACTTTCTGTTGAGATATAATAAAATATCAATTTATTCATGAAAGTATAGTTCATCAAACAAAATTAAATGATTCAAATAGATAATTGAAATTATCTATATAAATGTTTATTCCTAAAACTTCTTTATTTTTAACTTACAACTAAAATAATTCTAACCAAGTGCTGGAGACATAGTATAGAGGTAAGGCACTGCCTTGCATACTGGGTTTGATCCCAATATTCCATATGGTCTGCTGAGACTCCCAGGAGCAGGAGAGACCCCAAAATAAATATAACAAACAGAAAATGAATACAAATGTAAGAAAGAATCAGCTATAAAAGTCGTATTTTTCTCATGGGTTAAACCTTTTGAAAATAAAGATATTAATATTAATACTAATACTAATAAATTTATTTGTTTAAGTCTTCATCTAAATTTGGGATCAAAGAAAACTCATTGTTTTGGGACAAATTTTGTTAAATTGACATTAAATTAAGCACAGAGAAATAAACAGATCTGTGAAGATCGTATATGACATACACCAGAGTTTGGTCTATATAAACTTGATTTTAATTAAAAATGGGAACTCAGCTTTAAGGTCTGAGATGGCAATAGAATTATAAAAATGTTATTAAATCAAAATGTTAAAATAGAGTTGAGGCCAACTAACAATCTTGAACATCTTCAAGAAAAATTTAAAAGGGGAAAACATTTTGGAGGAAAACTTAGAACATAAGCCATAAACAAACTAGATAAGTAGATCAGATGCCAAAGAAGAAAATCATAAAAACAAAACATTAGCAATTCTAAGATGTACTTTTATTTTAAAAGCCTCTAATGCATTTAGTAGATATATGAGAAAAAAACTTTATTGCTTTTATCATAACTAGAATTTAACCTGCCAAATAATATTTTTATATCATACAAACATGCTTATTTCCTTATTTTTCTAGTAGAAAAAATATTAAACTTACCTAAGAATTACAACTTAGATATAAGGAATTAAAATCATAATAATTGTTCTCACTATGCTAATTTTCCTGTTTGTTCAGAATTTTGGTATCAGATGATTTTGCCTCCTCATTTTGATGAATCCAAAAAATATCCTCTGCTAATAGACGTGTAAGTATTTAAGAAGAAGGAATAAATCATAAGTTGACTTATTTTTTCCCCATGCAGTGCATTTTGCTCAACAATGGTGAATCTTCCTGAATTCTGGTCAACTACTAGTTTTCTAATTTTATCTTGCTAGTTTTCAATCACAGAGTTAAAACAAATTCAAAGCTGTATGTTCTACCATATTTCTAATAGAGATCTATTTCTCTGACCTCCAAGTAACTCCAAAGAAATTTTCAAGTATCTATTTTCATCTATACCTTTTGGAAATTTTAATAACCAAGAATTAGGTATTAACAGCCTTGACTTTATTTTAATTTTCAAACTCTCCTATTCATTGTGTGGCTATTAAGGATGTTTTAAGTATCTTTTGCTTTAATTATTCCAATATCATTGCATTGTATTATTTATTTCACATTTTGTGAAGATTAGATGTGTTTTTATGTGTTATTATTTATCTTAATTTAAACTTCTCTGAATCTTAGAGAAAGTTCTGAAATCATAAGTCATATCATATGAATAATGTGAACTCATAAAATCTATTATGACAACTTTGTAAAACAATTTTGTAATTTTTAGAAATGTAGTTTTCAATCCTAAAATTACCTGACCTCATGCTTAGACCACAATACTGTTTTTCCTGTCCAAGCTTGCCTTTCTCCCTTTATTAAGAACAAAATAAATCAGCAAATGTGTTGAATAAATACTCCATGCCAGGCAATTTGTCATGTTTCATTGACAACAGTGAAGATGAAAACTTTTATTGAGCCCAGGATAAAGAAGATAAAACTTACACTCAAGCATAATTACTTTTCTATTGCTACTAGTACTAAAACAATAGGAAAGGTGCATATGAATTACTGTCATGCAAAGTCTTTCATTCAAATTTAATTGAATTTACAAAAATGTATACACCAGACATTAAAACTTAAAGAAAGAAAACTATATTCTATTTTATGTTGTGAGAATTAAACCCAACATGAAGATAAGTACTCTGCTACTGAGCTATATTTTTGGCCAAGTAGAAAGTATTTTAAACTTCCAGATGAACTATTCCCTTTTCATTGAACTTAATTTTGGTTATATGGCACTAATTGGCTTTAGGTATTAAACCATATAATTTTTTTTTAAAAAAAAGGTTATTAGGGGCTGGCAAGGTGGCGCTAGAGGTAAGGTGTCTGCCTTGCAAGCACTAGCCAAGGAAGGACCACGGTTCGATCCCCTGGCGTCCCATATGGTCCCCAAGCCAGGGGCAATTTCTTTTTTTTTTTTTTTTTTTTTGGTTTTGGGGCCACACCCGGCGGTGCTCAGGAGTTACTCCTGGCTGTCTGCTCAGAAACAGCTCCTGGCAGGCACGGGGGACCATATGGGACACCGGGATTCAAACCAACCACCTTAGGTCCTGGATTAGCTACTGTGCTATCTCTCTGGGCCCAGGGGCAATTTCTGAGCGCTTAGCCTGGAGTAACCCTTGAGCATCAAAAGGGTGTGGCCCAAAAAACCAAAAAAAAAAAAAAAAAAAGGTTATTAGAAAAGAATATTTTATCTTTTTTATTTCAAATAAGTAATAATTACACTCCCTTTCACTAAAATACTTTTTAAAAGTAAATGAAACATACTTTACAGTTTTTTCTTTAGTATATCTTTAGATGTCTACTTTTTTGCTTTTCATTTTCTTAAAATAAATTTGTTTATTTTTATTTATTTTTTTTTAGAAATAAGTCATTTGAATTTATTTTAGAAGTCAATTAAGCAAAAATGGCCACAAAACTTAACAACTATAAGTGTTTTTTGGGGGGCTGGAGCAGTGGCACAAGCAGTAAGATGTCTGCCTTGCCCACGCTAGCCTAGGACGGACCACACTTTGTTCCTCCAGCATCCCATATGGTTCTCCAAGACAGGGGCGATTTCTCAGTAACCCCTGAGAATCACTGGATGTGGCCCAAAAACCAAAAAAAAAAGTTAAGTATTTTTCATGATATAAATGTTTCAATACTCAAATGAAGTGAATACTATTCAAATGTCTGACATTTAACAGACCATAGAAAGTCACTTCTTTAGGTTCAGCAAATTATAGGTCTTGATTCAGGCCCAGTAACATAATTCTGACTTGAAGAAATAATACAAAAAGGTATGGCTGGACAACAGCTCAGGAAATTCATAACCTTGTAATCAGTTTCGTGAGAAGTTTTAGAGATTCTTTAAAAGACTAGACAATATACTCAACACTATACTGAGTGTGGTATTCACTTATGGTATTTATGGTTTCCATATAATATGTTAAGAAAATGTGTTTATTTCTAGCTTGCTGAAGGATTTTATACCTTTTTGATAATGAATTAGTGGTTTTTTAATATATTTGTATATATATATTTGTTGTTTGTTCTTTTGTTCCTTTTTTTTGGGGGGGGTCACACCTGGCAGACTCCTGGCTCTGCTCTCAGGAATCACTCCTGGCAAACTTGGGAAACTATATGGGATGCCAGGGTTTGAATCACCATCCATCCTGGATTGGCTACATGCAAGGCAAACACCCTGCCGCTGTGCTATCTCTCCAGCTCTTAAATACATATTTTAAAAATTGGGGGATGGGTGTGCCAGACTCAGCAAAGTTTAAGGGTTACTTCTGGCTCTGCACTCATGGATTACTCCTAACAGTGCTCAGGAGACTATATGGGATACCTAGGATTGAAACTGGCTCGACTCCATGCAAGGCAAGTGCCTTACCTACTGTACTGTTGCTCCAATCTGCTCCAACATTCATTTATATGTGTATCTATTCAGATTATTATTTTTGTACCTGTAGAGAATGTTTTTTACAAACCATTACTTATTTCAGTTACCTAAGCATTATTTATGATGTTATATTTTTAACTTTTAAATTTATAAGAATATGAATCTTATAGCTTATATTCCTTTTTTTAGGATAAAACAGACTTTTATAGGTCTATTCGGATATTTTTCCTTAAAATTTTCTTAATTCTCATCTCTTTATTCTTACTATTTCATATTAATTTTAAAAATATATTAAAATAGAATTATTCACACTACCAATTTTTTAAACTTATATGCCTACAGAGCCAGAGCCATAGTATAGTAGGTAGGGCTACTTTTACACTTTCAGTCCTCAGCATTGCATATGATCTTCCAAGCCCTACCAGGAGTAAGCCCTAAGCACAGTAGGAGGTGGCCTCCAAACAAGCAAATACAAAAGCAAAGCTTATATGCTTACAAAAAGAGAAAGATGTAGGGTTGAAAATATATTTTCTAGCTTATCATTGATATATAAATTTGTGAAATTTCAATTTAGCTTTATCCATTTATATGAGTGTAGGTACCACCGCCTCCAGAATCATTTTTAAATAATTCTCTCAGAGCTGGAGAGATAGAACAGAAGATAGAATGCTTGTATGCATTAGGCAAATCTAGGTTTGATCCCTGGCACCCCAATGGCCCCTAAGCACCATCAAAATAATTTCTGATGAAGAGTCAGGAGTAAACCCCTGAGCATCATCTGGGGTGCTCCAAAACAAAAATAAAATTTTAAAAATATCTCTCATAAAGAAAGAGTAATAGAACAACAAAAAATAAATTCATTGGAACTGAAGTTTTTTTTTTTTAAAGTAAGATTACATGTGATGGGAGATAGTTGCAAAGGGTTCTTGGAACACTAAAGGAGGGACAGGCTATCTGAAGATGACTGTGGTTATTAGAATGATGTACTTATGAAAAAGTTAATTAACAGTATTATAAACCCCAATACCTCAGTAAAATTGGTTAAAATATGACAAGGATGTTTATTAAAGCATTTGATGCTAATATTAAGGCTAGCTATTACTCTTCTACATTTATCAATAAAAGGACATATCCAATTATCTTGACAATTTTATTTATTAAAAAGTAAGGTAAGGCATTTGCCTTGCATGCAGAAGGTCAGAGGCTCGAATCCCCACATCCCAATATGGTCCCCTGAGCCTGCCAGGAGCGATTTCTGAGCATAGAGCCAAGAGGAACCCCTGAGCACTGCCGGGTATGACCCAAAAACCAAAACCCCAAAAAAAATAAATGTATTAACTTTTCCAAGAAATATATGCATATATCTTTCTTTTTACTGTTTAAAATTTTATAATATATTACTTTAAAGTAATTTAGTATTTATTTAAAAATAGAATTCTTTTGCCTGTCAGAAATAAGAAGAAGGATACATTAGCAAAGGCATCTGAGAAAGACTTGTCTAATTCTGGTGGAGGTGAAGATTGGGAAGAAAAGAAAGCACGTAGGAGCAGGGAAAGATTTTCAGAGATCGGTGTCCAGAAATACTAAAACTGGTGCCAAGACAGCATGTTAAAATGATATGCAAAGAAATTTAGGGAGCTGTTTTGACTCACAGCTGGAAATTATACCATTCCAGGACAATTGTTTGTGCTTCTCTATGGGAGTGAAGTATGTAGAGGCACAGAATTAAATTTGTTAATAAATAGAATGCCCAATGATTTATTTCTTTCTCCATATAAGTGCTAAATATGTATTCTTTCACACTTTGGGTCATCTCACAATAATTTATAGAATATTAATGTGCACTACTATTATGAGACAAATATAATACTTATTACTTAGTAGATTCCTTAAGAAATTTCAACCTAGGAAATTTACTTGCATTTTAAGAGTGTTTGTAAATAAAATGTAAAGATATATTTGGAGCTGTATTTGTTGTTAACATTTTTTCCTCGCACAATTTCTCTCACCCAACTATTAGAGAATTTATTTCTTGGATTTCAAAGGTATATATTACTTAGAAAAGAGGCCTATGAAGTCTGTGTTTGATAACCATCTTCAAAGACAGAGTTGACAGGCATGCTTTAAAAAAACACCAACATTGCCGTCGCGTTGCCAAATTTTAGAGGACACTGGTGGACACCCTGGTGGCTGGCATAATTTCAGACTATTGATCAAGAATGTGCAGACTATTGTCCAGGGGATAACAAAAACAAACACTTGGTTATTGGATTCCAGAAGTCCAAAAATGCTAACGATTTATAATTTTTCACAGGTATGCAGGCCCCTGTAGTCAAAAAGCAGATGCAACCTTCAGACTCAACTGGGCTACTTACCTTGCAAGCACAGAAAACATTATAGTAGCAAGCTTTGATGGCAGAGGAAGTGGTTACCAAGGAGATAAAATCATGCATTCAATCTACAGAAGACTGGGAACATTTGAAGTAGAAGATCAAATCGGAGCAGCCAGGTGAGTAACTAACGTTGAATTCAAAAGTTATCTGAATTTTTCTTCCTTCAGTTTACAGACGTTGATAAAGGCCAGCCCTACTAGAATTTGAGTGAGAAGACTGTGGACAGTTTTGTTAAGAGCTGGTTAACTGGGGGCCAGAGAGATAGCATGGAGGTAAGGTGTTTACCTTGCATGCAGAAGGTCGGTGGTTCGAATTCCGGCATCCCATATGATTCCCTAAGCCTGCCAGGAGCGATTTCTGAGCATAGAGCCAGGAGTAACCCCTGAGCATTGCCGGGTGTGACCCAAAAACCAAAAAAAAAAAAAAAAAAAAAAAAAAAAAAGAGCTGGTTAACTCGAGGGCTGGAGCTATAGCACAGTGGGTATGGCATTTGCCTTGCATGTGGCTGACCCAGTTTCGATTCCCAGCATTCCATATGGTCCTCCGATCCTCCAAGAAATAACTTCTTTTTTTAAAAGGTTATTTATTTATTTATTTATTTATTTATTTATTTATTTATTTAGGGATTTTGGGTCACACCTGGTGGCGCTCAGGGGTTACTCCTGGCTCTCTGTTCAGAAATTGCTCCTGGCAGGCACGGGGGACTATATGGGTTGCAGGGATTCGAATCACTGTTGATCCTGGGCTGGCTGCTTGCAAGACAAATTGCCTATCACTGTGCTATCTCTCTGCTGCCCCCTCGCCCCCAAGAAATGATTTCTGAGCATAGAGCCAGGACTAATTCCTCAGTGCCACCAGGTGTGGCCCCTAAAAAGAAGAGTAGGTTCATTCCTCAATTTAGTTACTATTGGGATTTTGTTTGTGTCTTTTGGGGACCACACCCAGCAGTGGTCAGGGATTACTCCTGGTTCTTCACTGGAAGTTCTTAGGGGCTTGAATTTAGGTCAGATTCTTGCTAAGAATTGAATTTAGGTCAAGTGTGTGCAAATTGAGCACCCTACACCTTGTAATATCTCTCTGGCCCTTCAATTTAAAGTGTAGAGGTTTTAGAGTGTCGGTATGAATTTGTAATCTTGAGGTACATTTTTTGCGAAGATGTCAGAGAGATCTTAGATATTATAGATTGAAATGTATGTGTTGATTTTTACAGAGTTTTAAAGAAAACATTTCTAGATTCCTCTAGAAAAGATATTGACAAATGTGCTACCACCTACAAGGAACAGACTGGAAATTCATTAATTACATTGACCAACTGAGATATAAATGTACCTCTAAAAAAGTAATTAAACACACATAAACAAGCAAAGCACCACCAAATATAATTAGAGGAGTCCAGTGCATGTAACACTGTAGGAGGGTGACAGCTCAGTCCTAGGAGAGCTCAGATATTTTAGATGAGGTAATTCTTCTGCTGTAGCAGGGGCTGAGGGGAAACAGAAACTGGCACATGGTTCCACATTGTTCATAATTATGAGCTTCTTTAAGTATTTATCATGTCTCATTCTTGTGCTGTTTTAACATAAAGCCTACATAAATGTGATCTGGCTTAAGAGAGATTTCAATTATAAATGCTGATTATGAGGAACATACATATAAAATAAAAAATGTTTTACTTGGCATTATCATTGCAGCTGCATAGGAAATTTGTGAGATGGATCTTCAAAGCCTAAAGATTTGAGATGAGAAGAAATGATCATTAACTAAAATAACAGGATTTTAAGCCACACCTCATTATAACTCCTACACTTGTTAAGTGGAAAATTCACCTTGTAAATGGAAAATGCATTTCTATGAGCAACTGATTAAATGTCTAAGGAAACATAGCCATAATAGATTGTTTAACATTGTAAATGACTTCCTCTCAATGGAAGAAAATATATTTTTAAGGAAAGGAATTTTAAAATGACAAATTTAGAATATCCATGACCTCATATTAAAGTTAGTAATTAGACAATACAGATTTGGTCTAGTTATATTTTAAAACTGGTTATTTACATTTGTGTTCCATGAAAGACAATAATTTTACCAGGGCATGTCAAATTGTTGATGAAAGTTCTAAAATTTTATAGTGAAGAATCCACAATATACAACTCTGGCTATCAATACAGTTTGAGGTACAAAGAGAGATACTCGCAGAAAAATTTAGGTAACTGTGCAGGGCAGCAATATGCTGCTTGGTCCTGCTTAGACTCTGCAATATGGAATCTCTAGGGCCGCACGGAGTGCTGCTCAAGGGGTCTCCAGAGTGATGCAGGGAGGGGGCTGCTACATTGTCCTGTGGTGCTAAGGTTGAACCAGAGTCAAGGGCTTACATAAATAGGTCTGTATGCCCTGAGCCCTAACTCTTGCTCTACCACCCAGCTCTTAAATGCCATTTTGGCAACTATAAAGAATGCTACAGAACATAGATGCTGATGAGTGGAATCAAACAAGTATGCAAGTGTACATCTTGCATGACCTATTACCTAATTTATTTTCAATTCAATCTAAGCACAAATTTATTTAAATTTTGTTTTTTGTTTGTTTGTTTTTGGGCCACACCTGGTGATGCTCAGGGGTTAAACCTGGTTATGCACTCAGAAATCGCTCCTGATTTGGGGGACTATATGGGACACCAGGGGATCGAACCGTGGTTTGTCCTAGGTCAGCTACGTGTAAGGGAACACCCTACTGCTGCACTACCACTCTGACCCATATTTTTAGAGTTTTTTTAATATTAATTATCTGAGATAAGCCCAAGAGAAATATCAATTGCAAGCAAAAAATTTTCAAAGTCACATATAAGGCAATACAAGTGTTCTCTACCCTCTTCAGTATCACAAAACAGTCTCATTTGATAAATTTATTTTTTTAATTCAGTTTTTTCTACTCTGGTAATGTGATTTACAACCATTTCTATGTTATTATTTTATATTTGCATTGCTAAACAAACAGCATAGTCATAGTGACAATAACACCCTCCTACCCCTCTCTGTTCCAAGGTCCCTTCTTCCTCAGCCTTTGCAGCTTCACTTCATTGTTAAAAGATTCCATTTTTAAATATGCATGAGAAATGCTGGGTAAAATTAAAATCAATGGTAATTTTTTACTACAAGTTTTCTCAATGCTTTCAAAATGCAAAAATAATCTTAAATCTTCATGCTTACTAATATTAATGACCGTATTACAAATAAAAATAATTTTTGCTATATTAAGTAAATGTTCTGCCTCTTTCTTAATCTATAGACAGTATGAAAAAATCTTGTGAACTTGTTTCAGCAATCCTCCCTCAATTAGACTGCTCGATTATTTTTTAACTAAAGAAACCACATTTTGATGTAGACTAAGAAATAGGTGAGCAAAATATTTTTCTGAATTTTAACTGGCTCCCACAATTTCTCCATTTTTATCTGGTTGAAGATAATTTAGTGGCAAAACAAACTCCTTACTCTATCAAAAAGAAATTGATTTTTATTTAATGATACTGAGTTAGCTAATCAACACACAGCACAGTAAGGGATTTACTTAGAGAATGGTGTTTTAGTTGTCAGGGAGGGGGCCCAGCGACATTGCTAAGCTCTACCCAGATGTTCTCTATGCCCTTGTAATTTTCCATTGCTGGGACAGCCTCTCTCAAACTGAAAAACATCTGGAGAGATTTAAATTCAATTATGTAAAGAAAAGTGCATCTGGGCTGCAAATTTTTATATGAAACTGTGAAAAAAACTGCCAGAATTTGTTTTCTATGAATCAAACACACACACACACACACACACACACACACACACACACACACACACACACACACAATCATAGAGAGGGAGAGAGAATATTTTATGGAGTTTAATTAAAGTAAACTATGTTCATCTGTCTCTAAAGGTAAAATGGTTGATATTTATCTCAAGTTTTAGTTAAGTTACCTGCAGCAATTTATTTTCATTTCTAATCAAATGAAATACAGTACAAATGATAGGGTTTTACATTGGATTAGTTATCTTAGTTTTCTGCTGATAGTGCAATATTAATTTCTGGATTTCTTTTATGTATTTTAGAGAATTTGTAAAAATGGGGTTTGTGGATGACAAACGGATTGCAATTTGGGGTTGGGTAAGTAGTTGCTCTGATAATAAATCTAGATGTATTCCTTAGTTAAAGTTAACAAGAGCAGAAAGCAAGAAAGATTTATTTTTAATATGTAAATATTTGGAGATGAAAATCATGTCTATAATTTTCAGCTAAGAAAGTCAAAATAAAATTTTTTGCAAAAACTCTTCACTAAACCAGTTTTATACCTTTGTTATGATGAAGAGAGATGAGAATGAAAAGAAAGAAGAAAACTGAGAAAGAGGGAGAGAAGAAGAAAAAAGGAAGAGAGAGAGGGAGCCAGTGTATGAACTGTAATTCATGTGTAAAATTTAATTTATTCATAAAATATGTAATGAATTTATGTTTATTGTATCTCCCATCCTTTAATTAGAACTACCCTGCTGATTTTTAGTGTCTTTCCTTCAATGCTTCTATGGCCCAGGGCTTTGAATATGTAGTTTTTAGATACTGTCCAATTAAGGCCAATTTAAGCCTTCTCTAGCTACCATGCTTTCTCTAAAGAAGCATAGTATATAAAGATGTGAGAAATGCAACTAGCTTACCATATGTCTTTAATTCTTTTATCTCCATAAAAATAACTGTTTCCATTTCTTAGTCATATGGAGGGTATGTCACCTCAATGGTCCTGGGAGCAGGAAGTGGTGTTTTCAAATGTGGGATTGCTGTGGCACCTGTGTCCCGGTGGGAGTACTATGGTATGTAATAGCTGTCCTGTGTGAAGGCATGTTGAATTATGACCTTTGCATTCCAGTAAAAATATTTCTTCCTTTTTAGGTATCAGTGTTTCTACAGCAAATAAGCTGATTCATTTTAGAGATACTATATGGATAAAACAATCGCACTTATGCTGTTATTGTGAAAGACTTACATATTTTCTGCACAGTAGTTATCAACAAATTCAAAATATTTTTCAAATCTAAAAATTCAACTTTGTTTATTTTCTAGACCCATTCTACTTTGTTTTTATATACCCTCATTATCTTTATTTTAATATGAGTTTAGGGTTGCACAAATTAGCAGGATAAAAAGAAAGCATGAATTGAGGCCAGAGCAATAGCACAGTGGGTAGGGTGTTTGCCTTGTAAGCGGTAAACCAGGGTTTGATCTCCAGCATCCTGCATGGTTCAGAGTCTGCCTGGAGTAATTTCTGAGTTCAGAGCCAGGGTAAACCCCTGAGCACTGCCAGATGTGACCCAAAACCAAAAAAAAAAAAAAAAAAAAAAAAAAAAAAAAAACAAAACAAAACAAAACAAACAAACAAAAAAAAGGCACATATCTTTTTCTTTAGGAAAAGGTCAGATTAAAAAGGCTTTGAGTGTCAAGAAGAGAACTGAAATGGAGATTTTTTTTTATTCTACTGTCTTTATGTAGATAAAAAATACTCTACAATATCCTCTTCATCACTAAGAAATGCTTCATATACAAAGTCCAAGTGGGATTTCTAAGGGGTGATCAGTGGTGCCCTTAGTAGGAGGAAAGAATCAGAAATGGCAAGAAGATAAACTTTTTCTGTACCTTCTATAACCTTAATTTTGTAGCAAAAAAACAGCCTGAACTTTTTTTTAGCCATTGCACATAATCTTCTTCAGACAAGTATATAAAGGGACATACTTTTTTCTATAAAAATGGCATGGTGAGTTCATGTGAAATAACTGGCATTCATTTTTAAGTTAAAAAAATGTTAAAAGTTAAAATGTCATTCAAAAAGGTTAAATGTTGCTTGAGGTTGATATATTAATTTACTTAATTATATTAATATTGAATTGCCTGTACAATTGTTGTGAAATTCAAATCATAATGGCACAATGATAATCTATTATTCTACTTAATTTTTTACAGTAATCTGATCATTTAGAGGGCCATCTTTCAAAAAAGCTATGACATATTTTTAAGTTATATTAGAATTTGATCACAACTAATTTTTTCACTGAAAAATTTTGGGAAGTCAGGGGAAGCACTCCACACACTGCATTGGGCCATATAGTGCTTCCACAGGCAAGGCATGTACTTTGGCTTATGAGCTTTCTCCCAGGACTGGCATTTTAGGGTGTGTGTTTATGTGTTGAGCTAGAATGTGTCAAGCATGAAACATAATCAGTAACAGTATTGTAAATTATGATATCTAAAAAAATATTTGAATCCCCTTTTTAAGGGGATTCAGGGGTTGGAAGGAAATCAGAGATACTGGTGGAGGGAAGTTGATACTGGTAATGGGATTAGTGTTGGAACACTGTATGACTGAAACTCAGTTATGAATAATTTGATATATCACAGTGCCTTAAGCATAACCAAATAAAAATGAGTAAAATTATCCAATGAGATATTTCTGAGTGTAATAACTGTGCACCCATGCATAAATTGGGACAGTGTTTACCAAAGTGAGTGACATAGGTTCAATTTGAGGAGAAGGTTTGTGATTGCTTTTTGTATAATTGGAGATCACTTTATTTTTCTTTCCTTAAAGAAGGTAAAGTTCCAGGGGGCACTGAGTAAAATTTTTTCTTCTGAAAAGGGGATAATAGGCTACATAAATTTAGGAACATTAGTTTTTATTGTATAAATAACTCTTCTCCCATTGTTTTTCCATTATAGACTCAGTGTACACAGAACGTTATATGAGTCTCCCAACTCTAGAAGACAACCTTGACCACTACAGGGTAAGAGATGTGGAAACAGAAAAATTTTATGATCTATTTATAGGAAATTGTAGAATATTTTAAAGTGCATTATTCTAGAAAAAATATTTTTATTTCCAACAAAATTCTTGTTAAAAAGAAATAACACAGGTGGTATAGAGATACTCCAATAGCTTCCCCTTCTATATTCTGCATAATTATAGTCTTTGTCGTATGCTATATAGGTCACAATATGCATTCATTTGGAAATACAAAGCAACACCCGATAATTACTTTAATTATAAAAACCTCAGTTTAGAAAACATGTCAAACCCAACATATTTCTTTAAAGCCCCAAAGATTCTCTAAACCTTTAGTTGTAGATTAAAATTTCTTATGGTATTATCATAATGAAGATGCATGTATAAGCCAATAATTTTCTTCTTCATAGCCAAATAGCTAGAGTTTTCTTACATAAGATTTGAGAAAAGCAGATGAAGAGTACAGCTACAGTTGGACAATATCTGCAAAACCTTTGAACCCAAATTACTGAATAGTATCCAAATAAGTCATTGCCCCATAGGAGAACCAGTGAGCAGGTTGTTCTGCAGATGGGCTAAAGCATTTGAACTAGGATCTGCTGATCATTGGCAGCCATATTCTAATGTGTAAATGGCCACAATGCCAGAATACTCTTTTCAGTGCCCCACTGGTTCTGTTGGAAGTGTTAACCTCACTACTTTTCTAATATTTGGACATATTCTGGAACATTCTATATTCTTTCATGTTTGTTAGTAAATACTTAGAGATGACAAGGTAAATCATCCAGCATTCACCTTTTTTCAGGGAAAGTCCAAACTATTTTATAGGAAAGTGATTTATTCCATACACTTCCCTGAATGATCCCTGAGCAGAGCCAGGAACACTTTGGGTATGATACAAAAATAGAAAAAGGAGATGAGAAGAAGGAAGGAAGGAAGGAAGGAAGGAAGGAAGGAAGGAAGGAAGGAAGGAAGGAAGGAAGGAAGGAAGGAAGGAAGGAAGGAAGGAAGGAAGGAAGGAAGGAAGGAAGGAAGGAAGGAAGGAAGGAAGGAAGGAAGGAAGGAAGGAAGGAAGGAAGGAAGGAAGGAAGGAAGGAAGGAAGGAAGGAAGGAAGGAAAAACATTGAGAAAATATTTTAAGAACAAATTTTGTTGTTGTTCTTGTTGTTGTTGTTTTTGGGCCACACATAGTGACGTTAGTAGGTTACTCCTGGCTATACACTCAGAAATAGCTCCTGGCTTGGCAGACCATATGGGACACCAGGGGATCGAACCTTGGTCCTTCCTAGACTAGAGCGGGCAAAGCAGATGCCTTACTGCTTGTGCCAACACTCTGGCCCCATGAACACAATTTTTCCCCAAGTATTTCATAAACCCAATACTTGGGTTTCATATGGATACATTACTTTGAGTAATTCTTACAATTTGGGAGTACAATTTCTATGGATTCTGAAGCCATTTTATCAAAGTACAATAGAGCTCAGATTCAATTTCTAGTCTTGCTAGGTAAGAGTGGACTCTTTTCTTTTCATTCAGCTTATTTGTTTTAGTCAGCAAGGCTAAACTAACACCTCCCTTGTGGGGAGAGGAGGCTACTTGTCTGAGTTAGTGCCACTGTGTGTTTACATATCTTTCAGTCAAGATACAAAAGAAGCAACAGGTAAATTGAGCTGTGCAAATTGCCTTCCACACACTACAAAGCAGTTCCGTACCCCAACTGTATGCCTTTGTGTTAATTGTCTCACCTGCCAGTTTGATTCTCTCCCATCTTTGTCTCCATACTTAACAAATGACATTACCCATCCTTTTCCTTCTTTGGAACCAAAATTGTTGCTGCCAAAGGATTCTCACCTTTTAGAACAATAACTGCCTTTGTCTTCTGTTAGCTTGTCTTTCTACACAATCTATAACACTCATATTTACGAGGTTAACCTCCTCCTGCAGCACTTCTGTAAACATTTTCTATGTACTCAGATACCAGCTCACATTTTTTAACTGTGTTTAACATGTTCTCTAATCTCTGAATGTTTTGTGGCATTTCTCTTTGTACCTTTGTTGTCTGTGCTTTCTACCTGCATCATTTCTCTATCTCGCTCTATTAGAAAATGTGAACAGCTTCAAAAGAAGAAGCTCGTAGTGCTCCCTCATTCTGGATTCAAAGTCCAATAATATTGCTCATGCACATCTCAGTTTGTCTGTGTTGACCTCACATTTCTTAGTTTTGTCTTTTGCCTCATGCAGTATTTTCATTTCTAGACTACTTATTCAATATTGTACTCTTTGGATTACCTCGTAAAAATGATAAACCTTAAAATATTTTTTGAAAAACTTCTTGAAGTAAAATATTACTATAAAAGTTCTAATGGGGGACTGGCAAGATAGTAAATACAAGAATTTAGGTTACACACAGCCTTAGGGCTTAAGGCTTAAGCCTTACCTTACACACAGCCAACCTTGGTTTGATCCCCGAACCACTTTGGTCCTCAATTGTACCACCAGGAGTGAACCCTGACCACAGAGCCAGAAATCAGCCCTGACCTCACTGGGATTGCCCCAAATAGCCTTCCCATTCTCAATCATTTTACTTATTTTACAGTTTGAATTTCCTTGTCAACAACTTAGCATCTGTTTGCATTAGAAATCGTCCCTCCTTAGGTATGCCTTATTGAAGGAGATGCCAAATTTTTTTCTCAAATATCCTAAGTACTACCAGGCTTCTAAAACAACAGAGCTCAGGATCTTAATCCCAACTGTAGAAATTGATATGTGATGAGTAAAAAGTTCATTTTTTTAAATCCAATTTCGAAAAGAACTTGAACCTTGACCCACAAGGATATATATAATGCAAACCCCACTCCCTGAGGGAGAACTGTTGATCCGCAGGATAAAACAAAGACCCATGATGTTTCCTTCTGCAACAGCCCTCCTCCTACTCTAGAACAATTAGTTTCAATCTGTCCTTGCAACCTATTGCTTTCTCCAGCTTTCCGCATCATTTCCACTCAGATACCCCTCTGCCTCCATCTACATTTCCCCCCTCCCCCAGCCAATTTTGTGTGTCCCCTTAGGTGTTCACTGCAGGAGGTAGTCATGTAAATAGAAGTAACTTCCTACTGCCAATGGCAACACGCACACACTGGGTGCACAAAGTCACTCTTCCACTTCACTGCACAGATGGCTGCCGAGGACTGTTTAATCCTTCCACGCCAGGAGTCGGCTTTTCTTGGCACAAAATTCATTGCTGGCAATGGACGCATTAAAACTGCCAGTACCAGGGAGCTAAAGGTTCCCAATGTGTTACTCAGAGGAATTATTTGGTTGGGCTGTAGTTAAGGTGGGCAGGAGAAAGGGAGGCAAAAGCCTGAACTGAATTGTTTCCACTCTGATAAGTTGCTTCCTCAAAATGTTGGAGAACTGAATCTAAGTGCCTATATTTGGTGCACAGCAGGCTTTAGAATAAAGCTGCCCTCCTTTGTTTTTTTAATGAGCCTGTGCTTTTGTCTCTGGCAAGAATATATTCAAAGATTCTATTTTCCTCCAAGGCCCCAGCTGCCCCTCTGGACCCCATCTTCTTTTACTTTTTTCTCCCAGGTTTTCTCTCTCTCTCTCTCTCTCTCTCTCTCTCTCTCTCTCTCTCTCTCTCTCTCTCTCTCTCTCTCTCTCTCTCTCTCTCTCTCTCTCTCTCTCTCTCTCCTTCCCTCCCTCTTTTCACACTCTTTGAAAACACAAAGACAGTTTCTCAGATGCTTCTACCTCTCTATACATGTTCATGGCTCAGAAGGAAAAAGGAAATATGTCCAAAAACATTTAAATGACTTAGATTTCAACTAGTCTACTCACCTTCTTCAGCACATTCAGCTTAATAGTGCTCAAGGGTGTAAAATAAATAAGTAAAGTCTTTATCTATTCTCCATGTTCACAGGAAAAGAATTATTGATATTGTAGCCTTAGGAAGAGGATATAATTTTTAATAAAACTTACATGAGAAGTAATTCATTATTTGATGATTACCCAGATTTAGAAAACTTTGACAAATCTAAATCACCAAGAGAAACACATTTTTGTAAAAACAAAGGTCAGGATATGGAATGAAAGGAACCCTTTGTATATGTGCACTGGACAGGGCTGCCTTGCTTAGCTGTCCAGCTTGTGAAGACTGAAATCTGATCTACAGGAAAACCAGTGCCTCAGGGGTGCCATACAATCAAATCAAATACCCTTTTCTCTTACAAATAGACCGTCTATAGATTAACTCACTGTTTTTCAGTCTTTTCAGATCATGGTCCCCTTCTGATCTTGTTTCCTTCCTATGTGCCCTCCCCAGTCATCCAAGAACTTGGCCCCTAGTCTCATGCTGTGGCTCCAATTTATTGATTTCTATTTGGGGCCCTCTTTGGAATTTTCTGGGGCCAAACAGGTGTCACATGGCCTCTGATTGTGAAATGTAGGACTAAGATATTTTGAGACTAAGACTTGACCAATTTAGTGATGAGTCCCTAAGATTCCTTTTTTTTTGGGGGGGGGGGCACACCCGGCGGTGCTCAGGGGTTACTCCTGGCTGTCTGCTCAGAAATAGCTCCTGGCAGGCACGGGGGACCATATGGGACACTGGGATTGGAACCAACCACCTTTGGTCCTGGATCGGCTGCTTGCAAGGCAAACACCGCTGTGCTATCTCTCCGGGCCCTAAGATTCTTATTGTAGATAGTCACATGCCAACTTTCACATAACAAGACAGAGAACTTTAAAAAAATTCAAAGATGGCCAGAACAATTATACAACAGCCTTTGCCTTGTATGCCACCAACCATTTTCAATCCCCAGCATCCCATGTGGTTATTCAAGACTGCCAGGGAGATTCCTGAGTGCAGAGCCAGGAGTAACCTGTAACAGTCAAGTGTGACTCCAAAAGAAAACAACTTAAAAATTCAAAGAAGAAGGAAGCTGTTTATCTTCCAAAAACACCAAAGAGTGGATAGTCTGGATGTCCTGAATGGAGAGGTCAAACTGGTGCAGTAGAAAATCAGAACTAAGAGGCAGTGTGCTCAGCACAATTATCTCTTCTGCAGCGAGTCTCAGTCCACCACAGGCAGATTGGAACAAAGCAATCAATTGGTCAGGAAGAGTATTCTCAACCTCCAAAAACAATGAACAAACAACAGATGTGGCTGTACCCCTGAGGAGTGGGTTTCTGAAGAGCTTTGAATAGGAATATTTTCTATTATGTCATAGATTTTTCTAGTTAAACCTCTAACACTATAATTCTATAATAGTACAACCCTATAACACTACTCGGAGACTTTATGCTCAACTATTCACAGACCAGTGTTTTAGTCATGTAAAAGTTCATTATCTCCTTTGTGAGACAAAATAAGAGAGTAGGTAGTAAAGCTTTCTCTTGAATATAAATATGTTCTCAAAAGACTGGTGGTTTCTAAAATGTGAATGGGACTTCAAGAATTCTGTGTCTTTTCAGTCATGTAAGGAGGAGAGATGTGAGGTATGGGAGATAGTCAATAACTTAGACTTCACCTTTCCTTCACTTCTTCTCACCAAGAACTATCCAGTTTCATTAGTTAAAATCTTCAAGTGCTTGCTTCCTTCCTGAGGCAGTATTCTAAATGCATTACATGGATTCTTTTGTCAGATGCCATTTGATTCTCCCTCAAATGATCTGACATCAGTGCACTGATGATCTGCCTTTTACTAACACAAACAGGCACAAAGTGTTACATTTGATACTCAAGGGATGGAGAGCCAGGGGGCAGTTACTGGAAGTCAATGGAAAAAAGATTGAGGGTGATGAGAAAGAGAGCATAGAGGTTCTCTTCCTAGACTGCATGGTAGAACGAGGCAGAATAGCCCATTAAACACATGGCTAACAGCTGCATGTATGAAGGATTTAAAGCAGGCCTAATGAATCCAGAGATAGCACAGAGAAATGGCTCACAGAGAAAAAGTAGGTGAAAGAGCAGGTAGCTCAAAGGCAGGTTATGAAATCAGGAAGAGAGTAATGAGTGCACTGCAAGAGATACAGGAGATTAAGGGCCAGAGAAATGGGACCTAAGTCCTAAGCCTTGTTGCCAAGAGGAGAGGGCAGCCTGGAACACACAGAAGGGACTGATTTAACTTGTAGAGGAGATTTATTTTGCATTTTGCTCAAAATTTGATAGGCTTTTGGCAAGTGTATGAAACAGTCATAGATTTGGCAGTCTTCTGCTAGCAGATTTGAAATGTTCAATCCTTAAGAACTGCTGCATCGTTAGGTTATGCAAAACAGGGTGCAATTTTGTAAATATGCCATCTTGTACTGATTTGACATTTGTTCTATTATCCCAGAATATGCCAAAGGGAGAGAGACCTTCAGATTTCAGCCAAACCTTAACTTGTTTGTTGAGTGCTGATAAAATGTTGACTGCTGTGTGATCTTTAAGGAAGCCAGTGTTGCTTGGTGAGGCCTGAGGTAGAGCCCCCTGTCGGGTTGATGGGAGCTTTTCCTTGGCATCTTCAGGGTACAGTTGTTTGATGGATGTAAACAAGTGAAACATCTGATAGAGTGGGATGACTTCATTTTTTTTTCTTAAATATTTTCTGTGGCCTCTGTTGTGGCTCTAACGATGTTTCCCAAAATAGCACTATTCAAAATTATTTGTGAGGTTTTAAATGCAAACAAGAGAATTCATAGACTGCCTCTGTAGCATCCTTGATGTTATCTCACTGAAGTGCTGGGTTGTTTATCAGACCAGCATCTGTATGATTTAGAGCTTGGCCAGGGTGCTGAATGGTTTAGCTAAGAGGGGTCACTAGAGTAAGACAAGGTGGGGATTGGGATCTAGAATTAGACAGATATTCTGCTTTTACCTCTCAATAGCAGCCTGATTACTTCACCTCAGTTTCTCCATCTAGGTAATGGGGTTAAGGAGACCTGTGCCACATTTATTGAAAGGATTAAGTGAGACACATGTGTTTGTCATGAAATGAGCTTTCACAGCATGACAGAGTCCTCCCATTCCACTCAGAAAGCTAATTTATCCAGTGGTTTTAGGTGGCACAAGGGGTAGCTGAAAGATTGCTAAACCTTCTGTTTCTCACAGCACTTTCTTACTCTAATCAGTCCTGTCTTTTATTTCAAAAAATACAAAGATTTATTTGTTGGAAGGTAACAGAAGAACCAGCATGATCCAACTAGTAGCTACAGATGGTTCTTCTTGGGGCTTGAAGGAAAAGCTCCTCGCAGGATGCTGTGGAATCGGCACTGCCACTGGACCAATCCTTCCCACTTCTCTTTGCCAGACTGTTGCTGGCAGCAGGGCTCTCCGGAAGTTTCTAGCCTCAGGAGAGTGCCAACTGCACCACCATTGCATCCTTGCCCATTTATCACTCTGAGCATCCTTTTTAGGAACTGGTGATAGACTATTCGGCTTCTAACTTAGTCATCTATTTCCTTTTTTATTTCTGTTTTCATCGATAGACAAATGAGGATTATCTTATCACCACTTGGAGAGTAGGGGGTTAAAATAGCCCAGCTAAGTGATTTCTGGTTTTTAAGCATACCTTTGATACATGCATTCTTTGCTTTCACTGCTTTTGGAGATTATTGCCTTTCACAGGCACTGCATAAGATGTCCCCAGTAAGAAAGAGTCTTCACTGAGAAGCCACTACAGCCAGGGCACCATTTGGTAGGGAATACAGTTTGGTGGTTCCTGAGGCAAAGAGCCACAGCTGCTTCTTTAAGGGCTGGGGGAAATACTCAATGTAGCTCAAGAGACTGCAAGTGGGGTGCACCTTCAATCTGCCTGTCTCCTTGCATAAAGAAGCCCCTCTGGAAAGTTCTCCCAGTGAGCTGGGGAAGTAAGTAGTGGAAATGGCACACTTCTCTTGCAGATGCAAAGGAAGCTTTTGTTTTATTTTTCTCTTGCTGCATTAAAGTATTTGTCTTTCTTTCTTTGTAGTGTAATATTGTTAATGTAAAACAATTTGCATCATGACACTTTTATCACAGTTTTCGTCTTTTTCTCAGTATGTTGCATTTCTCACCATGTCTAGTTCATCACAGCTACAGTGTGTACATCACAACATTTATCTTAGGCTCAGGGTTTTACTTGTTTATAAAAATTGTCTTCTTTCAGCCTGTATTCACTCCATTTAAAAAAAAAAAGGCAGCCAGAAACTGTTTTGGTCCAAACTCCAGTAGTTATCACATTCCTTGCTAACTGTCCTGCGTATTTATATGTCTCCCAACTATTACTCTATGTTTCAATGACATTTCTCCATTTTATGGCTCCGAGGCTAGAGGAGCAGCTTCTGCTGTTTAAGTTGCCAAGTGAGGGAGGTACTGGAGGAGAGGTGACACCACTGTATATTTGGGTTAGGTTTACTTGTTGAAGTCAACTCTTACATGTGCAAATAGCAAGCTTAACTGTGGGGAAAGGCAGTGAGTGTGGCTGTGAGCTATGGAGCACCAAGGAGCACAGGGATGGCCCTTGGTCTGGGGATTACTGTCATTCATGTGTACTGTCAGTGTTCAAGTCCAGCCTTTTCTGTCTACAGTTTAGCTTCCCACAGTGACATTCAAATGGGATTGTTAATCCTTTCCTCTCTGAAGGACAGAAAATCACTCCTGATTTTACCACTGAATAAGGCTTGACATCACCTGCACAGTCAGTCACTCACCTCCTCACAGAGTTGTGCAGAACTGTTCTCTTCTGATTTATCATCACCAAAGACCAAGGAATAGGAATGCTGGGGGAGGAGAATTGAGGGGGATACCCAAAACACCTGTGTTCTGCAGATCCCAAATCAGGAAAAACACAGGAGTTAATGCCTTTCTGCCTCAGTCTGTGTGGACAGCTACAGCATTGCAGCTGGAGTTAAATGGAATCTAGTTCCTTTGGAATCTCTTTCCATTAGAAAACAAAAGTCCCTGGGCCCGGAGAGATAGCACAGCGGTGTTTGCCTTGCAAACAGCCGATCCAGGACCAAAGGTGGTTGGTTCAAATCCCGGTGTCCCATATGGTCCCCCGTGCCTGCCAGGAGCTATTTCTGAGCAGACAGCCAGGAGTAACCCCTGAGCACTGCCGGGTGTGGCCCAAAAACCAAAAAAAGAAAACAAAAGTCCCATAGACTTAACTCGCATAGCAATGTTATTAAGATTGGAGCAATATTTTTAAATAATTTCTTTATGATGCTTAACACAGTGACTATTACAGAATAAACATTCACTAGTTGTTAATTAATGGCACGATATAAAGGTTGAAAGTAAGCAAAAGTATATCTCAGCAAATTTCAGGATGAGAATGTTATTCTTCCAGCTGCTCCCACTTATTTCTGAAAAACTAGGACTGAATAAAGTGGACAGTGCATGAGGAGTCCTTAAATTCCTTTCAGTTACACTTTATTGTTACTTACATTATTAGATACTAAGAAAACTAAAATATATCTAAAAAAATCCCTTTTCTCTTGGGTCTCATTGTTAAGATGGTATATACCTATGCACATTAACTGAATCAAAATATAAATGAGTGGGAAATGAACAGATAGGTGAATTCATGCATGTTCATATAAGACAACAATACATATAGAACACTTTTTGTTTTTATTTTCCTGTTGTTTGTTTTTGCTTGGGGCCACATCAGATAGTATGCTGCTCTTACTCCTGGCATAACACTCAAGTATCACTGCTGGCAGGCTCGTGGGAACATAGAAGTACTGGGATTGAACTGAGGTCAGCCACCTGCAAGATAAATGCCCTAACCAATGTCGTGTCTGTCTCTTCAGCTTAGCATTTCTTAAAAATAAAGTAAAACTTCAATATGACTCTTAATAATTTCTAGATATTTATTCTGAAAGTTCTTGGGTATATGTTGGCACAGAGATGTAGTATAGGTAGGATGATGTGGGCCTACTGCAGGCAGACAGAGGGGCACTTCTGATTTTTACAGGTGGTCCTGAGAGGCTTGGTCCTCAAGTACTAAGGATGAGTGTGCTGAAGGCTGTAGCATAACATCTGTCTTTTATCAAGGAACACTGTTATAGAATTCTCACTTTAGCAACTGTAATTCAAAAGAAGAAAGAACAAAAGAAAGAAAGAAAGAAAGAAAGAAAGAAAGAAAGAAAGAAAGAAAGAAAGAAAGAAAGAAAGAAAGAAAGAAAGAAAGAGAGAAAGAGAGAGAGAGAGAAAGAAAGAAAGAAAGAAAGAAAGAAAGAAAGAAAGAAAGAAAGAAAGAAAGAAAGAAAGAAAGAAAGAAAGAAAGAAAGAAAGAAAGAAAGAAAGAAGAAAGAAAGAAAGAAAGAAAGAAAGAAGAAAGAAAGAAAGAAAGAAAGAAAGAAAGAAAGAAAGAAAGAAGAAGAAAGAAAGAAAGAAAGAAAGAAAGAAAGAAAGAAAGAGAAAGAAAGAAAGAAAGAAAGAAAAAAGAAGAAAGAAAGAAAGAAAGAAAGAAAGAAAGAAAGAAAGAAAGAAAGAAAGAAAGAAAGAAAGAAAGAAAGAAAGAAAGAAAGAAAGAAAGAAAGAAAGAAAGAAAGAAAGAAAGGAAGAAAGGAAGAAAGAGAGAAAGAAAGGAAGAAAGGAAGAAAGAGAGAGAGAAAAAAAGAGAAAGAAAGAAAGAGAGATGAAAACCTTGTCTCTTTAATCCTGTGTCTGTGAGGGATGCGGGGGGGAGTCCCATTATTCCCATTTTATAGAAAACAAGGGTCAGAGAATAACATTTCTTTGGGAGAGAAGTCACTGGCATGGGAGCAGGGACTGGAGTGTGTGTACACACTATTCTAGTCCTTTTCCTGCTAAAAATCTAGCAAAGTTTCTGGCCCTGATACTAACCTAGTGTTAGCAGTATTAGAGAACATTGCAGTATATAAAACTTACTTCTGGGCCCAGATGGATAGCACAACGGTGTTTGCCTTGCAAGCAGCTGATCCAGGACCAAAGGTGGTTGGTTCGAATCCCGGTGTCCCATATGGTCCCCCGTGCCTGCCAGGAGCTATTTCTGAGCAGACAGCCAGGAGTAACCCCTGAGCACCGCCAGGTGTGGCCCAAAAACCAAAAAAAAAAAAAAAAAACTTACTTCTCAAAAACTTGGCTTCAATTTACCAGACACTGTAGAACTCAATGGCTGATATTCAACCTATACTGAGGCTGTAACAAAGCATTAAAAATCATCCCTCATTCACTTTTTCTCAATGTCACTGTACTGTCTATGTCATGGTTTTTACCTTTTGCCAACTTTGTAAACATATTTGAATTATACGCGGATGACATGCTCTCTTTTTAATTCAATATATCTCCTATGCTTTATCTCCCCCTGTTTTATAGCGTCTATCTCACTAAGTCTACCAGGAGGTCTCAAAAGCTGACTTCCCAATTTTTCATCCCATGTCCCTGGATGATTTGGGAATGACTTGATCCAATAAAATCATTTTCTCCAATAAAGAATGAGATAGACAACAATCACTCCCTGATATTCTAAGGCCATTCTTAATCTTATTCACCACTTTCCCCTCACATATGTTGCATTTTTCTAGGTTTTAAACATCTGTTCCCAAAGAGGTAATACTAGCTTCTCATTCAGAGCCTAGCAATGTGGACCAAAGTTCATATGACATATTGCAGAGTATGTTTAGTTGCAAATGCTATGTACAGGCTCTTTGAAATGTAGCATGTATGGCACCATGTGACACATGGTTGCCATAGCAATACACTTTTTGGCTGAACTACAACATAAGCCCATGGAACATACATTGCTAATATGAGACTCTGCCCTGTGCTAATGCATAGGACACAGCCAATCTGGGATTTGAGACTTGAGGGGGTTTGCGTGCAGCATGGGTGGCAGGTGCCCTCTCCTTCATGCTCAGGGAAGATGTGGCATCCTCCCTTTGCAGTCCTGTCTCCCAGGCACAGGGCATGCTGTGCATTCTGCCATGCATGGAGACAGCATTTGCTTGAATATCGGTTTGCTATATTTTGTATCAAAGGGGGCCCCAGCTGAAAACATTTTATTTTGTAAACTGAAGTGAAAAATCAGTTTATGGCAGATCTTTTTTTGAATAATGACATTCTTTTTCCCAATTCCAGAATTCAACAGTCATGAGCAGAGCTGAAAATTTTAAACAAGTTGAGTACCTCCTTATTCATGGAACAGCAGATGGTGAGTTTCAGTTAATTAGACTTTTTAGTATCACAGACAGGTTTGCAATTTCACTACTGACAAAACAAAAGCATGAGGGGCAAGACTGTTACATTTACTTCAATAAAACAGTGTTGCTTTCCACAACTCACTTGTCTTGGGCTAAATGGGATGCTGAGTCCTAGAACTTCAAACAGACCCTTTCTTCTGATGCCTTTCCCACCCTTGGGTATCAGAAAACTGGAGTGGCTATTAGTTACTTTGCATTTCCTTTCTCTCCCTGCAGATAACGTTCATTTTCAGCAGTCAGCGCAGATTTCCAAAGCACTGGTGGATGCTGGAGTGGATTTCCAGGCGATGGTATAAGCAAAACTTTGGGCATGGAGAGGGAACTTGCTGGATGGATGGGCTGATTTCTTCTCAGGGCTGCTTCTCAGGGGACTCAGAAGACAGGCATGACATTAAAAGGGCTTTCATTTTTCCCCCCTGCAAAGTTGTAAGTGATTTCCTTGAACCATACCCAGAGTAATGTTCAATAATATTAGAAGTCTGGGGTTGAGAAACACAATATTTCATATTCTGGGAGTGTCAAAACACTGCTCTACTGTTCATGTGATTATTCAGTTCTTTACTATTTTGATTCAAAAGTAATCACTTACTCAGTAAATGTGTGGCAGAGTAATTCTAAAGTGAAACCAGCATGATAATAGCTCCGCTCAACTCTAAAAACCCATTTCTATCTAGCTATTCTAACAACAGTGGGATATTAATAAGCAACACACTTCAGTTATGTGCAATTGCTGTATTATCTTTTGTTGAACAACCAGAGGCGATACACACACACACTTATTTTATAAAGCCAGAAATAGCTAAAGCTGCCTATTCAGAGTTGCTTCTTCAGAAAGATGTTAACAACTATAAAGTTCAAATTTGTTATCTGTACTACACAGATTAAGAAAAATCATATATAAACATGTACATATATGTATGCACATAAGATATATACATGTGTATGTTTATGTTGCATATGTAGCATTAACAATTTTTGAGTATCTACAAAAAGAAATGGAGCTTTCTTGTCTATTATATAGAAAAGCATCTTTCCCTTGCCCTTTTCTTTCCCTTGCTTTGTGCTCAGTTAAAACGGTGTCCACTGTTTCTAGGAGCACATGAGACACTTGACAACAAACTACAGTTCTGGTTTCCTTCCTTTACATGAGACTCTTAAAAGAGGCTGAGATCGGATTTTTGACATCCCAAGGAAAATATTATGATTAGCTTAAGCCATTTTTAAAAGTTAATTTATGTCTTCATAATATATGGCTGCCTGGCAGTGATTTCCAACTTGTTTAATGTGACTTGAGTTAATAAAATTTTTGCTTCAGATCATCAGCTCTTTCTATAGAAATGTAAGATAAAAAAATTCCAGTGGAAAAAAACTAAGTGTTTGCTCAAAATACACTTCACTTTTAACTTCACTTATATAAAGTAGAAAGAGATTTTTCAATTTCTTAATATTAGGAAACTTATTTTACTTTTAAGACTTTTTTTTTTTTACTGCAGGGTTGTAGTAGGAATCTGACACCTGATAAAGCAATAAAAATCGGTGGACTTAATGAGATAAACATTCCCTTCTAGAGGTGGCACAATTAATTCTGAGTGCCCTTCAGGTCAAATTTTAAAGTAGGTTTGGGTGTTTTCAGTAGACTGTGCATAGAGTCCATGGACTTTTACAGTAAGATGTTTCTGTACCTGCTAACGACGAGCATAAGCAGAGCCCAGGGCCCCAGCAGAGTTTTGAGGGAGAGTCAGTCTTGATCATGTTTTGGTTTATAAACTGATTGGGAAATTACAACAGCCTGCTTTTTATCAAGTATGGTCTTGAGAGTTTATTTTAAGTGAGATATTGTTTTTTTATAAATGTCAACTCTTTTGTGATTTTTTTTAACCTTTCTTTCTCCTCAGTGGTACACGGACGAGGACCACGGGATTGCCAGCAGCACCGCACACCAGCACATCTACACGCACATGAGCCACTTCCTCAAACAGTGTTTCTCTTTACCTTAGCACCTTGGAAAGCGCATTACATTGTACAGCTTATTAAAAATTCATTGTTGTTCCTATTATTTCAAAAATGCAGTTACAATGATGACCTTAAAATATATATTGAAATCAAAAACAGTTGACGTTACCTTTATTCCCTAAATTGAGAACCTAAGCAAAGAATCTTGAATTGTTCAGTCTGGTTTTATTTCTCATTGAAAATCATTTCCACATCCATTGCTGAGACAAATGAGAATTGTTTTTTTGTCAGAGATGATTTTATAGGTTCCCTGGATAGCATTTGGTTTTCTTCTCTCTGAGCTCATCCAAATATTGTTCTCATCCTTTAAAGAGATGACAAGGTATGGGCAGTGATGGCACTGCTGCAAGGGAAAGGAAAGCAGAGAGAGACACACACACTAGCGGGGCATGGCTGTTAACCCGTGTCCACGCTTGCCGACCCGCCCAAGCGGCTGTCAGTTCCTCTCAAAGAAGAGCTGTTCGCAGCCCAACTGGCACAGTTTTCTAAGAAAGACGATTTGCAACAGCCTCAGGAAATAAAAAATGCGGAGCTCTGACTTCTGAGAAAAACTACAGCAGCTGAATAAGCTCCAAAGAAATGAGAGGGAACCTGTCAACAATGCAAGGCCCCCAAGCGCCAGTTATGGCTATAGGTGCTACGAAAACACAGCAAGAGTGGCGGGAAAAGCATTCGAAGCTTGCTTCAAAAGTACTGGTGTTTCCGGGTGAAAATGCAACTTGGAACTGAGATGTGAGCACATCAGCTTGCCCCGTTAAAGGATAAAATATTTGTATCACAAATCTTAACTTGAATGAGTCCTTGAATCAGCTTCTCTTTTTCTGTTTTTTTTTTTTGTTTTTTGTTTTTTGTTTTTTTAGGATTTTAATGAGAAGAGTACTTTCACTTCCTTGGATTCCTATTTTAAAATGGAAAATAAACCAGAATTTTGTGTATTATTATTTCCATATAAATATTATGGAATTCCTTCTGGTCATTTCATAAATGTGCCTTCATTTTTACCCCAGCAATAATGAGTTTTGTGTCGTGAGCCAGACCTAAACCACGTTAGGATAAATATGTATTTATCCAGTAAGTGTCTTGTTTATTTTGTTTGTTGTCCCAGACTGCCTTATAAACATGGAAATAACTCAGTTTTTGTAAAATAAGATACATAGGAGCCAGACAGCACAGCAGGTAGGGTGCTTGCCTTATAGCACTTTACCCCAGTTTGATGCCCTGTACTACGTATGTTCCACCAGTACTCCACCAGGAATAATCCCTGAGCAGAGAGTCAGGAGTAACTCCTGAGCACAGCTGGATATGATCTCCCCAGAAAAACAAACAAAAATAAATGATAAATAGAAATATGTTCAAGTAAGCAGTTCCTAGGAGTTTTGTCTACAGCATATATAATTTCTGTTACATAAAAAGAGCTTTTGAAATTTTGATTTTAAAATAGATTATTATTTAAATAATATAAATTAAAATTTAATATTAAATTAAAATGTAATAGGGACTATGATGTCTTATTGATATTATGATAAAAAATGATATTAATAATATTATCTTGATTAGAACTAATGAATTATAAGAAGTAAAAATTAGGGCCAGAGAGAGCACAGAGGTAGCGTATTTGCCTTGCACACAGCTGACCAAGGATGGACTGTGGTTCAAATCCTGACATCCCATATGGTCAGTCCCTTAGCCAGCCAGGAGTGATTTCTGAGTGCAGAGCCAGGAGTAACCCCTGAGTGCTGCTGGGTATGACCCCAAAACCAAAAAAAGTAAAAATTGAAATGTTGAGTGAGGGATTCAGGAATGTAGCTGAGTAGTAGAATACATACTTTGTGTGCAATAGTCTTTGGGTTCCATCTATAGCACCATAAAACAAAACAAAAAGCAACAACAGAAAATATACTGACTACCCATTTTTCCTTCCTGCAAGTTTCTGGTAACAAGAAGAAACTTCAATCACATATGTGTTTGTTTATTTTTGGCTAACATACTCTAATTATGTAGGTATAGATTTCAGATGTTGAGTTTAGTCTAGCAAGGAAAGATAATTTTCTGGGTTAGTTATTTGAAAATTTTGCATTTTTAAAAATGTATTAATGGGGTCTGAATTATAGAACAGCTGGGAGGGCATTTGTGTTGCACACTGACAATCTGGGTTTGAGCCCCAGAATTCCATATTGTTCCCTGAATCTGGCAGGAATAATTTCTTTTTTTTTTTTTTTTTTTTTTGGGCCACACCCGGTAACGCTCAGGGGTTACTCCTGGCTATGTGCTCAGAAGTTGCTCCTGGCTTGGGGGACCATATGGGACACCGGGGGATCGAACCGCGGTCCGTCCAAGGCTAGCGCAGGCAAGGCAGGCACCTTACCTTTAGCGCCACCGCCCGGCCCCAGGAATAATTTCTGTGTGCAGAGCCAGAAGTAACTCCTGAGCACTGCCTGGTATAACCCCAAACAAAACAAAACAAAACAAAACAAAACAAATCAGAGGCAAAACCAACAAAATCCAAGATCCTAGCGAAGTTTGCTTCATTAGATGGTTTGTGTAGTCTTACTGTTTATTGTTTTCACCTACAATAATTTTTACAAATAATATTAAAAATTAAAAAATGACTTTGAAGTCAAACATACTACTTCCTAAATTAAGTCAATTTTGAAATTTAGTTTTCAAAATATGCCATTGAATAGCTTCACTTTAATCAAATTGGAAATAGCACTCATCATTGGAACCATAAAAATGACATTAAGATCTGTAAAATTTTGGTCAGAATTATATTTCTTAATATATTGAGTTCAATCATCAAAGTGGCAGAACAATCTTAAAAATATTTAAGAACAATAAGATTATAGGTCTACATACTGACTGAATTAAAAAAAAAATTTAAAGTAGAGGCTGGCGTTTGCCTTGCAAGCAGCCGACTCAGTACCTAAGGTGGTTGGTTCAAATCCTGGCGTCCCATATGGTCCCCCGTGCCTGCCAGGAGCTATTTCTGAGCAGATAGCCAGGAGTAACCCCTGAGCACCACCGGGTATGGCCCCCCCCCAAAAAAAAAATTTAAAGTAAGTTAAATAAAAATTCTCATTTTATCTTGATTGATATATAATATATAAGTGATAGACCAGATATTAATAAGATTATTGTACATAATAGATAATGTACAATATCAGATTGCATACTTATATTAAAAGATGTGACATAATGTTATTATCGATAAAAAATTCCAGCACATATTTTTTGCATAATTAGAATCGCAAGTTAACATAGATTTCATTTGACCCTCACAGCAAGTTTTACTCTCCTGTCAGAGTTTAAATTAGCATATTTAAAAGAGAAATGCAGAAATTTGTGTTAATAGTAATCTTATTTCCAGGGTAAGTTTGAAATATTCGGGAACAAATCAGATCACTAAGATGTATAACTTACCTACCATTGACAACTTGGCCTCAACACATTAGGAGGTTAAAAATTCTTTTGTAAATTATTTTTTACAGTGGTCAGTGTCCAGGATCACGTATAATAAAAGAAGAAATATTTTTATATCTTCTATGATTATATAATTCATTTAATCACAGTTATTAGAAAATTACTTGCTTTCTTTTTAAATATTTTTGTTGTTCACCATGATAAAATTATTAGATATTTTAGTTTTTTTATTTTTTATTGCCTCCTACTCTGTAAAATGCTGCAGCTGAGATAAATGGGGAAGAGCATCAGCACCGCAAATGCAAGAGTTGTGTATGGGGGTATATGGAGGTGAGTAGAATTGAACATTCATGGTTTTTTAAATATTGGCCAAGCATGTGATTCAATAAATCATGGAGATGCCAAGACCACCATTAAAAAGACCTTGTGCCATAGCATGATGGCTGTTATTTTGGTTGTTTACTTATTGATTACTGGTGACTGAGACTGCTAACTTCATCTCAGTCTTTGTTGCACTTGCTTTGAGTTGACTAGAGAATTCCAATTTTTGACTGGACTTGAAATTTTTATTTGTTTAAAATTTAAAATTTAATAGAACTTAAACAAAAATACCAAAGCACTAGAGTGGCCCATCCCCTTCATTTCCCATAAAATAAGACAATTTTGTTCTGCCAACTTGTGGCAGTTCAACAAGATCTAAGAACCTTTCAGAAGACATTTTGAATGAATGGTCTTGAGTGTGTGTTAAGGATGTCTGAGAAATATGGATGGTTGAAATGAGAGATAATGTGAATTTCGAAGAGCATAAAAAAATCATTTCACAAAAAAAATCTCAGAGCATGGTGTCAGTATGACCAGCTACATGCTCAGTAGAAAGTAATTATCCTGCATGCCACTGTTCTATGACAATAGAAACACTTAAACTCAAGAATTTGAATCAATAAAATTAAAATTGTTTGCTTCCGATTGGGAAGAGTGTCTTTTCTGGTGCTTAGACCTTAAGCTTTAACAAAGTCAAAGTTCTTATTATACATAATCTATTATCTTCACTATCATCTTAAGGTAGTTTAAAATACATATATAATGAGAAGCATAACCCATCAAATTACCAAAGCCTTACATATTTCAATAAAATGTCCACTGAATTTATACTATTTGTGATTCATAAAAATGTATTTCATTGGGTAGTTTTGCTTTCCTATGTTATCTACAGAAAGGTGGAGGTGAAGAAAATATAAAGATTGAGAAGAAATAAGATTTACAGTAGCAATTCTTATTTAATGAACCAGAATAGTGACCAGGTAAGGGGAAGGATGATCACAATGGCCTCCTGCTGGAGATACAGTGAACTGCAGGCAAATTAGGCAACCCCAACACTGGAAGGGGAAAAAAAACACTTTAAAAAACATTACTTAGCCTCTTTGAAACCCAGTTTCTTAATTTAAAACAAGTGCAAAAATATCTACTTCACAGAATTGTTGCATTTCTGTGAAGATTTATATATAAACTTTGCCTGGCACCTTCTTTCCCCACTTTCCCTCCTCCCATTCACAACTATTGAGCTCTTCTTTTGGCTCCATGTCTCTAGATTGCACAGGTTCTCATCTTAGGCTCTTGTATCCCAAAGTATGGGGCACTGGAAGTTCCTCAATAGGCATCTGGCTTTGTTCCAAGATCAAGATGTCACTGATAATATAATCACTTTTAATATGGTGAGCAGCAGCATCTTCTAATAAATTTTAATTATGACTGAGTCTATGCTCTTTGCTTTCCAGAGAAGAAGCAGAGCACAGTACTTGGCTCTGAATGGTTACACATTAAAAATAAATCACCATTAATACCTTTGAAAAACTAAGAAATGAATGGAATAAGTAAGTTATTTTTCAGAAATTGAATATTCTACATACACTAGCAGGTAAGATGCCCATAGTAGGAATGGATGAAGTGGGTACAGTGAAATAGCTGATCAGAAAAAAGGTCATTTCTAAACCTGGGTAAGGCAGACAAATGGCTCAACCTTAACTATATTTTGATACTATGATAATCAAGTTTTGTAGAGAATTGCTTTGCCAAGTGCAATCTAAAAGGTATTATTTAAAAGAATGTTCTCTGTAAAATATTTACAAAAAGGCTATTCTACCAATAGCTACTTAATAAATATCCAAGAAATATACTTGAGCCTATTTGGATTTAGTCATAACAGAAGTATAAATGGTTTATGTAGAGTTTTATTTGAGCATGTAGGAGTAATCCTATGAAAAGTTTCCCTAAGGGATGGTTCAATCTCCCCTATTTTTCTCTATTTTTTCTATTGCATCACCAGATTTCCAAACATTCTTGACTCTCTATTATGCAATGTAAACTTTTCAAATATTCTAATGAAGAAACCAGAGATAATACAGCAGGTTAAGGTTCTCGCCTTGCACACAGCTGATCTATGGTTGACCGTGGCAACACATGTGGTCTATTAAGCACAACCATAGGTGATTCCTGAGTACAGAAACAAAAATAAGAAGTGATCCTCCAAATAAAAATATCTTTAATGAATTACTTGAAAGAATTTTAATGTCTTCAACTTGCCTTCCTTCTTATAGGTCTTTTCTACCCTTCTAACACTTCACTATGTTGCTGGGTTCCAAATATGCCGTACATCAAATATATCAGGCTTTAGTTATACATCTCTGAATTTTTATATCAATTTTATTTCAGTACTCACATATGCTTGAGACTCTTTGAAGTTCTTGCAGTGTCCTTTCCCATTTCCATCCTAGTCTCATGCTATTCTTAAAAAACACTGACTTTAAATTCTGCCCTATTCAAAGTTCCATTCTTGAGTTATTCACTGCTTTAATTGTACTCCTGACTCAGTATGTCATACTATGTTATAGCTATGTATATGCCCTGCTCTTAAAAAAGCAATAATCATAGCCCTATTTCAAACCTCTGCTACAAATAGAGTGGTGCCTAATATGCCAGTGAAGATTTAATTAAGCTACAGCTTCCTCAGGAAATTAAAAAAAAAAATCCCTAAGATAAAGTATTGCCTGTAAGTACTCCTTAAAAAATTATCTTATTGTATTTTATGAGGTAGGGAATAAATGGCCCATACCTGGCAGTTTAGGAATCAAGTTTGCTGGTGTGAACTCAAACTTTGTGAATGCTAAGCATGTGCTAAGCCCATCAAGGCATCTCTCTGGCCTCAGAATATTAGTCTTCTTTAAGAAAGATGATTATAATTAGTCCCTCAGAGTAAGATACTTAGATAATTATCGCATGCAAAATGCCTTTGAATTTTTTTCAAATGTTTATCCTCTCATTACAATGCATTGAATAAATATATGATATAGCAATAGTGGGAAATCTGAAGTGCAATCTTGCATTAATAGTAATGCCCAAGGGCCAGAGCAAATAACACAATGGTAGGTAGGAAGTTTGCCTTGCACAAAGCTGACTCAGACTGACTGAGTTCAATCCCAGTCATCCTATATGATCCCCAAAGTCTGCCAGGAGCGATGCAGAGTCAGAAGTAACCCCTGAGCATCACTGAGTGTGAGCCCACCCACCCCCAAAAGTAATACCTGTGAGCAAACAAGATAAGAAGTTAAACAGCAATAAAGGTAAATAGGAAAAAGTAACCATACTTCAAAGAACCAAAAACTCCTACAAGACCTATAAATCATTTTGATAAACAAGTTGCTTGTGAACCATCAATGGAGTCTTTCTTTTATTTCTTACTTTCTTTCTTTCTTTGTTTCTTTATTTCTTTCTTTCTTTCTTTATTTATTTTTTATTTTGGCCAAACCCGGTGAGCCTCAGGCACCACTGCTCAGGCCTGAGTCTTTCTTTTTGCCTATAAGTTTAAATAAGATGGAAATGTTAGTCATACACATATTTAAGAAAAGCTTATCAACATTAGAGATTGTTAAATAGTAGCAACTACAAAGTTAATTTGTGAATCAAGAGAAAAACACCAGCCAGGACTTTAGAGTTCTTCAGAACACACTGCCAAGTTACAAAAGAATAGAGCAGTGGTTACACTTTTGCTCATAGCCTCTGTCAGTGCTCGCCCTCGCCCTGTGTGCAGCCCAGGAGGCCGGCTCCACACAGCTCTGATCAGAAGAACCAAGGCCCATGTTCACATTAGTGTTTGTGACTTTGTCAGTCATTGTCAGGATGTAATTTTCTCTACATTGTAAGTCAAATTTTATGGAATTTAATGTTATCAATAAATAATATAGTTCTAAAGTTTTTGTTGTATTGTGTTTGTAACCTCCCGACCTATGTGGATACTTGCATGCAGTAAAAACTTATTGAAACTAAAAAACAGTGTACCATCCTATGTATTTTCGATTTTAAAATAAATTTCTATCGTGGTTTTGGGCGAGATTTGGCTCAGATTGAAAAAAACAAGGTTGCCCACCACTGGAATAGAGCATAGTGGACCCACCTGATCTACTGTAATGGGAAGGAGACAACTTAAAACAAATGCTTTTCATCTGGGAGCTAAATACAAACAAACAAACAAACATAAAACAAGTCTAGGATACTTAATAAGGATACTTAAGCATTCTAAGAATGAGGGTGTTCTGTTAAAGATCTTAGAAGTTTTGACTGGTCATAGAAGTACTATTTTTATGCAAGTCACTTCTCTGAATGAAAATGGACAAACAATGAAAACAAATGACTTGTGATTTTTCTGCTTATAAAATTTCAAATGGTTGGACTTAACTTGCAATGTCTACCTCTGTTTTCTTGACACCAGAAAAGTATCTCAAGTGAGAATATTTTTCTCAGACAACCAAAATGTCTCAAACTGATTGAGTTGACTAATATTAAAAGTATAAAGAGACAAGACACAGCATCACAATTTAAAAGGTACAAGGAAATTAGGTTAGGATAGATATTTTATTTTCCACATAACATTCTTAGTTGTGAAAAAAACACAATATCCTAGTCACATTTACACATGACTTAAACTTTGCAATAAATTACATTCAAGATATTCAGTAATGATTTTTACCAGAAAACTAAAATTAAGAGGAAACATATAACACTACATTTTTTTTTATAAATTATATGATTTGAAAATATTAGGTCTAACATAGGAATAGCATTAAAATTCACACAAGAACAAAACCATAAAATGCTCAAAATACAGAATTTCATTTGATATGATTACTTATTTCATATAGATGTGATCATGTGAAGGTTTTAAGTCACGATGATCATATTTAGCAAATTAGTGATTAATATATAAAACATTAAGAACTGTTTGGAGACCTACTGACACGTATAGATTTAGATCATAAAACAACAAGGAAGGTTTACAATATAGAATCTGAATTATAAAATATAAAGGCAGCGTTTTTAGAATGAGAAGTTTCTATATTTTACTATGGCATTTAGAAACACAACTTTAATTTGCAAATTTACCTTTACGTTGTTTAGTACTTATATTCCATAACAGATTATTTTTTTTTTTTTCCTTTTTTTATTTTAATTATGACAACAAAGATGTAAAGAAGAGGACAGTGGAAGCCCAATCACCCATAAACAGAATTCTCGGTAGTCCCATCGATGATATCCCAGCCTTGAACTTTCAGCCAAAGAGCATTAAGAAAAACAAAACTGAACCCATGTACAATACAATTTCTTGTCCCTCAAATCCCCAGCTTGTAGTACATACTATTTCTTAGCAGCACACAATATAATCTAAAGACATTATACTTATGTAGCTCCCCTAAACATTGAGGGCAAAGTACATTTCTCTAGTTCTATGCACATGCTTACTAGTTTAAGTTAACCTCAAAAAGTTTTAGTGGGTTGTTTTTCTTAAGGATTGGAGTCAAGGGAACATAGTAAAAAAATGGTATTAAAGTGGCATATGTTGTGCATAGGCCCATCAAAACATAAGGGACATGGAAAGACAAATTATGGTCTAAATACAAGAAGACCCTAACCCTGAAGTTTCCTGGCACAGGACTGACTCTAGGCTCCAGGCAAATTAGTTTGTCCAATTCAAGTCATCGTCTTTAACAGATTATTTTTAAAGACTCCGAAAAGAATTTTTCAGAAGGTATCAAAATGTTAAGCCTAATGGAACTTTTATTGTTATTTTCCCCCTCATTATTTTAATCACAAGAGGATTGATTTTCTCTTTCACATGTGCCCTTATATTAAAAGTATGTAATGAATAGTTTTGGGAAATAACTGGGCTCTGAATTATTGTAATGTTGGGCACTGAAGTATTTTAAAATATTGATGATTACTGATCATTCTTAGGAAACAAGAGCACTATGATGTTATTCTCTATTAATTTCTCATTTATTTAAATTAAATTAGATGCTACATCTGTGGTGACTATTCACTTTCTTGTAAGGATGGATCTTTCCTATGAACTAAAATATCTATAGATCCTTCTCAAAAAGAACCCAAAATTTTATTTAAAAGAATAATTTTCTACAACATGCGCTTAAAAAGTAAAAGAAGCTTTGCAGGTCTGTCTAACCTTACAATATTGTTCAGAAGCAGCATTAAGCAGAACACAAACTCTAGCAGCAAAAATTTCATGTACAATTATTCACCATGTGGTAGTCCCTAAGTATGTGGATATGATAAGTTTATTCAAAAAACATCTGGTATAAATGAGAGAAATTTAATAGCATATGTATAGAGGTTTATACTGAAAAAATCACAAAAGCTTTTCTAATGCATTTCATACAAGCCTACTATTTGATCATGTAGTCACAATTTGTTGTTTTTATATTTTTTGTTTTGTTTTGTCTTTTGCTTTTTGGTCACACCCAGCAGTGCTCAGGAGTTACTCCTGGCTTTACACTCAGAAATCGCTCCTGGCAGGCTCGAGGGATATATGGATGCCAGGATTTGAACCACTGACCTTCTGCATGAAAGGCAAATGCCTTACTTCCATGCTATCATCGCCGGCCCCTGTAGTCACAATTTGTAATTCAAAGCAAATATTACTTGACTCTTCAGAATACTGTGATTCTTTTAAACAAGTGGTAGACAAGTTTTGTATATTTTTCAATTACTGTTTCAATAATATATAAAATTCTTAAGTATTAAATGCATCATATTCAATCAAAGAAATGCATAAATATAATTATTAAAAATGCTTTCTAGCTAGCCTTTTAATTAGGAATTTTGAAGCAAGTCAATAATGATAAGCTTAAAAAAGACATTAGACTAACTTTCAAAATTCTTCTGAGTGAAATTATCAGGTATCTTCAGATCACTAAATAGGTAAAATACAAACTAGTTTAAATATGACTTATCTCTTTAAGAAGCTAATGCTTCTTAAAACTACAATAATAATACCTGTATTTATAAATGTTTAACATACATCAAGGACTGCACACATTCCTGCTCTAGCTATGCATATGCTCACAAGAGTATCTCAGTGCTCAGAAATTTAAACACAGAAATGAAACAAGTATTGGCACTACTTACAGTACAAAGGTGGATTTGAACTGAGACAGAATTTACAATACATGATCAAAGCAGTTTTATTAATAATTGTGGCACTCTTCTCATATATATGTGAAAAATAAATTGAAGATCAAGTCCATAGACAAGTCTCCCTGTCACACCTTTCCCTGAGTCAGCTTTCTTCTCTTTTCGGCTTTCAGTGCTACAGGGAAAAAGAAGAAATGTATTACTTGCGATTCTTTATGGCTACTGTGAAGTCTGCTTGCTCAGACACAAAATCCATCAAACCCAAAGCACAACAAGGGCCCTTAGGCATTGCTCTTTCCATGCTGGGAAGCATAGATAGATAACAACAATTAAAATCCTCTGCACTTGGTTTGATAGAAACCAACAACTGCAGAAAGGGGGTAAATCCAAAGAACACAAACTAAAGAAAAAAATGAAAAGACATTTTTTAAAAAACAGTTCCAGAAGCATGCAAGATCAATACTAGGGTCCTTGTTTTGGGGGAATGAATCACAGATGATCATAAAAATGCCATGCCCCCATCTTAAAGACAAAACTGACACAACCATGACACAAAGGAGGTTTCTCAGTAGGTATGTCTGGGGATTGGCTTGTCCTTTGCGCACAGCTCATACGCTCATCCTTTTATTGATGACCATGTCGGTCAGTGGAAACATTTTCACAATTCTATAAGAAGATGACACCCGTCTCTTCTCGGCTTTATACAAACCCTCACTCACCCATTGGTCAGGGAAGCAATGTCCACCTCCTCCTCCCAGAACAAACTTACTTCCCAGTCAGCTTTACCTATGTGCAAGTTGGTAATTTAACTCTACTATCTTTATTTGCATATTCTTAAAATATTTTTGTGCAAGTCTGACAATTTTTGTGGAAAATCTATATAATGGACACATTATATGAATGCTTTCTTTCCAGAGGGCAGAAGGATTTCGACAAGGGGTCAGAGTCCTCATGATAGAGGCCTCTCTGTGTCCCAGCTTGCTGCTGATCAGAAGGAGAAACATAGCTGGCATCTGAGGTCCTGAGCTGAAAGAATCCAATTCTTTTTTACTGTTAATCTTGGCCTTTAAAATAAATATAAGAAATTTCAGCTGTAGGGGAAACCCTTGGTCTTATAACTCTTCTCCAACTAATAAAGTTGAATGTTGCCCCCCCCCCCCACCAATAACTTTCTTTTGATGGGGCCTCCTGTACATTTTATTTATTAATGGTCAGTAAACTTAGACATATTCTAAGAGTGTGCTTTTTAAATTGTTTTTCCTCAAATTCAAGCTAAGAAACAGCCTTCTCAGTTGTCCACCACCACCCGGCACCATCAGGTAAGAAGTGCCGGAGCTTCTGCCATCTGTGGCATGCTGCCAGTGCTGCGAGCTGGTGTGAGTGAGTGTCTGTGGCACCCGGGTTTGTGCCTGCCACACTTCTCAGCACACACTACTTACAGGTCAGAGCAATGCAACTTTTTTTCCCTTTTCTTTTCTCCTTCCATGAGAAGAGATGACAGTGTGCACATGATGTGTTGAGAGCCTTAACTCTGTATTTTTAACTCCTCTATCTGTATGACTCACTTTCTTCTACTTTAAGTTCCTTTCAGATGACAAGTGTTTGCTACCCTACTTTCCAGATTAACTTTTCCTTAGACCCTACCTGACTTCTCCTCATTTCTGTCAAAGACACTGTAAAGGGGCTGCATGAATCTCTAGGAAGAAACTCTGGACTGGAAAACAAAAGATTTATTCAGTTCTCAAAAGTGAGGAAGGAGCCCTATGACCTACATTAGCTGTTAATCTTTCTCACACTTGGTTTCCTTGTCTGTACACTACTTTTTGACTAGATGGCCTCTAACTTCTCTTGTAGCTCAGATATCAGAATTCTGAAGTGCTTATTTCCAATCTCAATGAACTCTGCCTTTCAAAAGAAAGAATAAAATTATGAATCAGCTAATGACAGAGATGCCTTCTGAGAAATATGTTGCTAGGAATTTTGTTCTGTGATTATGGCACTTACTTATGTACACTTTAGTGGTATAACCAATTACATACCTATGCTGTATATAGAGACCACTGACTTAACTAAGATTTTTCCTTAAATGTGATGTTGTTATATCACAGAAGTCTGTACCAAATCTTGCTTGTAGGAATTTGTGGGAACAGAAACATACTGGTCTCTGTGCCTAAACAATTCCTATATGCACAATACTCTTTCCTCTTCATAAATGAGCAAATTCCCAGTGGTCATCAAACACTTTAAAAGAAAATCAGAATATCTAGTGGATGCACAGATTAACTACCTTCTATGTCTTGCTCTGGTCATGCTGCTTGATTACAAAACAATAACTGATTAAATGTTTGTATTACCTCCATATTTAAAATCAGCGGATTCAGTTTAATATTCTGTTTCAGCATAATGAAGGAGAAAAATATAAACCAACTGAAGACTTTTAGTAAAAATATTATCAATATAAATATTTGTACCAGCAACTTTGTACTGCACATTTATATTTGCCTATATCTGTTATATAAATCTATTTCAACTTGAACTGTAACAGATATAGTGTATGCATTTAATAAATATATATTTATTATTGCTATTATAATAACAATATACACATAAATAAAGTGTCAGATACTCTGCAAAGAACTATGGGTACAAGACGAATAAGACAAATATCCTATCCTTAAAAAGTGATTATCTAAAATATAAGGGAATAGTATTTCAAGAGAAAGCAAAATGTGACTCATTTCCTTCAATTTTCTAAGCAATCTATGAAACATATTTTTAATAACATCAAAATATTTTTTGGAAGCTACATTGTCCAAGCAGACATAGGAGGGTGAGGTTTTGTGAATCAGAACAAAGAAGAAGAATTTAGGGTAGTGGGAATCCAGAGGGGAGCGAGGGCAGTACTAGAGACTTGCCTCAGAAAAAGCCAAAACCAACACTCATTCCTTGCTTTGCCAGGCACCTGCCCTAAAAGGTCAATCTTGGCTATCAGTTCATAAAGAAAAGCAGTTGCTCATCTATTCTTAGACAATTTTATTTTTCTTTTTATGACACCTATTTCGACAAATCCATTCAATAAGCTCCAGAGGAACTTGCCACATGTATGAATAGCACTGTTGAACTAGGATCAAAATTAGACATCCCACAGATGGAGTGGAATTTGCAATTAGTTCTTGGATCCTCTTTTCTGTTAAACTGGATAAAAAATGTGAAAACAAAGGAATGAAATAATTGATAATAAAACTGCTATTCCAAACTCTACTAAGAAAAGGCTTTGAACCAGACTTCTTTGATGAGAATACAGATCTTAGAGCAAGGTACTGAATAGAAACAAATACCCATGGTGGTGATATAGTCACCAAGGATACTCTAGATTAGTGCAAAATGATCATAGTTCCTGATCATCACTTAAAACCTTGAACTGATATTGATATAAAGGAGTGAATTTTGGAGGGGACTGGTATTATTATTATTAATCGTTTGGGAATTTCTATAAGCCATACCCTTTATGTATCTTTCCATAATTATGAAGCTGAAAGACATCAGCCACCAACTAAGAATGAATGCTGGTTAAATGTTTATTGCAGAATAATCTAAAATCCAGGTTATTAGAAAAATTCTAAGAATAAGAAGCAAATTTATATATTAAAACATGAGTATTTTAGAAAGCTCTACTTAAAACTGTACCTTCTTAAAGCATAGAATATTATCTTTGAAAAGTTATCCCTGTCAGAAGTATTCTAGACAAATTTCTAAAATAACTAGGATTTTCTGGAAAAAATTATTACATCATGGAACTTGCACAACTATAGTGAGTAGAGCAGTTGCCTTGCATGGGGCTAACCCAGGTTTGATCTCGGGCATCCCATATTGATGGTTCCCAGAGCACTGTCAGGAGTAATACCTCAGTGGAGACTTAGGAGTAACCCCTGAAACTTTCTGGGTGTGGGCCAAAATTAAAAAGTAAATAAAAAATAAAATATCATGGTTTTATTATTTGTTTTAAAAAGTACCTTAAATATTATGACATAAAATGTATTTATTTTCTTGAAACAAAGTAAAACAGAGAAAAAAATTTGAATATATATCATATAGGGCTGGGTATAGAATTCATAAGAATAAAAACAATCTACTAGTTTAAGTATCTCAAACTCTATGTATTTACCTTGATAAGGTTGTTATTTTGATTTCATAAATTTGAAGTATAAAATTAGAGACATGTGCACTGGTGAAGGGGGGGTGCAGTTTTTATGACTAAAACCCAACTATAAACTTGTCTGTAACCATGGTGCTTAAATAAAAATATTAATTAAAAATTTAGAGACATGACTTTTTTTGGTTTTTGGGTCACACCCGCAGCACTCAGGGGTTATGCCTGGCTCTAAGCTCAGAAATCACTCCTGGCAATCTTGGGGATCATATGGGATGCCAGGATTGAACCATCGTCCATCTGCTTGCAAGGAAAATGCCCTACCTCTATGCTATCTCTCCAGCCCCATGACATATTTTTAATGTAAAAGAGTTTCAATGGATTTGAGAGATGAGTTTTCTCATAACTGATTTTCTTTCAAGTTTTTCAGCATATCTAAATTACTATCACACTATAGCAGCAAATTTTGAAAAGGAAGATAAAAAGAAAGACCTAGAATAAAATAGTTTTTTCTTTTTGCTTGAAGCAAAGAAATAAAGGAAGACTAAGTCCTAAATCCTTGTTCTATGATAGAAAACATCAAAGACTTTGAGAGAGCCTATTGTAGGATTATATTAGCCTCCTTTGACTAAAGGTTGTAAGTTAGTGTTAAAAGTGTGTGTGTGTGTGTGTGTGTGTGTGTGTGCGAGAGAGAGAGAGAGAGAGAGAGAGAGAGAGAGAGAGAGAGAGAGAGAGAGAGAGAGAGAGAGAGAGAGAGAGAGAGAGAGGAAGTAAAGCCTTGGCTTTTCTTGGATGAAGCAACACATCCACTGTTTAGTATAGAGATGACACTGAAGCAACATGCCATTTTGGGGGGACAAAAACCAGCAACAAGAGAGAGATTTTCTAAGGCTAAAGTATCCTACTTTTCTAGCCCATTTTCTCAAATATTTCTCATGAAGTCAAATAACACTTTCAGGTTTGGAAGCATGTAAGAATATAAATGGAAACTCCCAACTTTGCAGTTTCTTCATCAAAAAGATACATTTTCTTTTTACAATATAGAAATTTGATGTCATTACTAAATACAGTTCTGGAGATCTGTTGATTTTTATGTATGATTCATTTGTAAAAGTCATGTGAGGAAAAGGTTTACTCAATTTTCAAACCCTCTTACACAGCTGAGTAGTTATAAAAACACCATAAACAGTCTGGTGGTGGATCTGAGCCAAGACTCTCTATGCCTTTTGCCTCCCCAAAACTTACACAGAGAACATAGGCTGACCAAGTTCTAGAAGACACCAGTTAACAGAGGGAAGTGCAACCAAGGAATAGGTTTGAGGGAGAGGGTCTTACCTTTGGGGAAGCAGCTTCTAGAGTGATTAGGAAGGGGAGCTTATGGCAAAAAAATGTAATATAAAAATTAAGTAGAAAAAGTTAATTTAAGGTCATGAAAATAAAAGATATTTACCATTATACACTGTCCCAAATCCCTTAATCACTCTTTAGAAACAAGAGATACATCATTAACATTTTTTTCAGATTATCATTTAAGAAGAATGGACAGTGAGAATTTCATAAATTCTAAGGATGTTGTTTGCTTGAATGATTGTCATCCAACCTTTGATTTCTCTTCATAAATTTTAAAAATTCAATTGATGCTAAAATTTTTAACTCAGGAAGTTCTTTGTTGACACTTAGAAATTAAGGATATATACTTTCCCAGCATGCATTTGAAACAATCATCCTCAATTAAATAAATGTTTATGTGTTAGGACATTAGAGAATATATCAAGGGTTCAGAATAGTGAATTGGAAGTGTATCACAAAATCACTATTGTATATTACATCAGAAACTGAAATGGGGAAGTGTAAAATGTGTGCATTCATTTGAGGCTTCTGGGAAATGGGTCAACAGGTAAAATGGATAAAAGGGAAAAAATCTACTACAAAGAGCAGACCAAAATTAATGATCAAAACTACTATGCATTGAGAATCTTCCCACATAATATAATTTTGAAGTGAGATTTTTATTTGAAGGGAAAATGTTGAAAACAACAATAGATATGATCATTACAATTATCTACCCACTTTCATAAAAGAGTTTGGTTAGGTATTTTAAGCATGTATCAGTGGGAACTAATATTATTTGCTAATGGAAGCATGTCCTAAAATAACTTGAGTTATTATAAATTCATATCATTTTAGAATTCAAACCTTTTAGAAGTAAAGCTTGACTCCTTATCTTTTGAATTATCAGCAGTAATCAGAAGGTTCCTCCACAAGGCAGTCTTTGACATCTCATCAGAAATATTGATCACAGATGGATCATCTCTATATAGGTTACCCAAAATAAAATCACAAACATTAAATGAGTAACAATTATCTATTATAGAAACTAAATATAGACCATCTTATGTAGAGTACTTTTGATCATTAAAACATTGAGAAGCAAGATAACTACCTCAACTATAATTATTATAATTCTATAAAAATTGAAAATCTAAATAAAATATTCTACTTGTAGAGAAACTGATTTTGGCTATAGTTTTCCTAATTCATTTCAAATGACATAGATGTTCATAGTTTCTTGCACCTAACAGTCTCAAAGCACAGAAAATTCTTTTCTACTCAGATTCCTCAATAAATCCCATTCAGAATTAAAATCAAGTAGATGGGCAAAAAAGCTCAACTACCAAACTCCTCATTCTTAAAATTTATGAGTTGTTCCTTCATCTTAAGTTACAATGCAGAGGTCTTCTAAATGTTCTGGAAAATGTAAGCAACCCTTGGGGATGTTTTCTTGGTCTTCTCTCTGCCTGTAATATCCTTTCTAAGAGCCAACAACTTCCTTTATTAAAATGTCAACATCTGATACTAGTCTTTGCTGATTATGCAAATTAAAATGCCAATTTCTATTTCTCATATTACCATCATTTTTTCTTCTTTTTGTTTTAATTTCCTTTTTCACTATTAGAAACACTATATGTGTATACATACATATATGTATATTCATATTGCTTTCTTATTTCTTATCTATCTACCCTTACCTCCATTCTTTTGAACATAAGCTTCATTTAGACAAGAATTCTTTGACAATTGTCCCCTCCTATTGTCTGGAGCCTGGCAGTAGGTGTGCAGCTAAATAAATATTTTGAACAAATGAAAGCAGTCTATATGCATATATGGCACCTATGTTTCAAAAGAATGGGGTGGATGATGGGAAGGCGCAGGTAGCCTGTAATATTGGAATTTATGCTATACTGGGGGATTTATTCAAATCTTAAAGTGGTACCTATTATAGGTAACATTCAGCTTATTCCAAAACATTTCCAGGGCTAAAAATATACTCAAACAGCAGCAGAGACAAATCACAGGCTGTCAAGAAAAGTTTCAAGTGAGAAAGCAATATAGTTACATATGAAAAACTCTGTTATAAAACAAATTGGGGGGGGCAAACCAATAGTCAAGGGGGTAGGGTGCTTGCTTTGCATGCAGCTGTCCCACGTTCAATCTTCGACACCCCACATGGTCCCATGAGCCTGCCAGGAATGACACCTAGGATACCAGATACAGGAATGATACCAGATCTAGGAGTAAGCCCTGAGAACCACCAGGGGTACCCCCGAAAAAAAGATTATGCTCTACAGAAATATTATCACTCATGTCACATGTTATTTGCAAGAAGATAACAACATCTTTTTGTTTTGTTTTTTGGGGGGCCACAGCCAGTGGTGCTCAGAGGTTAATCCTGACTCTGTTCAGAAATCGCTCCTGGGAAGCCGGCGATTGAACCTGGGTCGGTCCCGGGTTAGCAGCGTGCAAGGCAAATGCCCTAGCGCTGTGCTATCACTCCGGCTCCAACATCATCAATTTTTAAGAGCAAAACTATAAATCTGAACAAAAAGGTTAAAGCCTCCAATCCTGCACAATCTGGACCTGGGATTAAAGATAAATCATCTTTATCTCTTTAGTCTATCTAGCCTTTCTTTCATATGCAATGCAAATGTTTTGTAATATTGAGTGACAAAAAGCTTGTCACAAAAAGAAATTAGAAATTGCTGATAAAATAAAATTAAACTTAAAAAATACACTACTCTTTTTAGTCTTTAGTACATCAATGGAAGGTGTAAATCTCCAAACTGTAATATAGTAAGGGACATTTTAAAATTAATTTTTCTACAGAAGCTTTTGATAAGGATAAACACAAGAGGTTAGGTTTGTTTACAAGTTAATTTACTTAAAAAAATCTTAAAACATTGTTAAAGAAAAATCATTTATATTGTTCTCACTCTTAGGTCAGTTTTTAAATTCTGGAAATATCATTTTATAGTCACTCTGAAGACCCAGAAGATTCCTATTTTATTTTTAGCACCATAGCAAATTCCATTCTCAGAGGAAAAATTTTTTTCAAGTTTTAATCTATGATTTTACTGGCTTTACCTTAAAATATTAAATTAAAAGTCTTTTACAAATACTTTAACTACTTTAATTATATATGTGTGTATATATATAAAATTTTGGCAAAATACTTTCATATTTTTATGTCATACTTTTTATGAGCCACACACTGCAATACTCAGGGGTTACTCCTGGCTCTGACTCATGAATCACTCCTGGAAGGCTTGGGGGATCATATGGGATGTCAGAGATGGAACCCCAGTCAGCTGCATGCAAGGCAGCTATGGCCTTTTATCATACTTTAAGAATTTTTATTTTTTCTTTTTGGTTTTGGTCATCAAGCCAGTGGCACTCCTGGCTATGTGCTCAGAAATAGCTTTTGGCAAGCTCTGGAGACCATCTGGGATGCTAGGAATCGAACCCAGGTCTGTCCTGGGTCAGCCACATGCAAGGCAAATGCCCTACTGCTGTGTTATCTTTTTGGCCCTGAATTTTCTTTCTTTTACCATGTCTCTGTGCATAAAGATTAGTATATCTTAAATAACTATATATTTTCTAAAATTACCGACATATATGAATCCTTCAATTCGGGAAGTAGACAATTAAGGAAATGAATAATCCTTTTGGAAGTATCTTTCTTAGTAGTCTCCAGATCTCCAGATCTCCAAATTCAGATAAATCAGTTTATCACCTACACTCATTTATTAAAAGTTGAATCTTCAGCTGCTATTTACATGTATGTATATGTGTATGTATTTGTAAGTCACTCCCGGTGGGATGCAATTCAAACCATGATTCTTTTTTTGTTTTGTTCCCAGGAATTATTTCTGTCTGTGCTCAGATTACTCCTGACAGTGCTCAGGGGACTAGCTATAGTGCTGGAGATTGAACTCATTTGAGCCACATTTATGGCAAGCATCCTATCTATTGAACTATTTTTATGGCCCAAGTTTCTATTTTTTGCTAATCTAAAAAGAAGTTTTATTTTCATTATTAAAATGGAAAGAAAAGACTCTAACAACAGCTTCCTTCTCTTACTCATTTTAAACTACTTGGTCATAGTCTAAGAGTAATTAGTGACACAAATTTGTACTGGGATACATAACAACTGCTAGTCTAAGTTTTTTCTGCTCTATCCCAACTCCAAAAAAAAAAAAAACCTCTCGGGGCCAGAAAGATAGCATGGACATAAGGCGTTTACCTTGCAAGCAGAAGGACAGTGGTTCTAATTCAGGCATCTCATGTGGTCTCCCAAGCCTGCCAGAAGTGATTTCTGAGCATAGAGCCAGGAGTAATCCCTGAGCTCTGCTGGGTGTGACACCCACCAAAAACAAACAAACAAACAAAAAACAACTCTCTTCTTGAATCTTTGTAATGCTATTCTTAAATAAAATTGACAACATATACTATTAATCAAATTGCTGTGATTTTACATGTTTATCTTACCGATAATGCCCTTCCAATGGAAGCTGTACTGTACCCTCCTCTTCCATAGCTAGCATGCTTTGTTCTTCCTAGAAAGAAAAATATAAAATATATAAAGTGAACCTGATGAATCTCCACTTAACATTAAAGAAGAAACACAGATTAATGTTTCACTATCTCATTAACCTCAGGACCTTCCACTTTGTTTGCATTTATTAATGCTATCTAAGGTCCTTTCAATAAAACATCAGCTACCAAGAACATAAGTAATTAATGAGACTCTTATAGCACAAAGTAATCTAAATGCTAACAACAATCTCCTTCGCATCACTCAATGTAAAACATGGCTAATTTCTAAGCAAAAAATTAATCTAATTTTTACAAGGACAAAACTACATAGGTAATGTAATAGATTTCATTGTTATAAAGTTAAAATCACACATTCTCAATTGTTTATATTAAAATCATCTGAAGGGTTTATTTGTATTACAAGGAGTTGGGCTGGTGAGGAAGCACTAGAAGTACTGCATTTGCCTTGCACAAGGCTGAACTTGTTTCAAATCCCTTGCACCACATATAGTTCCCCAAGTACCTACAGGGGTCACTCCTGAACACAGAGCCAGGATTCCACCCCCAACTCAGCAAATTGCAAATAGTTGGATACACCTTTAGAGATATCTGATTCAATGAATCAGTGTAGAACTCCCTGATATAAGTCTGAGAACAGAAGATTCTTAATTTCCAGGTGATGCCAATTAACATGGGTTTGAGCATCACTACTTTAAGAATTTTGGGTTTGTCTTGGATTGGTATGGGGCCTTGGAGTTTATTCCTGGCTCTGTATTCAGGGATCGCTATTCAAGGGGCTCAGAGGACCAGATTGAATGCTAGAATTTGAATCCAGGTTGGTCACTTAAAGGCAAGCACCTTACCTTTTGTACTATTTCTCCAGCCCTGAACATTGCTAAGTTAGAGACTTGCAAAGAGAAAATGGTTCTTAGGCTCACTTCTACTAATGCTCAGAGACTATGCACTGCCAGGGATCAAGTGTAGTTCTCCTGCTTGTAAAACAAGAGTCCTAACCCTTTGAACTAACTTCCTAGCTCCTATTTTCTGGCCAACTGTGAATAAGATGTCATCAAATCAGGTAGAAAGATTTTACCTTAAAAAGTAAAAAGGGAAAATAAAAAAATGTAAAAAATGTAAGTGATTAAAGAAAGACATTTCCATACGTGCTTAGGTTATCTGAATGCAAAAAAAAAAAAAGGCTCAAGATTAATCTTAATAGTCAAAAATTGGGCCAAGGCTTTGAAACAATTTTGTTTTTCCCTCAGATGATTTTCCTCTTTTCTCTCAAATTGCTTTCAATAATTATTTTGCACTCTATGGCTTGTTAGCATGTGTGGGCTTTATACTAGTCATAATTCTATCCAAACAAAAACTCATCACCTCTAAAGATAGCATTTCTAAGCCATGCTTATCTAAAGAGAGGGGTGGCAGAGCAGCCGCTGCCTTCAGTGCCAGAAGGAAGCTGGGTGAGTCCTGAAGCCTGGGGATGGAGGGCCGGCTGCATCCCAGGTTGCACTGAGAGAAGCCAAAAACCGAGACTTTATGGGGAGGAGTAGTCGAATCAGACACTAACCGTCACGACAAACAAACCTAGTTTATCTCAGTCATAGAGAAAAGAGAAAACGGCCATAAAGCTAATTGGGCTTCATTACTGGAAAAGTTAGAAATATCTTAAGATGATTTCTATGTAGCACTTTATTTACCCAAAGTACAAAAAGAATATGCTGAGTTCTACACCATGTTAAAGATGTTCAAGGAATGAGGTTTGAATTTTACTCAAGAATATTTAAGGGTTTTAACACACTTGAATGAAGAAATATTACACTGTAATTTAAATATCATATTTTAATTTACATATCCAATGTGTTTTTATGCATATAATAAGTGAATTACAAGTAATATTATAATTATTAAAAGGCAAGAAAATCAGGGTTGTGTTGTGAGTCAGTTTTACATAGTTGGTACCCTGGCTTCAATCTTCAGCCACATACAAAATATTTAAAAACATAAAAATTGAAGTTTAAAAATTAATCTTTCAACAGTACTCATTTAGTGAATGCAGGCTGCATACTAAGCATTTAGTTAATAAGAATAATACCAAGTCTATTCATGAATCTTCTCAACAACTAAGTATTCAACATGATTGGCATGAGTCTTTTGGATCCTGGGAATACACTAATAACATTAATAATATAAATCTTACTCTCAGGAGATTACAATGATCTAATAAAAATGTATAGAAACATGGGGCTGGAGTAGTGGTGCAAGTGGTAAGGTGTCTGCTTTCCCACACTAACCTAGGATGGACTACAGCTTGATCCCAGATGCTCCCCTCAAGCCAGAAGTAACCGCTGAGCATCACTGGGTGTGGCCCAAAACAAAAAAAATGCATAGAAATAGGAAAACTAGTTTTACATGAAAGGAAGAAACTCTAGGTAGACAGAAATAAAAGTGGGCTAAAATAAATGTAGGGAAAAAATAAGTGATTCCATAACAAAGAAAATTTTGCCTCACTAGAGCCTAGTTGAATACATGTGGGAAATACAGGTAATTGTGTCATGAGTATGAATTTTACTTTGGAATACGTAAAAAGGACAACTTACATGTTATAATACATGGGAAGTATCCTACCTTTTAATGTAAAGTATTCTACCTGTTTAATGAAATAAACAGCTAACTTTACTATATACATTACTCAAGTAAAGCCTCAAATAGCTCAAACTATACATTTTAATAAGCTGAGAATCAACATTTACAAAGGTGCTTAGAGTATGAGACAAAATATTCATTAATTTTAAGATTCATAGATCATAAGAAATAGGAGGGTCTTTAAATGTCAATTTTAACCCCTTAATTTTATCCAAGAGGAAAACAACACTGATCAAACATAATGAGAGTCTGACCATTTACTTCCTCAATTGCTAGGATAATAATAGATAGTACTGGGTCCCAGAGTGATAGCACAGAAGTATGGCATTTGACTTATATGCTGCCAACCTGGGACAAACCCAGGTTCAATCCCTGGCATCCTATATGGTCCTGCGAGCCTGCCAAGGGTGATTTCTGAGCACAGAGCCAGAAGTAACCTGAGTGCTGCCAGGTAGAGTCCAAAACCAAAAAAAAAAAAACTATAAACATTACATAAAAACTATATATTACAGAATATTATATAAAATATTTATTTTATGCAATATTAAAATATAATATGTAGAGGCTGGAGTGGTAGTACAAAAGATAGGGTGTTTGTCTGGCATACTGCTGACCCAAGTTTGCTCATCCAAGATAGCATTTCATATATTCCCTCAAGCCACAGGAGTAATTCCTAAGTGTAGAGCCAAGGTTTGACCCAAAAACAAAACAAAAACTTATAACTTTATCATTTATAATATGTAGAAAATCCAGTGCATGAGAACATGTAGTACACAGAGAATTTTTGTAACTAAGTGGACAATATATGTTTTAAGCAGAATGGTTGATTCAACAATTAAAGACTTAATTAAATTATTATAAAATGTACAATTTTTATTAATTTTTAGCTTATAAAGTTGTAAAGTTTATAACATTTAGAGACTTTATTCTAGAGATAAAAGTTGTAGGCTTTTTTTAAGGAAAAATTTATTTTAAAATTTAATATCCATCAAAATCTCATGAAGGGCTTATTGACACAGATTTCTAACCTAGTTTCCAGAACTTTTATTTGATTCATTAGATTTGGACTAGGATTCAAGAATTTGCACATCTAATAAATTTTTCAGTGTTTATTGATACAACAGAAGTCCCAGAGCTATAGTTTGAATATCTCTGTTTGAAGAAAATAAGAATGCTTACTTCACTCTAAATTTTGATGAAAATAATATTTTTATGTATAATAGTCCATGCATTCCAAATTCAAAATCAATTCTGACCTTTTTTAGCAGTAAGAAATTATCTGTAATTTTTGTAATTGCACTTGTTTTTCAATTACCTTTGCATTTTCATAACCTTTCTCATGGTTCTATTTTAAATGCTTATAATTCCTACTTGTCTTCTTTCAATTTATTTCTATACCAAAGAGGTTAGGATGAACCACTATAAACTAAGATGTGTCAGCATCATGATTATTGCTCACAGTTGAATTTTCAGAAGTTATTTAACATTAATCATCTTCTTACACACCCAAGAGCAAACATTTTGCCAGGATTTTTATTTCAATGGAAACCCTTTTGTCAAAGGTGTACAATAAATGCCCTCAAGAATATTTAAGCAGGAAATAAGGAATGTTGATACTCTGAGCACATTTGGACATCCAGAATTTGATTCTGCAGTCTTCTCTTTACACAGAGCAATGTGCAAAATGTCAGGGTTCCAATATTCATTTCTATCCTGATTATAATCCTTTCTTTCTAAAAACTGAAGCATATGCACATGCATATGCATGAAGTACATGAAAATTTGGAACAGAAGCTCTGCGACCTTGGACTGGCCTGTGTAGCTATTTATTCTGCTTAACTCATTATTGAATTTTAAGGTCAAACTAATGTTTTCTCAATACCATAAGATCAAAAGTGGGCTACTGATAGGAAAAACCCTGGTGGATAAAGGTACAAGCTTGTAACTATCATCAAAGGATCAAGAGGTGAACCTACTTTAAATTCAAGTTGCAGAGAGTTGAGCCATTTCTGCTATTTGCTATTTATTTCAGATCACAATCAGAATTACTCAACTAATTTGAACAGTTGAGGAAATGCAACATTTCTAGAGAACTTATTCATGTTCCACTGTATTGTACAATTTTTTGTACAGCCGGGCCTTGCTCTAAGAAACTATAGTAAGTTGATCATATCTTCCAGCAGAGCTTGTGCCCTCAAGAAAAAGAGAAAATTTAAAATATGGATAGCCATGTCAACAATTAACTAAAAGTTATGCTTTAATCTCATCTCCTTAAATCTTCCTGCTCTCCAAATCAGTCATAATCTTTTAAGTAACACCAAGTTATAAAGTGAACATTTTTAGGCTTCATTTTCTCTTTTAAGTTATGAAATGAATTATCTTCCTGTGAGCTATCTAAAACTATATTTTAATGTTTAATATGAATTATTTGTTCAGTACATTACTATTTTATTTGTTTCACTCCAGATTGATAAACATGTGAAAATGCCACATATTAATTTATTTGAAATTTAAAGACTTGTAAACTTGCCTGATTAACTTATTAACTTATCAATATATTTACTCTTACTTTTTCTTAATATCATACATGAAAAATATTGCTGTAAGTTTAATTCAATAAAAACTTTTTTCTTTCCTTTCAGAAAACATTTTTTGATAAACCTGGATAAATTTAAATTACTGGAAAATATTTATTTAACATAAAATTTAAATTTCTGGAAAAATATTTATTTTTGTAATCAAAAAGATAGCATCTTCCAATACAGTAGGATGGCTCTATCATGCAAAGGGTAAACACATTTTAAAATAGACATATGGCACACCTACTGATAAGTCCATACATGCAGATTCTGTAAAGTACATGACCACTCCCAAATATTTTTCTTCACTTCATGAACATGTAAAAGGAAAACCTTTCATTTTCTTTGAATGATTAAAGAAAAATGATCAAGCTTAATGTATGACATATACATTTTAGTTTTTAATTTACAGAGTTCTAGAAGAACAGTAAATAATACAAGTTTTTAGAATTTCTATATCCTGGTATCTATGTTATTTGCATTTGCATTTAATGTCTACCTAACTCTTTAATATCTTTGTTTAATTGTATCTGAAATTAGAGTAATTCTTCTTTAAAGTTATAAAATTAATAAGAAATCTTAAAAATTATAGCTAAAGCATTAATTATTCTAAAAAGTCAATAATATATTAAATTTACAAAAACAATAATAAATATGATTTATTACATGGTGGTTTGAATACATATTAATATTACTAAAATGATTAATGTTGCTAAATCATCATATTATACCTACTATGATATTTAGTAAAGTGAAATTTTCATAAAGATTTAACATGCATCATCGTGATCAGTCTCTGAATGCCTACACCCATTGTCAGTAATGTAACACCATAGAAATCTAAATAAATTACAATTGACACGCATTATATAGTCATGCTGGTAGAAACATCTGAGCAGAAATCTAGTTGAATATCTCTTAATATCAGGGCATAATCTGCTTTTACCCAATGATTGAGTAAGATCTAAGTTCAGTGATATGGTTGTAAATAAATTACCCAGAATAGAGAGAAATATAACCATGATTTGAGAAAATAAACTATAAGTAGGAAAATGAATATATCAAAACTCATCTTGTAGAAAGGGAAACAAAAATTATACTGCAAAATCTCATCAAATATTTTCTTCACTACTTATAATTTTTATTAAAGTAGAAATTTTTCTTATGGTGCATGGACTATGGTTTTCTTGTGGTTTAAAGACCTGTCATTCTTAATGATGTACTTGCCACTTTTTTCACTTATAGTCACTGTGCTTATACACTAAAACTATGAACAATAGACATTAAAATAGAGCCAGATTTAAACACAAACTCAAAAAATACTTAAAATTGTTTAACAGAGGAAACAATAGGATAAATTAGTAACATATAAAATGCTCAGTTTCACAAATGATAGTTACTAATCTTAAATCATTTTGAAAGTAAATAAGATTAATATGTTTTCCTCTAAAGCATTTCACCTCTTTCAATAACTAACTTTATCTTATTAGAATTAGAATAGTATACTTAAAACTTCACTGTCTATAGAATTATCAACAAAAATGGCCTCTTCCCCTTATATTGTCAATTAAAAAGCAAGCATTGCATGACTATAACATAAAAATTGTCAATTATCAGCAAATTTTTGTCATGCACCGTGAAGAAATTTTTAAAACATTTTGTAGTGGAGATGATAATAAAGTATAAAGTATCTACACATTTTTATAGGCTTTACTTTTTATATAAAATCTGTGTTCTTTCTAAATTACAGTTCTAAATATGTTACTTTAAACTTTAATTTTTCAAACTAGTCTTCATATGAATGTTAGTGATAAATGGCCAATGATAAATATAATTTAGTTTCATAAAATATGATTAATGTGCAAATATTCTTTCACATTTTTCTTTATAGATAAGCATTTTACTCTAACTTACTTCTTTTTCAGCATCTTCTAGTTTTTTTTTCTTACTTTCAGGCATTAAGTCATCCAACCAGCTGAGTTCTCGTTTGGTAAACAAAAAGTCCATCAACTTTCTTACGAATACTAAAGCCAATACCTGCAGAAAATAATAGAATAAAATAAAAAAAAAACAAAACAGGGGAAAGTGTAAATAGAAACTGAAGACTGCTTGTTTTAAGAAACAAGCTAATTTCAATTAAAGCTGATTTTAAAATGAAATTTGAAGATACTGATAACACATATATAAATACACATTTGTATATAAAATATATTCACTGTAATCTTGATTCCTTCATTTATTTTTTGGGGGTGGTTTTTGGGTCACACCCGGCAGTGCTCAGGGGTTACTCCTGGCTCCATGCTCAGAAATTGCTCCTGGCAGGCATGGGGGACCATATGGGACGCCGGGATTCAAACGGATGACCTGCATTGAAAGGCAAACGCCTTATCTCCGTGCTATCTCTCCGGCCCCTCAGTTAATTTTCTTATAAAGTGTCCAATAAATTATTTTGTTTTGTTTTTGCTTAACTTCATTTTTGGTTCACACCCAGCACTGCTCAGCAATCAGTTACTCCTGGATCTGCATATAGGGATCACGTTGGATCGGAGTTGGGTTCCAGAGAGTGAACTTGGGTCAGCTATGTACAAAGCAAGTTCCCTGCAAAACGTACTGTATCTGGCATGTTTTTGCCCATTATAAGAGTTGTTTAAAGAAGCTATGAAAAAAAAACCTGTAGGCCAAATTTGACCTTTTCTTGAATAGATGTAGTTAATAATTGTAGTATTTTAATAATTTAATCATTCTATTTTATGCTGTTAATAGATATAATTTATTTGTAGACATTCAAGTTCATTATATTTATAAATACTCAAAATATCTGAAATATTTATAATTACTTTTGTTTGGGGGTCACACCTGGAGGTGCTCAAGTCTCATGCCTGGTGGGCTTGAGAGACCATAAGGGATTCCTGGGATCAAAACAGGGTTGGTAGCAGGCAAGGCAAAAGCCCTACCCATTATTCTAGCTCTAAAATTTAATTTTTAAAAATCTCTTTTCTTTCCCTAATTACTATTAGGACTTTGATGATAAATTTTGGAAGTTTAACTGTTTCTAACCAGTTTCCAATCACCATCAATATTCATAATAATAAAAAAGGAACTAATGAGTCAGTAAAATTCATGTATAATCTCCATCCCTCTTACTATCTAGTTTTAGTGACTAAGATTTATACCAGATTTTCCATCATTTTTCCAAATGTTGATTGCTCCAACTTTAGTTTATATGTTCCCAAAGGAAGCAAATTGAAAAAGGAAAAAGAACAACCAGCTTAGAAGTTTCATACCATCATGGGGAAGACAATAGCAGCTCGTGAAACTTTTATTATCCACAAAAGACCTAGGCAGCTCATTTGAATAACTGTGAAGAGGTGAACTTTTCGAAGTGGTACATGCCTTAGATATATAAAATCTGGTTGATGTTTTGCAGGCATCCAGAAGAGCTTTATTCTATCAAACAACTAAAAGATAAACGAATTAAGTTGTATTAATCTAGACAAAAAGAAGAAGACAACTAAATGCTTAAAATTGTCCAAAACATAACACATCTGGATTATGCTTAAGTTAATACCTAGGCATCAGGATAATGGCATTACTATATAACTGAAATTCAAAGATTTCTATTTCTTTCTCATATTTTCTTGCAGGCATTATAACCCAGAATGTCTTAAAAATATATAAAGCCAAGCCTCATATTACTGTTGCTAAGGAGATTCTTTGGAGATTGTAGTAGGGTAGTAGGGTAGCACAGCTACCCCTATTCCCTTCAAGGAAGAAAGTCTCTATTTGGGAAAGGTCTGTTCTCTTCCTGAAAGAGACACATAAAGAAGTGAGATAGAAAAGAACGAGTAGAATCAATCCTGACAATCAATGGCTCAAGATACTTGGCAGTTAGGTTGCTTTCACATATGGGATAACATAACTTTAAAAAACAAAACTCTCCTCTTTTTCTTTTCAATTGTCACACCTCATTCAATTCCTTTGTGTCCCTCTTAAGCAGCAGAGTTTACAATTCTTTGGGCTCCCATCCTCTTTTCTCTAGGATATTTCATTAGTATCCTGATTTCCATTTTCCAGTATTTGTTACAGACCTTAAGCCTGCATCCCTAATTCAATTTTCTTCTGAGCTCCAGTCTAGATCTATAACCAGGTGCAGAGAAGGATGTTTGACCCTTTGACCTTTGATTATTCTGTTTTGGTCTTACGAGAACGATACTTTTCAAGATTTGGGCTGCTGACTTTATAAATAGAAACATTTTTATTAATATTCTCCGGAGAAAAATGTGTTAAATAAATTGAATTTCTTGATCAATTTTCCGTTCTGCCTTGTCAAAATTATTCACATATTTTAAAATATAATTTATTAAAATATTTTTATTTAAAACATTTTATTTAAATCAAAATTTTAGCATAAAGAGCACAGTTATTTTGGGCTATTAGTTTATGGTTGTAGATTTAAATTTGAGAACACTATTATCAAGAAAATAAAAAAAACTTTTGTTTTTGAGCCATACCAAACATGGTCAGGATTTGTTCCTGACTCTATGAGCTTAGGGATGACTCCTGGCACACTTAGGAACCATATAATATACCAGGGATCAAACTCAGGACAATCAGGTGCAAAGAAAAGGCCTTACCTGCTATATTATCCCTTTAGCCCACAAACAAAGAAGTTTATTAATTCAAATTTTGTAATTTAATATGACCATATTTTAATCTAAGTATAATTCTCTTGTGTTTGCACAAAATTTAAATGATATTTACTTAAATATAATAACATTCCAATAATATTTACTCTAGAAAATTCTTATGCCTGTTATTTAAATTTTATTTTTATTTTGTTTGGTTTTTGGGCCACACTCGGTGGTGCTCAGGGGTTACACCTGGCTCTCTGCTCAGAAATAGCTCCTGGCAGGCACATATAGGATGCCAGGAGATGAAACACCATTGGCCCTGGGTCTGCCGCTTGCAAGGCAAACGTCCTACCACTGTGCAATCTCTATGGCCCCCTGTTAGTTTTATTTTATGTAGATGATTTTGTGTAAATTCTTTGAGATTCAATTTTGAAGTTTTCAATGTCTTCAACACAAAATGATATCGCTAGGAATGTAGCTCAGTATAGAACACATGCTTTGCATGGGTGAGAAAATGGTTCAACATCACACACCAGCAAATAATTATTAAGAAAATTATGATTTTATTTATTTTCATGCCACTCAATTTCATAACTATAAACCATTTTAAAGTAGCAATATTAGATTTTAGTTCTTGATAATGTATGAGAAAATTATAAGTTATAATTTTATTTATGATTCTTATCAAATTGTGAAAGTTTTCTCTAACTTGCACAAATACCAGTGAACTCAAATGTTACAGTATAAACATCCTGTTTGATCAACACCCACTTTTGAATGTAAAAGGAATTTTAAACTCAATATAAACACATATTTCTTCTGCATTCCTTGTCTTTTTCAATAATTCATCTAAGCAAATATCAAACTTAGTAACGTAATTTATCTGGTTTTGATTTATTTATTTATTAGGTCATTAAACCTTTCACAAAATATTTATTGAAAATCTCCTATGCATAATGATAAGTATTCTTTCCCCTAATTCTTCCCTATATTTCCACAAATATTTCAGGAAGTATATCTACTTTTGTCTCCAAAATATTTTTTTTGCATTGCATGTTACTAAAAGAAAACATATATATGAAAGAGATGGGAAGAGAACAGAAGTAAAGTAAATTCTCTGGCTTATAAAATACTAGTTTCAACAGAAGTACTTTTTTCAAGCTATCATTTCTCCATTGGTAGAGCTATTTAATTGCATAAGTGTACTTCAGTGTGTGGGCGCTTCACTTCTTATTGACTAAATGGCACCTTTGCTTTGCTTTGAATTCCAAAAGCATTAGAATAAATATAATGTGACTGTATATATCAGTACAGAAACAGTGTACAAAGAACACTGTGATCTGTTTTTTTCTGTCATGTTGCACAGTGAGAAATCTAGATAATAAGTTTCTTAATATTGTCAAACAGCCATGTAATATATGTGTTCCTTCAATATATAAATAAAAGATTAACCTGCTCCTTGAATTCTTACTATTCCATATATTTGCATTTGGCATTTTTCTTATCCTAATGTCAATATTCCATTCCCCAGCCCTATTTACCCCCACCCTGATTATGCTTCCCGTTTTATTTGTGCTATTTAAAGCTCATTATCCTATTTCTTATGGGCCTATAATAATGTTTTCTTCAATTTTCATTTGAAAGATTCACACCCCAAATAATTGCAAAATTTGACATTCTTGTTTAATTCTAAACCTCATGGATATAAAATCATGTGAGTGGATTAGGGGAAAAAATCTGTTGAAACCTATCAAAATGATTTTACTTTGTTTCTTAAACTTCTGCTGCTGTATTTATGTGAGCCTGGGGCCTAATAATAAATACTTTTCACTTACGGATGAAATTAGTACTCGTGGAACTTTTGCCAACGGCAAACAACAACAACAACAAAAATCCCAGCAAAACAAATAAACAAACCCTCTTCAGTTCTCTTTCCTATATCTCTCACCAAACTATTTTAAAACACATTTCATATATGAAATTATAAATGAGCATATAAAATATAATTTGACTTCAATTAAGATGCATAACACTTATCAAGACTCCTTTCAGACTAATTTTACCCCATGTTAGGATGAATAAAGTCATCCTATCTACTTTGCATGTTGCTGATCTTATGAAAGCTTTCTTTTGAAACCATGCCTCTGCTCTGGTCTAGCAATGTCAAGATCTAAGTGCTTTCTTATCTGGCTATTCATTCAGGAAGAGTTCTTACTTTATCTGTCCTTTGGAGTTTAGTTGAGTTACTCCATAGTATTGCTGCTTGAGCATAAAATTTTTTACCAGCCTTCCTGCTTGAACTTTAAATTGTCATTAGTCCTTCACATAAGGGTGACCCATAAAATCTCTAAGCTCTCTCTCTCTCCCCCTCTCTCTCTTTCTCTCTCTTTCTTCCCCCCTCTCTCTCTCTCTTTGTCTCTGCCTTAACTTCCCTATGTGGCCTCACAAGATTTTATTTCCATTGGGGAAGGTAATAATCTGTATTTCAATGTCCTTTGTGATCTGTTTACCACAGTTTACCATTCAGCAGTCTGTACTCCAGTTCAAATATCAATTTGATAAGTTAATAATACCTAAGTGACTTTTTATGTTTATGTATATTTCTTTTAAAAGATGTGTTTAAATAGATATGTATATATCTATGAACTGAACTATTTTATATTTTTTAGAAAAAGCGGCAACTTATACTTCTTCTTCCTTCTTTGTCTTTTTCTTTCTTTTTATTTTTCCTTCCTTCCTACCCTCCTTCCCTCTTTTCTTCCCTCCCTCCTTCCTTCCTTCCTTCCTTCCTTCCTTCCTTCCTTCCTTCCTTCCTTCCTTCCTTCCTTCCTTCCTTCCTTCCTTCCTTCCTTTCTTCCTTCCTTCCTTCCTTCCTTCCTTCCTTCCTTCCTTCCTTCCTTCCTTCCTTCCTTTCTTCCTTCCTTCCTTCCTTCTTTCTTCCTTTCTTTCTTTTAGTTTTTGGTTGACTCTCAGTGATGACCAGAGGCGACACCTATCTCTGATGGTGCTTGGGGAACCATATGAGGATCAAACCCCAGACCAGGTGCATGCAATGCAAGCACCTTGCCAACTGTTCTATCTCTCCAGCTCCATATATTTCCCTTTTATACAGCAACAATGAATAACTCTCAAGAAGACCTTCTCAAGAAAGGGGAAATTTTGGATACACATAAAAACGCGAAACTATAAACAGTATTTTTCAAAAGTTCATTCAAGAAGGAATATGCATTAGTTTCCTAGCACTGCCATAACAAATTACCACAAGTTGGTAGTTTAAAGCAGTAGAAAATTTATTGTCTGTTAGCTCTGGATGCTAGATGTCTGAAATCAAGGTGTTAACAAAGTCATTTTCCCTCTAAAGTCTCTAGGGAAGAAATGTTACATGATAGGCCAGCTCCAGGTAACTTTTAAAGTCTAGTCTTTATTTGCATCATCATGTGGTTCTCTTCTTGTATACATATACCTCTCACTGGACTTAGAACTCATTCTAAATATAAGCTAAGCATATTTTGAGATAATTTTATCTGCAAAGATTATTTCAAAATTATTTCCTATTCTGAGATTTCAGGTAAACATAAATTTGGAGGATATTAGGCAACCCAACACAGTATCAGAAGCATGAATAATTTGACAAAAGCCCCAATAGATGATTATAATGTACTTCTTGAGGTTTTAAAATGATATCTTTGAGAGGTAGACTTTATTTCCGTCCTCTAGTGTGTATGCTGGATATAATGACTCACCTCTAGGAGAAGTATTGGTGTTGATTTTGTAGATCAAGTTAAAAAAACACAAGGACTTCCTTTCACTCCCTCTCCTATTGATTATTAGGATAAAAATTAGCTTCCAGGTCATGGAACATCCCATGTGGCAAAAACCTGAGGTTTCCTACCAAGAGCTAGGGAGGAAGCAATGTCTGTTGCCCATAGCTGCACAAGAACCCATTCTACACATGCATCTTACAGCCTGATCCATGCTTTCTGTCATAGGACAATTTTATCCTATGATATTGTCCTATGACATTGACCCTAGCCTTCTAGTGGCCACAAATGTCATCTTGAGCCAGGGTTAGCGGGCTAATCTGAAAGTTCATGGCTCACAGAATTTTGAGATTTAAAAAAAATGTTTCAAGTGACTTCATTTTACAATAATTTATTATGCAGCAACAATTTACTTATTTACTTAACTTAAGCTATACAAGATTAAGCCAGAAGGCCTGGTTCAAATCCCAACTTAATATTCTTTATGTGTGTGACATTTGTTAGTTAATAAGGTTTCCCTATACTTTGATTACTTTATCTATGCCTTCATTTCATTTTCAAGTTATTCTGTCATACAATCATATCAAACAGCAAATATTATTATTGGTTTTTATATCTCCACCTTCCTTTGAAATCTAGCTCATTCTCACAAGTTAATAAACTTATTATAGGTAAATCAATTTTCTCTACTCTTTTATTTTGTTTTATGTTATGAGTTTGTTGCCATTATTATTATTATTATCAATTATTAATTTTAAATAAATGTACTACAGCTTAATTACAGATACTAAACAAGTGGGTTCCCAAGTATTACACTGAGTATCCCTAAGCATAGTTTGTTTCTCTTTTTTTTCTTTTAATATATACAGGATTATAGCAACTGAAGTGAACCTTCTTTACTTTTATAAATCTGACCACTTTGAAGACATTTATGATGTTATTTTTGTAGCTATCACATGACTGTATCAGTGAGCTGTAAGGGAACTTATTACAGATATGCTTGTTTTACTATGTAAATGATTTACCTGAATTCCCTTTAGTGATGAAGCACCCATATAAAGAAATACTCCATATAGCACTGGCATGGGGATAAACTGTAAAGAAACAAAGGATGAAAGATGCATGTTTAAATTTTGTTTTACAATGGCAAGATATTTAAAGGTAAGAAAAGGACTTTACATTTTATTATTATTTTAAAAATTGCTTTATTTATTGATTGATCAATTGATTAATTGTTTATTGGGCCAAACCTGGCAGGATTCAGCGGTTACCTGTGGCTCTGCACTCAGAGATCGCTCCTGGCAGGCTTAGGGAACCATATAGGATGCCATGAATTGAACCAGGTCCCTCCCCAGGTTGGCGGCATGCAAGGCAAATTCCCTACTGTTGTCTGTGCTATCTCTTCAGCCCCAAAGAATTAACAGTTTAAATTCTTGCATTATACCTGGTATTTGTAAACCTATTAGTCCACTTTCCTCTTTTAATTGAAATAGTCCAATGACAGCCTACAATTAATTACATAAGAGAAATTAATTCTGCATGTCCATAATGTTAATTATAAATGCAAGTAAACTTATAAAAATGATTAAATAATTCAATGAATAAATTCTAAGTAATTTAAAATATAACCTCAATATTATATTTAGATGTTATGCACATTTTGATTTTAGTTGTTACTAACTTGACTTACACTTGAAAATATAACTAAAATACCCCTGGAAACAGCGCCAAAATTATATAAAATATAATTACTTTTACTGAAAAGTACAAGAGAAAAAAAATCTCTACTAAATTTCTTCTTAAACTAAATGTATACAATGATGATATTCATGTAGTAGTTTTGTAAAATATTTCAACTACAAAACTGAGTATGTGGTTATGACCTTACATCAAATAATACCAATCACCAACATATCTGTCCACTGATTAAGAAAAGATCTATATAATTTTATATAGAACTGCACAATGACTTTTCCATTGTATTGCCACTTCACATTTTGATTACCATTTTAAAATTAGAAGACTAGGGGCTTAAGTAATAGCACAGCAGTAGGGCATTTACCTTGCATGCTGCCAACCCGAGACAGACCTGGTTTCGATTCTTGGCTATATAGCCCCTGAGCCTGCCAAAAGCAATTTCTGAGTGCAGAGCCTGGAGTAACCCCTGAGCACTGTCAGGTGTGGCCTACCCCCAAATTCATTAAAAAATAAAGTTAGGGGACTATTTTACACACCAAAATTTAATTTGTGAAACTAACTTATAAATTTAAGGATTATATAACATAGCACATAATTTCCCTTTGTTGAAAGATTATATTAATATGGATAATAAATTCACTTACCACATGCCATACTATATTTGCAAATAGATGGTTTATATTCAAATTAATTAAAAATAAAATTTCTGAAGCAATATGTCTCAAATTCATAAAGGCAGATATTATTACCTTTAGAATACTGGTCATAAAGACTGAAGAACCCATAAGAATAAAAATCATAAGGCCAGTAACTCTTTGCTCCCGAATGCCAAGAAATTTGGGTTGTTCTCCTGGTGCTGAGCATTCTGATTCCAGTTTCAGGCTGTTGACATGAGTGATGGAGAGAACTGTGGCAGCCACAAACCATGGCAAGCCCATAATGGAGCATACACCAAGCATGACTGCAACCATCAATAGATCCAGATGGTACCCACAACCTTTCTGTTGAGAAATAAAAGAGGATTCTCACAGGCCATGAATTGAGCATAGAGATCATGACACCACTGAGGAACAATAATAATAGAGAGAAGTACTATCATCAATATCTACAACTCATTCTAATGTGCAAAAATAAATTAGATACAAAGGTAATAGTCTCAAAATATATAATCCACTTAAGAAAAGTTGTGAGATTTTGTACAATTATGATTTTAGTGACTTTTGTGTCATTTAGTAGGTTTCATACAATTCTGGCTAATATAATTTAAGTTTCCACTCTATATGTCATATAATTTCTTGATGAGCAAGTTAATCACAATGTCTGTTTGTACTATTTATTTATTTACTAAATTTATTAATATAAAAATGACTTATAAGCAACCTTATTTTATGCATCTACTGAGAAAACAAGTAAAGACTGTCAACAACAGGGTTAAAAATGGGTTATTGTGGATAGAAAACAATTCTAGGCCTACAAAAGGCGGTACTCATATCCAAATTACTAAAGATATATTTTTCTTAAATATCAAATTTCCAACTTCCCTCTTTTTTTGTTTGTTTGTTTGTTTTTTTTGGGGGGGGGCACACCCAGCAATGCTCAGGGCTTTTCTGACTCATTTTATTCAGATACTATTATGTAAGCACTACTCTTAATGATGTTTTTAAGCACATACAATTTCAATACCATAGCTAGCACTCTAGAATATCTGCTTCTCCTCAGCAATGTCTGAAGCACCCTTTTTCCCTCACTTCATAGCAGGAAAGCTCAGTTCTATAAATAAAATCTCCAGATCTCATGCCTTTGGCTCTTTTTGTTCCCATAACTAGTTCTTTATTCTCATATATGAAGGCATCTTTTTTAATGTAGAAATAGTGCAAACTATAACATAAATATTAATAAATCTAAATTCCTGACACTAAATTGTTTCTTTTCTTTTTAGGGACACACCCAGAGGTACTCAGGGATGTCTCTTGGTACTGTGCTTAAAAATCACTCCTGGTGGGCTCAGAGAACCATATGGGATGTCAGGGCTCGAACCTATGTCAGCTGCTTATATTATCTCTCCAACTCCCCCAAATACTAAATTGTAAGTCAATGTAAGTTGATTTTTTCTAAAATGGTATCCTATTAAGCAGTTATATAAAATTAAAAATAATAGTATGAATCACTTTATGCTAAAACATTTAAAATTTTACATGAAATAGACAAATGAACATATATGCACTTTAGCTAAAGTAAATAGATAGTTTAAAACTCTGAATAGGCCTATAAAAGCTATACTAATTTCTATCATTATATCACACTGCCCTGTTCTCATTTGCCTCACTTTCAGTAGTAGAAAAACCTAGTTTCTCAAAATCATTACTCTGTTGTCTTCTGCCTCCTCTTCAGTGCTTTCTAGGACCAGGCTAGAAATGTGAAATAGGAAAATAGGGATCAGGGGCCACTCTAAGATATGAGGAACAGAAAACCACTCTCTTCAATAAGATTATGAGCTAATTTCTCAGAGGAGTAAGACTGAAGATGGGGAAAAGTAGCAAACATTTCCTTGCTCCTATACCCATAGCAACAAAGTAGAAAGGCCTTAGAGGTAGTAAAGGGCTTCCACAATGACTACTTCATGTAAAGTATTGTAATCACAGGGACTGGAGACAGTTGGCTTGGAATCAAGGCTAGCTGCAATTAAGTCTGGAAAAAAAGACTTACATCTTTGCATTCGAAAAAATTATTGGAGATTCACTCAAGAGACTCTGGGTTAGACTGGTGTGAGCATTAATTTTTTTAATCCCTTATAAAATAAGTCTTGTATGCAATAAGCACCAACAAATGTTAGGGATTATTATATTCTGGCCATAGGGGAAAAGGCTTTTCTTTGGTATTAACTTGTTTCAAATATCTTTAGCAAATGTGTACTTTGTTTTATCTGAGCTACAACCAGAGATGCTCAAGTGCTACTCCTGGCTCTGTTTTTAGGGCCACTCCTGACAGTTGTCAGGGGACCAGGCATGCAGAGGATCTGCTGCGTCTGCTCTTAGTTCATTGAGCTTTCTCTCCTGCCTAAGTATGCATTTCTTAAGAGCAGGTAACATAATTTTTCTGTATTTCTCAGTTTTCAGGAAATTGTTGACACACTAAAGCAATCAATTATAGATTGATTATTTTTTAAAAACAAAATATGCATTCACTGAACCATCATTTGGTATCAAATTTAATAAGTGTAATTTAAAAATAAATATAGCTGTCAAATTAGTTATTATGAACATGAACAAAAATGATCAATTCTTCTAGCAGAGCAATTTACTCTTTATTATCTTTAACAAGCAATTTTGTTATTCTGCAAGCAGTTTTCTAGTTAAAATGAAAGTTCATGTTGACTGGAGTGTGAAGCTTACTGAGTATTTATTATACATTGGTCAGAGTATGTTTTCTTTCCACTATTTCATTCTGTCAATTGTTTTAATAGAAAAAAAAACATTCATAAGGTTGTATTTTCTTTACTTTCTGTGTGTCCCTACAAAATTAAAAACAAGCAGGAGATAATGAAAATGAGAAGAAATGGGGCTGGAGCAATAGCACAGCGGTAGGGCATTTGCCTTGCATGTGGCTGATCCAGGACATGACCTGGGTTCCATCCCTGGCATCCCATATGGTCCCAAAGCCAGGAGTGATTTCTGAGAGCATATCTAGGAGTAACCACTGAGCATCATCAGCTGCAGTGCAAAAAAAAAAAAAGAAAAGAAAAAGAAAATGAGAAGAAATATTTCTCCTGTGTAAACATTCCTTTGCAAATAATTGGGAAAAGATACTCATTACCAAAAGCTGGAAATCTGGAAGATAAATAGTTTAATGTCAGCCTAACCAAAAAGTTTTAGAAGGAGGCTTCATCAGGACTCTTTTTCTGGGCCTGATCCTCTAGCAAAACGCTTTAGAAGACGTAGTTGCATAAGCAAAATTAAACATATGGGTTCTGTAAAGCATCTTAACCAGTTAATAGCAGTGTTTTGTTAGGAACTCCAGCGTGAGATAAAGTACAAGTATTCAAGCCCCTGCTCTAAGTGAAGAGTGTTAAGGGCCCTCTCCAGAGCTATGCAAAGTTTGTGTTACTGCTAGAAGGGAACAGAACATGGATGACATACTAGTACCTATAGGATTAATCTTAGATAAGGAGCAAGGTAAGGACTTTAAAAGTGGAAGTTGTGTTTTTAATCACTGTCTGGACTTCCCAGAGGCCCATGTTCAACTATGGCCTAATAATATGAAGGATTTTAAAATGTGATACATTTAAAAAAAAAATGAGCTTCTGTATTGTGGTAATCCTATAATAAGATTATTTCAAAGGGGAAAAAATTCCTTTTTAAAATGAGAAAGCGATCTTTGTAAATAAAGTACAAATGTACAATAAAATAAAAATAAAATTTCTCCCTGATGTGTTGTACAACAAAAGTATCTTAATTTAATGTGAGTCAAATGAAATAAAGCACTTCTGGCACTTCCACTAATTAATCATTATCCTTTCTTACTTTTCATTTAGAATGTCTTTCAAAACTTGCTCTTTGTAACCAAATTATTAGCTGATAGGCATGCCAGCCAAAGGGAAGTATCCCTTTGTCAAAGAGAGAACTCTGAACCTTCAGACATTTTTCTGTAATTTTTTACTGAAATAAGACAGAACCCAAGCTTTTATTCTCACATTTATCCATGAATCATGGGGAATGGACATATGGGAGGAAAAGGGATCATAGCAACAGGTGATGCTACACCAGACCCCACTAAAACCAACATGCAGCAAGACAAGAGGCCAGCCAAGAGGACCATCTGATACCCAGATGCCACTGCTGAAAAAATTCATTTCAAAGCTTGGCAGCAATTTCCTGCATCTGTCAAGTTAACCACAGAAAAGACTATAGATTGACATGAAGAACCGGGCTGACAAAGAGGGCAAAAAAGAACATATCAAATGCCATAATCATCAAGAGAATGTAGTGCCAAATGAATGTTGCAAATGCATTCATTTACTCAAGTGATCTAGGATTGTATTGCTGTTTATTAAAAAATGATGTCAAAAGAAGCCTGAACTGTCTACAGAAACATGAAGAAAACCCCACAATTGAAGATTAACAGAAACTTTTCTTTCTGTAATATATCTTTATTTCTACTTTTTTAGAGAATGTGCTTAAAAAAACAAACAGTTCCATGGCTTTTCAAAGGGACCAATGATCTATGCCTACCTCACCAAGAAAGAAGCAAACATATGTGATGGAGAAAAAAGTGGATTTAAGCTTTTATCTACAAATAATGAGCATGATGAATTTCATTTTCCAAAGTTTAAACCTCTTGAGTCACCAGAAAAATATTGAGGTTCTGTGAGTTGTTTTGCTAATTTTGATTTCTTCATATTGAGGTTCTGTGAATTGTTTTGCTAATTTTGATTTCTTCATTTTGTGCAGGGAAAGTCACCGAATCACTGTGAGGGACCTGATGTTGGCAGCATAATACAACTTGATTGTCTGGGAAGTAACATTTACAAAATGATTAAGCCTATTGTTTTATTTTTTGTGGTTCTGGGGTTCACACCTGGCCATGCTCAGGGTTACTCCTGGCTCTGGGCTCAGAAATCACTCCTGAATGAGCTTGGAGAGATCAAATGGAGAGTTGGAGATCAAACCCAGTTGGTCAGATACAAGGCAAACACCCTAGCACTGTACTATCTATCACACTCTGACCCATGCAAGGTATATTTTTGATGGTGGGTAAGATATTCTGTAAAAGGAAATTTAATACTTGTTCTACCACTTTAATTATATCTTTCGGAGTAAAGAAAAAAGAAAAAAATTTAAAATAAGATTCAAAAGTGATAATGAATTGATAAATTTCATTTTAATTTTGGATACATGTTATAGACACAGATAAATGATGTGAAATCTACTTAGGGTCTTGATATACAAACTAGAAAACATCCATTAGTAGAATTTCAATTGATAAGGGGGTAACTAGCAATAAAACTAGAAAGTTGTTAACTTGTTTATGGATATATTGAAGTAACATATAGTTAAAGCCAGGAGACTGCAAACAGTTGCACTGAAGCAAAAGGTAAGGAGAAGAAGCTATGGAGTAAAACCTTTACTTTGAGTTAACAGTGTTCTAAGAAGAGGCCAGAGCGGTGGCACAAAGTGGTAAGGCCCAGGACTGACCATGGTTTAATCTTCCAGCATCCATATGGCCCCCAAGTCAGGAGAGATTTCTGAGCGCATAGCCAGGAATAACCCCCAAGAATCACCGGGTGTGCTGAACCCCCCCCCCAAGTGTTCTAAGAAGCTAAGTTATTGTACTAACAGACTATCAGGGAAATCCCACAATAGATCACATTATTAAAGGAAGGTCATAGAACAAGGGGTATAAACACACCCCAACAGTAGTGTAAATAAAATATCTAAAAAAAAAAGAAAGAAGAAAGAAAGAAAGAAAGAAAAGAAAGAAAGAAAGAAAGAAGAAAGAAGAAAGAAAGAAAGAAAGAAGAAAAGAAAGAAAGAAAGAAAGAAAGAAAGAAAGAAAGAAAGAAAGAAAGAAAGAAAGAAAGAAAGAAAGAAAGAAAAGAAAGAAAGAAAGAAAGAAAGAAGAAAGAAAGAAAGAAAGAAGAAGAAAGAAAGAAAGAAGAAAGAAAGAAAGAAAGAAAGAAAGAAAGAAAAGAAAGAAAGAAAGAAAGAAAGAAAGAAAGAAAAAAGAAAGAAAGAAAGAAAGAAAAGAAAGAAAGAGAAAAGAAGAAGAAAGAAAGAAAGAAAAGAAAGAAAGAAAGAAGGAAGAAAGAAAGAAAAATATCCAACTACAAGAAAGAGGATGGGATGTCATAATCATAGTGTCCAAAATCAGACTGACTCTTGGACCTATGGCAGCGGATCAGTGATATGATGAAATTAGTTTCATTTTATTGTTTACTGTTTACTAACCAGGCTGCAATGAGGCAAGGATATGAATTTTAGCTACAAAGTTATTAGCATAATTAAGACTAATATAAAAGAACACAATATAGTTTTGTAACATAGTTCCAACCTTATTTTAGTGACAAAGATAGTATATGCTGGGGCCAGAGCATTGTGGTGGTGCAGTGGTAGGGAGTTTGCCTTGCAAGCAGCTGACCTAGGACAGACCATGGTTAGATCCTCCTGCATCTCATATGGCCCCCAAGCCAGGAGTGATTTCTGAGTGAGCACATAGACAGAAGTAACCCCTGAGTGTCACTGGGTGTAGCCCCAAAACCAAAACCCAAAACAAACAAACAAAAAAATAGTATTTGCTGTGATTAAATATTTAATTCTATAAATGTATGTTTGTGAAATGACCTTTTAAAGAATGTCTGATTATATTTAGCTATTCTTTATAACATTTAAAGGGGAATATGTGTTAAATTGGGACTTTGGAAATATGAATGTCAAGGTCCTACCATAGACTCAAAAAAAAAAAATAAGGAACAATAGTAAAGTTACAAAACCTGACAAACAGAATGGCCAAAATAGTCATTAGATACATAGCTACTCATCACTGACTTACATATTTAATTTAAGTGTAATTACATTAATAATTACAAAATATTGGGACCGGAGCGGTAGTGCAGAGCGTAAGGCATCTATCTGCCTTGCAAGCACTAGCCTAGGACAGACTGTGGTTCAACTCCCTGGGGTCCCATATGGCCCCCCAAGCCAGGAGCAATTTCTGAGCGATAGTTAGAGTAACCCCTGAACGTCACTGAGTGGGCCCAAAAACAGAAAAAAAAATTACAAAGTATTGTCTATACCAGTATAATTGATGTTCTTGTGAAGGTGAAATTTTCAGAAAAATATTATATTTTTGCCAAATTCTAAAAGCTCAAAAACATCTTTTGGTAGTTAAACTAGTACAAAGTTCAATTTACACAATATTTAATGTGTTTATATGTGGCTATTCAAATGATAATGCAGATTTATTTTATTAATATATGTTCTCAGAACTCCTAAATTCCTTTCATAGAAAATAAAGAATGCTCTTAGTTTTAAGAGTGACATATTTTATCTTCAAGATGTACACAAAATTCCTTTCTAGTGCTTTTTTTTGACAGGAAGTATACTTAATGTGATGGTGTTTTTTTAACCATACAGCAAACATTTTATTATATGTATCATAACTTATTGTAAGGGTTACCTTAAGTCACAGTCCACTCTGCTAAGAACTAGCTTTAATGGTCCAGAAAGTTCTCTACACTAGGGTTGACCTTGAAAAGGATTTGGCTTTTTCCCCATACCTAGGGCTGACTCCTGGGTCTGTGCTCAGGGTTTAGGGGTAACATATATGGTGCCAAAACTTGAACGTTGGTGTGTCTGTACATGCAAGGAAAGTGCTTAACTAGCTGTATTGTTTCTTTGCCCCATTTTTTTTTGTTCTGTGGGGGTGGGTTTGAGCCACACTCAGAAACGCTCAGACATTATCCCTGGTTCTGCACTCAAATTATTCCTTGTGGTGCTCAGAAGACCATATGGGGACCATATGGTATATTCGTTGTCTTGGAATTGCTGTGCTGCTTATATACATGGTTACTGGGACTTTACATTCCTGTCTATTTTATTAAAGTATCTTAAATATGAAGCAAAAATAAAGGATAGCTTAGTGACTAAAGTCACCTGCCTTGCAAATGTGAGATCATGAATTTGATATTAGTGTTCTCCACATGTGTTGAGAGCATGTTCTCAGCAGCTCTTCTGTTCTGGTGCCCCAGTGCTACAGAAGATGGTACAGAGCACATCTGGGTATGTGTGAATACCACAATTAAAGTGAGAAATCTCAAGCCAACATCACAACGACAGATATGCAAACTCAAGGCCAGGAGTGCAAGGACTGGTAAGCTTGTGTGTAAGCACCATGGCAAATCCTTAATAGCACTATACCAGAAAGTGCATAAGCACCACAACTGACTGAGTGCAGCCCCTGGCAAATGCATGTGCAAACACTGAAATAAGAGAATGTGACCCCTGGAAAACACCACAACCAAGTGTGTACAACCTTATTCATTGAAATCAGGAAGAGAAGGTGGAGGATTTGGGATAAAATAATTAAAAAATAGAATTTTTGGAGCATGCTTTAAATTTTAAATCTGCAAGATAAAGGTGTCAGTGTTTAGAGTTCAGCTAAGAACTCTAAATAAATAACAAATAATTCTTTAATTTTAAGCTGATTGTATGACAAAGTATCCTATAATAATAGATGATGAAAATTATAAAGCCAAACAAACTACCTTATATTTCACCATACAAATGACTACAAAATAAAAGAGAAATCAACAGAATCTATTGATTTCAATTAAATCGCCATGATTACATTACAAAAGATGTCAATAATATACCTTTAGCTTATGTTCTTTTCTGTTAATGATGACAGCTGTAATTTGTTGGTCCATAAAAATTAGAATAGTGCAAAGTAATGCTGGAATAATAGCAGCTACTACTGTCCACCACGGATTTGGACCTAACGGTGTAACAAACCAGCCACGATCATCTCTGGTGGGCTGTAAAAAAGAAAAGTAAGTATATAGTTATTAACTAGATGAATGACTTGAATATCTGATAAGTATGATAAGTATTACTTATCAATCTTATAAATGATACCAGCAAAGTAACATTAAACAAAACTATAATATTCCATGTAAAACTATAATATTCAGAAAACATAAGTAAGGTAGCAGAAATAATTCCCTAAGTATTTTAATTCTTTTTTTTGTTTGTTTGTTTTTTGTTTTTTGGGTCACACCCGGCATTGCTCAGGGGTTACTCCTGGCTGTCTGCTCAGAAATAGCTCCTGGCAGGCACAGGGGACCATATGGGACACTGGGATTCAAACCAGCCACCTTTGGTCCTGGATCGGCTGCTTGCAAGGCAAATGCCGCTGTGCTATCTCCCAGGCCCAATTCTTTTTTTTTTAACAACACTAAAGATACAGGAAAAATAAACAGACTTTGTGTGAGGTCACAAAACTATTTAGTGGCAAGTACAGTATTTAAATTAATTGATTAGCTTTAATCTGTATTCTTAATTAATACCTACACTAAATAAGATTATATCAATATTTACATCTGGCATTTTTATTTATATCTACAAACAACATATTGGCAATTCTGTTATATTTTGTATCTATGAGCCAGCCATTGTGTTATAATGAGAAACAGACACTTGGTCACACCAGGAAAGCAGGAAAGGTTCTCCACTGATGACTGTAAAAAGCACCAGGGAATCACCTTGACAGTTGTTTGAGAATTCTCCAGCATTCTTTCACAGATGAAGTTAAGTATCAGACCAAGTTCACATATGTATGGAAGAATATGACCAGATTTCTGTTCCAGACACATTTTTATCTGTTTTTTGAAGACTTATTCAGTATGCTATTCTACATCAAATTAATGAATTTCCTTAGTTTGATAACACTTCCCTTTCTTTCAAAATTGTTATATTTAAATATTCCAATTGGAATAACTAACAGAAAATATTTTACAACCAGTCTCTGGGTTTCTATTTCTACAATTTTGTTTAAAAATCATGTGAGACCAAATATTGCTGTCATGCTATTAGAATTTTATTTTCTAATCTATTAATGAACATTTCTAGTTATACTTCTATGAAATCCCAAGTAAGGGGTTAGTCCCACATCTAAATGAAGATTAATTTTACAGAGATAAAAAAGATTTTACTGTCATGCTATTAGAATTTTATTTACTGTTTATTAATCAACATTTCTTATTTCTTATGAACATCCCAAGTAAGGGGGTTAGCATCACCATCTAAATGAAGATTAACTTTATAGAGATAAAAGAGATTTTACAGAAGACAGACTAACTTCACCTTGAAAACACTTGGTACTTTGAGTTTTGGAGATGGAATCCCAATGGCATAGTCAATTAAAACCATACACAGGATTGTAAGAAAGACAGCAAAATCACTCACTATGGATCGAACCTAAAAATAATAAAAAAATACTTGTCACTTGGAAGAAAATATAAATAGCAAGGAATTTTCAGCAACAAATCTAGAGTTACTTAGAAAAACATTTTGTGACATATTGTTACACTTTATGTATACAATATTATTATTATCTCTTAGAGCCTGAATACATATGAGTTTCTCTATAATTAGATGAATAATATGTCAAACTTTTCAAAATGATACACTAAGCTATAGTGGTAATTACTATTTTCAAAGATTACTTACAGTTGTTTATTATGAATCCAAGTATGTAAATTTTTATAATGTAGAATAAGGTTGCTAACAAGTATTTGAATGACTTTTCAGGTCTCTTTCTTTCACACACAAGTAACATCTTAATATACTAAACCTGAAGCACTATAAAATGTAATTAAATTTTTTATTGATGAAGCTTAATATTTTAGTTAGCTTACCTGGAATATAAGTGTGGCACCCAGGAATGTGCAAAACAGAGTAAATGTATATGCCAATCTAAAAATTCAGTATTTAAAGTCATGTCTCATTTGTAAAACCATCTGTGAGCAAATATTCTTTTAAAATGATTTTGACTTGGCGCCAGAAAGGTTGTTTAGTAGGCAGGGCACTTTCCTTGTCGCTCCCCCAGGTTCAATACTGAATATCCCATATGATCCCCAGAGCCCTTTGAGGAGTGATCACTGAGCAACAGAGCCAGCAATAGGCCCTGAATAGTGCTGGTGTGACTCAATAATAATAATAATAATAATAATAATGATGATGATGATGATGATGATGATGATGATGATGATGATAAAAAAACCCACAATGATCAAGACCTGATATATATTAGGATAACTTTATGCCACACACACACATACATTTTCCACTTTAGAAAAAGAAGGTGATGAAGAAGAAGAAGAAGAAGAAGAAGAAGAAGAAGAAGAAGAAGAAGAAGAAGAAGAAGAAGAAGAAGAAGAAGAAGAAGAAAAGAAAAGAGAAAAAGAAGAGAAAGAGAATAAGGAAGAAGAGGATGGGGAGGAAGAAGAGAAAAGAGAAGTAAAAAGAAGAGAAAAGAGAAGAAAGAAGAAAAAGAGAAGGAAGAAGAAAAGAAAGAAGAGAAAAGAGAAGAAAGAAAAGAGGAGGAAGATGAAGAAGAGGAGGAGGAAGAGGAGGAGGAAGAGAAGAAGAAGAAGAAGAAGAAGAAGAAGAAGAAGAAGAAGAAGAAGAAGAAGAAGAAGAAGAAGAAGAGAAGGAAGAAGAAGAAGAAGAGAAGAAGAAGAAAAGTTATCTCTGAAAGAAACAGTTCATGAAATATTTTTTCAGAGCAGAATTTTGATCATAATCTTTATCTCATCTCTTAAACGCTTGCTTGATTTTTTTTTTTCTTTTTCCTTTTCCTTTTTGGCTGAGTCAGACATTATAGGTGTTACTTTGCAGTGTTAAATATTGAACTAAGCTGTTTCTCTGTTTACTTTCCTTTCCAAATATGCAGATGCAAACGTGGTGGGTTAGGGGGAGGGACTGACACTTTAAACATGAAAAAGAGAATAGTGTTCCAATGAGTCTTGCAGGGGCTTTCCCAATTAGAGAATGTAGCAGTGGCTCCTCTGAGGTATCTGTCAGTCTGGAATAGTTCCCACTGTTCACTGGGCAAGAATGTGACAATTGATGCAGTATGTGCTTTTGATTTTTAGAAGCGTTAAGTGGGAAAGTAGGAGTTTGTTTTTGAGATTTGAATTTAAGAGCAAATTATGAAGGGTGTGTGTACTCCTAGCAACTGTAATACAAACTGGTTTTTCGTCACCTGCCCAGCTACACCCACACCTAAATGGCAGCTCTCTTTCACGAAAAAACTTTCATGACTTCTTTTATAATAGCAAAATCTCTTTTTTGTGGGGGAGGGGTCCTAAAATACATATAGACTCCATATTTTATATTTTATATTGGTTTTATATTTTATATTGGTTTTATATTTTATATTGGTTTACACTTTGACAAGAAAATTGCAATCTAAGTACCTTGGTTGGAAAATAGCGGCTTGTCTTGAATTGCTTTAGGGTAGCTGACATAGTGACTGTAGAAAAGAACAGGATCACTGACCAAAATAAAACATCTGGAACATACGGGTGTTCGTGACCACAGGCTCGTCCAAAATACTCTCCATGCAATGATCTGCATTCCTGTCAGGGGGAATAAAACAAATGGTGCTATGAAGGAAAAAAGAAAATAGACTTCTCTTTTTTCACTAAACTATGATCTTCCGATCAATTGGCTGTACTGCTAGAACTTACCATTGGCTCTCACCATGATTTGATAAACAGCAGAGAAATATTTTAAAACATTATTTGGACAGTTAGTAAGCATTAGAAAATGTTATGTCAAGATTGAACAAGGACCACTTTTTAAAAATTCATATTAAAGAAAAATCTTAAAACTAATTGCTGTACCAATCAATATTTATTTAACCTAATACTTAGTAAATTACTAATGCCACATTTAATAAAAATATTACACTAGAGGCAGACATCTTGTCAATAATTACATGTATCAGCTTAATTTTTGTATCAAGCCTATAAAATAAGTAGTTATTATTTCACTTTTGTGTCAGGAATATAAGGTAAGATAGGTTCAGTAACCTGCTACAGTTCCACTGACTGGGTGGCACCAGGTTTGTGACAAGAACATAATTTCTTAGGTAAGAAAAATATTGACTAAAAACAATAATTTTGTAGAATGATCAAATCCAAAAATTACACAAAAAGTGTGAAAGGCAATAAGGAAGTTTTAGTTTACTGTTATTCAATTAAAATTGAGATAGTCCCAGGATTTAAATAATAAAAGATAAAATATTATTCCATAAACAAGGTATAGGTCTTTTTTAATTTTTCCATACTTTGCCCAACTAAATATTTGTCTGAGTCCCTGAAGAATCAGTCTAATCACCATGTTAGCCATGAGGTGGCAGCAAAGTCAAAATTTTTTCTCCAAGTAAAACAGCATTTTAAACATTGTTTTTTTGCAATAGTTTCTTTCAAACTCTTTTGACTTGCTTTCAATATTAAATTACTTAACCTTTTTCTTTGAAAACAAAGGATAACAATTGAGATCTAATGCCTTTGTTATTACATGAGTTATTCTAGGCCTGAATAAAATTTGAATTTGAAGTATGAAAGATCTTGGAAAAAACATATGGACTGATAGATTCCCCAATGAACAAAGTCCTTGGTCTTAAGAGTTGTTATATAGCAGAAAATAAATAGACTTAAAGAGTCTAGAGTTAATCAGAGATAGCTACATTTTCACCTATGGAAACAACTAGCAAATAGAAATATCCACTTAGGCTTCCAATCTTAAGAAATATTAGTATCCTAATTATTCATGCTAATGAAGAACACAATAACTTGGCTAAATGTAAAATTAAAAAAAAATTCCACAGGTTTTAGTTTTCATCTTCAAATATCTGTAAAAATTTGTGCTAGTGCAATGATACTGAGTGTTGGGCACTTGCCTTGCATGCAGCCAACCTGGATTTGGTCTCTGGCATCCCATATGGTCCCCTGAGCAGCCAGGAGTGATTCCTGGGTGCAGAACCAGGAAATAGGCCCTGAGTACTGTTGGGTGTGGCCAAAAAGACCAAAAAAAAAAAAACTGTAAAAATTAAATAGGAAACAGGAAGTTTTGAATTTGTTAGACATTTCTCTTGTCTCTGTCTAGAGATGCTAACAGATTAAGGACAAAGTAAAGCAATAGGTAAAGAAACAGGAGATAGAAGATCCATTGTAAATACTTTATGTATATGTTTGTAATCATCTTCAGTTCTTGTCTTGTTTTAGAAGTCTTGTGGGCCTGCTAAAAAGGCAAGCTAAAAAGAAAGCTCAATAGATCCAAGAGTATGTTTATAGGCAGTAGGCTCATGTTTAATCCCTGACACTGTATTATCCTCCAGTGTTGGGAGTAAGTTAAAGCACAGAACCTTGAGTAACACCCTCAAGCACTGCAAGATTAGCCCACAAATAAAATATAAACAAAACAAAAATAAAAACAAGTCAAAAATATCTTAGAGACTTTAGAGCAGAATAGACCCTAAGCATTGCATAGCCAGATTAGCTCCAAAATAAAATGAAAACAAATATTTTATTACTTGGCTGAGTCTTGTTATCAATGCTTATGAGTATAGATGGCATTTAAAGTATCACTTTATTTTATAATAGATAATAAATTGTCAATAGCTTAACCAGTGATTCTCAATTTAAAGCAAATTTAACAGGTATTTTTAAAAGCAAAATTGTATCTTACTACTAATTTTGGTGTTTATACTAACTGTATCCATATACATATACTGATAAGAAAACAGAGAGAGAGATAAGGAGGAAAGTGAGTGAGAAAGATGGAGAGAGGAAGAGAAAAAATCCTGAAATGAATTCTGAAGTAAAAACCAGATCCAGATCCTGCTTTTAGAGTTTAACATATGGTTTAACTTACAAAAATAAAAAAATGCTTGTTGACAAACTTATTTCTACTAATTATTCATCAAATATGTTCTAAATTTTAACAATGTATAATTGGTAAAAATTAAATTTGATATAATAAAAAAATTTAAATGGCATCAATTCCCTGCCTTTTTTATAGGCTCAAGTGAACTAAAATCATTCTTAACTAACTGCTAGCAAATTCTGCTTGCTAATATTTCAAAACTTGTTTAGAGTTCTTTATTATTGAGAACTTTTAGATACTGCTATAAATATATATGTATATAAATTATTCTAACTTGCCACAAAATACTTATGTTTGGAACAAAGCAAATAAACTGTGTTTATTGAATTTTTATTGGAAATAAACTGAATTTATTGATAAATAAATTGGTGAAAAATGTGGTAAAATGTAATTTAAATATTATTTATCTATTTTTTAATTGTTATTTCCTTGGTTTTTGGTCACACCCAGTGGCACTCAGGGATTACTCATGGCTATGCACTCAGAAATCACCTTTGGCAGGCTGGTGGACCATATAGATGCTGGGATCAAACCTAGGTCAGTCTGTATGCAAGGAAAACACCCTATCCATTGTGCTATAGTTCTTCCCTATTTATCTTTTGGAAGGATGGATGTATGTGGAGTATAGTATGCTAACTGAAATGAGTCATACATAGAGATAAGCCCTAAATGATCTCATTTATATGTAAAATCTAAAATAGTCTAACTGAGAGAAGATAGTAGGATGTTGTTTATTAGATACTGGGGAATAGAGAAATGAGAAAGTAATTGATAACAATAAAGTTCCAGTTAAACCAGACGAAAAATTCTGAAGACTAACATTTAATATTATAAATACAGTTAACAATACTATAACATAGGGCTAAAATTTGCTTAGTTGGTAAATCTTTATTATTTTCACCAAATAAAAATAATTATTGTGAGGTTATAGGGTGGTTTATCAACTTGTTATAGTAATCATTTCAAAATGTATACATACATTAAAACATCATATGTGCAACTTAAATATATATAATTTATTCTTGAGTTTTCAGTTTAGGGGTCACACCATCACACCATAGTTTCATGGCTCTTTACTCAGGGATCATTTCTAGTAGAATTTGGGGTACCTACACAGTGCCAGGGATTGAATTCAGGTTATTTGTCTGGAAGGCAAGCATCTTACCCACTGTACCATTTCTCTAGCCACAATATAATTTTATTTGTAACTTATATCACTATAAAGCTGGAAAGCAAAACAAAACAATTGAATTAAATTATAAATATGTGACATTTTATTCGAAGCAATCATTAAATATTTATCACTTAATATAAATTTAATAGTTTGGGAGAATCATAGAAAGTTAAAGTTTATCCCCATGTGGTATAAATGATAATCCATGAGATATATGACTATATAAAATTTTATCAAATGAGTAATATATAAAGTAAATTATTTATCACTACTTTTATCAAATTATTTATTCATTGGCACAAGGCTTTGTGTAAAAATGATTATGTTAATACTGATAACTATGCTAAAAAATTCCCAGAATAACAATAAAAAATAATTAATGAAATTGACTTAAAAATTAAATTTTCTCTTTGTAATATTTTCTTTGGTGACTTATTAATAATGCCAGAATATTAACAACTTTGTTAATATTAGTAACATGTCATTGCAAAATATGCTTTGAAATAATTTTAAAAATAGGAAAAATATTTTCCAAAATTTTAACACCTGATACAGAACAATAAAAATAACTCAAAGTATTGTGTTTTCTATGCTTTCAAAGTATTTTTCACTATATGAGGCTTGATTTTAAACTTTCCAATACTTAAAATTTTTTTTTATGCAGATTTATTATCTGCTATTTATTCTTTTTTTTTTTTTTTTTTTTTGTGGTTTTTGGGTCACACCCGGCAGTGCTCAGGGGTTATTCCTGGCTCCAGGCTCAGAAATTGCTCCTGGCAGGCACAGGGGACCATATGGGATGCCGGGATTCGAACCGATGACCTCCTGCATGAAAGGCAAATGACTTACCTCCATGCTATCTCTCCGGCCCCTACTTAAAATTTTTTATTATTTCCAAATTTTAAATATCTATGGCTAGACATATCAAGTGTGTTGTGAGACAGACTTAGTTGTTCATCAAGACTTGCTAATGCTGAGCATCTATTATTAAGAAATTATTTAGATAATTAATAACAAATTACATTGAAATGTAGTTATTTTAGATTATGCTTTCACAATGACCTCAAGATGAGGAGACACAGGCAAGGGGATTTACAAATAACAGCCTACAACTTTCAAAATGTTGTGCAGTGTATCATATGTCTCAGCTAAGAATAATGATAGCATTGTTTCTTCTTTAATTTGTCATTTCTTCTAAAATAAAAGAGTGATGCCTGAGAACAAAGGACAAGATTATGTTACTTTTCTAGGGAAAATATATGGTATAATAAATATTAACTATAACAGAAAAACAGTAAGAATAAGAGAAGATATACTCTAGATAAAAATAACTTAGGGTTAAGAAAAATAATTGTTTTGTTTAGTCCATTAATGTTGAGAGAGATAATTGTCATGAGATTTAGTGTCATCTTTGTATAGGAATTTGGTGTGTCTTTTGGTCTATTTTTTCTTAAAGTAGACCTTTAATTTTGTCTTTTTTTTGGGGGGGTCACACCCAGCAGTACTCAGGGGTTACTCCTGCTCTACGCTCAGGAATCGCTCCTGGCAGGCTAGGGAGACCATATGGGATGCCAGGATTTGAACCACCAACCTTCTGCATGCAAGGCAAACGCCTTACATACATGCTATCTCTCTGGCCCCTAATTTTATGTTTTAAGGCAGTATTTGAGTCTGTAAAGTTTCTGAGTTTTTGTTTATCTATGAAGCTATGTAAACTTCCTTCAAACCAGAATGTGAGTCTAGCTGGGTGCAGTATTCTAGGTGAAGCATTCATTTCATTGAGTTTTGCCACTATGTCCCACCACTACCTTCTGGCCTTGAGAGTTTCTTGTGACAGGTCTGCTCTAAATTTTAAGGATGTTCCTTGGAATGTAATTTTCCTTTTTGATCTTGATGCTATTCCTATTTGTAAGATTCGACATTGTGACTTGGATGAACTATGCAGCTGTCAGGAAAAATGAAGTCATGAAATTTTTCTATACATGAATGGACAGTGAAACTATTATGCTAAGTAAAATAAGTCAGAGGGAGAGAGATATAAACAGTATAGTCTCATTCATCTATAGGTTTTAAGAATGAGGGCTGGAAGGATTGGCCCATGGCATGAATCTTGTCACAAAAAGTGGTGAGTTCAGTTAGAGAAATACACTGACAACTATCATGACAATGGTAGTGAGTGAGAGAAAACGAATGCCTATCTTAAATACATGCAGAGGGAGACAGAAGAGAGAAATGGGGGCATGGGTGGTAGGAATGTTACACTGGTAAAGGGGGCATTATTTTTATAACTGAAACCCAACTACAAACATCTTTGTAATCATTGTGCCTAAATAAATATATTAATTTAAATTAAAAAAAGAAAAATGATTATAAAATATAGTCAAGATAGAATTTCAAACAGATCTGATTTTAGTTCTTACAGAGTACATTGAATGGAAAAAAATAGAAAAGGCAGACATTAAGTGTCATACAGTATTTAAAATGGTAGGACAAAGATAAAAACTGAAAGAAAGCAACAAGACTAAAAAATAAATTTTCATACAAAGGAAAGTTCATAAGATTCATAACATATCTATAAAATAAATTTTTATGGGCTCAAAAGAGAATGGAAGGGACATAGTACAAAACAATGAACTGAACATGTCACCAAGACTACTCTAGTCAGCTACATTATCATTTAGATTTGAAAGAATAAGACAGAACTTTATGGATAGGCAATAGCCTATGAAATTTATAGACATGAAACCAGTTTTCAAACAGCACTAAAGAAATTTCTTTAAAAGCAGCATTTGCCATTGAGTGTGGCATTCATTCATAGTATTTATAGTTGCCCTTTACTAGACTAAGAAAGGTTTACTCTGATTCCACCAAGGACTTTTATATATTTGCAATAATGAATTGACATTTATTTATAGTAAATACCCTGTTTCTGAGAAAGTGCTTTTATTTATCTGTGGATATTTTTTATTACAATACTTGACTTACTAATGAAGGCACTTAAGCAGTATTTATAATAGAATATTTTCAATCATGAAGCCAATATTCCCTTTCTTAGAACAAAGCATGTTTTTATACTTCTATAGGGCTTATTTAGATTCTCCTCTTAAATTTTTTTTTATTATGTGGCCTGAGCAGTAGTAACACAGTTAGGGCTCTCTTATCTTGCATGTGCCTGACCCACATTCAATCCCAGGAATTCCATATTGTCCCCTGAGCACACTAGGAGTAATCTTAACCACAGAGCCAGACATAACCTTGATTCCATCCATATACAGGTGTGGTTCTAAAAAATAAAACAAACATATTTTTTCTTTTCTTTCAGTGCATTTTATGTTTGTAGAATTTTTATATTTTATGTGAACTTAAATGCATTAGTATTTATTCATAATTTTAATTTATATACCTATAAAATAGTTTTGAAAAAAATTTACAGTATTTTTATCATTAATTTACAATGTTATAGAGTTACAGGAAATTAGATCTATTCACCTATATGCAAGAAGAGTCTTTGGAACCTGCTTAAGGGAAGTGGGCTGTTGTTGGTAGGCATGGTGGAATGATGTGTCCATGAAAAGTATGATGCTTATCACTAGTCTGAATTGATATAGCTAGGTAAAGTGACATAGTTTTGGATCTAAAGTTTGTAATTGAAAAAATAAGAGAGAGTGATGGGAAATGTGCACTTGTGAAGGGTGTTGTACATTATATAACTGAAACTCAGTTATAAACAATTTTGTAACTATGGGAAAAATACCATCATATTATGAACAACCTTGTAACCACAATGTTTAAGTAAAAGTCATATAAAAATAGAATGAAAAATAAAAGATTGGTACAACTCAGACAATTCAGATTTTAATATTATTAAGCATATAATATTTTTCATTTTAACAGTTGTGAAATTAAAAATATTACAAAGATTTAAATGGTACATAAGTATTATATTAAATTAATAATTGCTAAATGCAGCTATAACACTATCCAAATTCCAAAACTTACTGGTGGGGGAAGAATTAGGCCAAACATAGCTGTGCTTAGGTCTTCCTTCTGCCATGCTGAAATAACTGTGTATTCAGTGCCATAGCTAGAACCAGAGTCTGCACACACAAGACAAGTGTCTTGCCCTCTTTACTGTTTACATGGTCCCCAAATATATATATTTAGTTTATGGGCCACACCTGGTGACACTCAGGGGTTACTCCTGGCTATGTGCTCAGAAATCACTGGCTTGGGGACCATATGAGACACTGGGCATCGAACCGAGGTCTATCCTGGGTCAGCCTTGTGCAAGGCAATCACTTGTGTTATTGCTCTAACCCCCCACATATATTTAATCTTAAATTAATTTTAATTAGACTTGGTATGTGAAAATATCTATTGCCGTTCCTGTTCTTGAGTAGGAAACAATACATTTAAAGCAAATATGTCCTTTTTGAATGAGGTACCAGAATTTTATTAAAAATATTAACTTTTCTTCCAAATGATCTCAGCATTTAAATAAAAATATTAACAAAATATATCTCCACCCTGGCATATTCTTAACAGCTGGAGCAGTATTAACAAGTAAGCATTTGAGCTTCTTTACACAAAGGCCAACTTAGTTTTGCCATATGGTTTCATTTAAGTCAACACCACAATTATTTAATGTGCTCTCAGGTGATTTATTTTTATTCTGCATATATATGCTTTTAGAGTACTCCAGAAAAACCATAGTAAATGAAAACTCACTTTATTAATAAATACAAGAATAAAATGAAATAAAATTTAAGTGAAAATAATACATGTACAGAACAAATTTTATTAATGGAAATGATTCATTCAAATGTCAACAAAAACCTTTAAAGATATAAGATTTAAATAAGGATTATTTGTTAAGATTTCACTTACCGACACAGTTAAATTTTCCCAAATTATATCAGATGCTGAAATGTTGGATTCCTTCCATTCCTTCAGGGTATCATTGCTAGGATTATGTGGTTCCACACAGTTACATCTTAAAAAGAAAAGTGTTTTAAAAATAAATACTTATCTTTTATCACCATAATCACAACATTTGTGTAATGTATCCTTAGATTTACGTTTTCAGGATGTCCCAGAATGTTTCTGCTCCCATGAAACAAGACCCAAATGGGAGCTTAGAGCACATAAACAAAATACTTATTAGCAGAGTTACTGTTGTGTAACCCCAGGACAGTTTCATAGATGGCCTCCCACAGGTGAAAGCCCACATCCAAGAAAGGGTATATTAGCTGATATTAAGGAAAATTTGGAGATTTACTCTGGAGTAAAGACCTGCTTATGATGATTCTTTTTTTTTTTTTTTTTTTTTTGGTTATTGGGCCACACCCATTGATGCTCAGGGGTTACTCCTACTTAGCGCTCAGAAATCCCTCCTGGCTTGGGGGGACCATGTGGAATGCCAGAGAATAGAACCACAGTCAGTCCTAGGCTAGCACTTGAAAGGCAGATTCCTTACCTTTAGTGCCACTGGTCTGGCCCCTAAGATGATTCTTTTTGATGAGTAACACTCCTACCAAAAATCAATCAATATGAAAAAGTTTTCTGAGTGCCTACTAATTATCAAGAACCATTATTAATGCTGGATTGGGATAGAAGCAAGGTACAATAAGGTAGAACTAGTCAGATAATGTTTCTGACCTCATATTCTGAAAAAAATATAAATTAATGAGAATTCACAAAGATAACTAACAAAGAAAGCTGACAGTAAATTTCAAATGCACATTTAAAAATTATTTAGAAGCATGCTGTTTGTTCAGCAAAAATCATTTTATTGATTCTCCATTCTTACACCTGGGACCAGTCAGCCTCTATTCTACCCACTGCTACATCTCCTGAAGTGACAGCTCTACTTATCACACTTCACAGTGCTCACACTTATATCTTATACCTTTGATCCTTGGTAAAGATGGACAAGGAACAGAAAAGAACAACACCCAGCCTTTAGCCAGGTTTCCAGGCTTTTTATAATTTATAATTTTATAATTTATAATTATAATTTGATAAGTATTAGATAGAAAATTTATAATGGTAAATTGATAAATAATAAAACCTTCATTTTGTGGAATCTAGAGATTCACTCAGCACAGCAGAAGAAAATAAACACAATTGGAAAGATGCACAGATTTCCACCAAACTCAATGAGTAAAAATGGTAACACAAAAACTACCAGACCAACCATCTCAGAGAAGGATTTTCATGATAGCATACTGAAAACATTTAATGAGTTCAAAATACTGATTGTGCAGGTAGTCAGTGAAGTAAAAAAAAAAATCATGGGAGCAGAAATAAGAAAACTACCATTTGAAATGATAAAATGAAGTGTATGGTAGGCGGCATTAAAAAAAAAATCCATAGGTCTGAGTAGCAAAATTACAGCAACTGAGGAAAAAATCAGAAAACTCCAAGAAAAGACACAGGAAGTCTCTATAAAATAACTGAAGATAGAAAATATCTTTTGTTAGGTATCTGTAATTTAACTATCACATCTAAAATTGCTTTTATAGAAAAACTATCTTTTAGCTTCTAACTGGTACACCTAAGCAAAAATCTCTTCTGTCTTCTACAAAAGTAAATGCTTTTATGTTTTGATTTGTTTTATGTTTTTTGGGGGGTGGGGATAGGCCATACCCAGTGACACTCTGGGGTTACTCCTGGCTATGAGCTCAGAAATTGCTCCTGGCTTGGGGGACCATACGGAATGCCAGAGGATCAAATCATGGTCCGACCTAAAATAGTGTGGGCAAGGCAGATGCCCTACCACTTGCACCACCACTCCGGTCCCTAAGTGCTTTTTATTACAAAATTCTCCAATCTTCAAAGAGTTATTGTGTACTTATATTTTTTCAAGAAATTATACAACAGTAACCTCTACCTTTATTTACCCATAGGGGATATTAAGTGTTCCAAGACCCTCAGAGTAGATGTCTGAAATCACGAGTAATAAAATGTCCCACATCTACTATATTTTTCATATATATAATGTTTAAGTTACAAATTGGGCATGGTAAAATGTAACAGAAATTTATTTACCTATTTTATTAATAAAATTGAACACGTATGATTATATACTTTAATTTAAAAGCACATGAATGTGTTTTGCCTATCTTCATCCAAGTATCTTTTTGCATATAGTATTTTTAAATACTTGATCATGGTTAATTAAAAAGCAGAAAATTAATTGTAAAAGGAAATTACACTATTAAGAATGCTAGTAAAAGCAAAATGTAAACCAAATAAGTACTTCTATAATAGTAGTTTATAAATAACATTTTTGAAAATTGAGGTAACATTGCTATGACTTAGGACAAGAGAGATAATCTAGGGATAACAGTGATTGTCTAGCATATATAGTTATTTCCTGTTAAATTCCTTGCATCATATGGTCTCCCAAGCATCACTTGTAGGCCCACAGCAACACCAATTGAAGCACTGCCTCGTTGGCCACATAATACAGAGATTAAGTCCCAAGCAGTAACACATCCTCAAGCATTTGCACTGAAAAGGTTGATTAAGAATCTCAAAGAGGGGGGCTGGAGAGATATCATGGAGGTAAGGCAATTTGCCTTGCGTGCAGAAGGTCGGTGGTACGAATCCCGACACCCCATATGGTCCCCTGAGCCTGCCAGGAGCGATTTCTGAGCGTGGAGCCAGGAGTAACCCCTGAGCGCTGCCAGGTGTGACCCAAAAACAAGCAAACAACAACAAAAGAATCTCTAAGGGGGACCCCTCAAAAATAATAATATGATTCAGATATACAACATAATTTAAATCCTGTATCTATACTATAGTATGTACACATAAATCACTTTCAAATTCAGCTCAGAGATAATAATGAATGTTAAAATAGTTCTCTTTAAAAATATATTAATATGAGGATCCACTCCCTTTGCCCAGTGGCCCTGGGCAGGCTGAACCGCTGGGGAAAAAAAATAATAATAATCAGAACAGGGGCCAGAGGACTGAGAAGAAGCATGCGGGAGTCGCCATCTCGCAGCCCCAGCCTAAGCAGCCCTGGGACACTGTGAGGAAGGGTACTAGGGATTAGAGGGGGACCCACTGGCCTAGGAGGACAGAGAGGAAGCGTGGGAGTCACCATCTCTCCATCTTGGCCCAGGCAGCTCTGGGGACACTGAGTCTGAGATCTAGGGAACAGACATGAACCACACTTCCATGTCTTGGAATGACCCGCCCCTCCTGCTGAACCCACGAAAGGCTCAGACTCACCTAACTTATACCATATAGGTCTAGTCAGCCCAAACCCAACTCCCAATTTCCTCAGATAATACACATCCCATAAAACATTATGGCAAAACATTAAACCAGCTAGTAATATCCCTATAATACTAGACAAGCCTCCTGGATAGAAAAATAAACTCTAAATCAGTTATATCCTCAACAACTCTAATACCACCAGTATAGCAGACCACTTTATTAAACAACCTGAAAACTCAACATTTAAAATGACCAAATGCAAAGAAATATGGGCAAATGAAGGAAGACGTTAGCAGCTAGGCAATGGAGAGAAACTCTATCAAGTTTCCAAGTCCACCAAAATGCATGTGCCCAATGGATGAGAACTTAAAAGCGACAATGAGTGTCTTAGCAATGGAAATCAAGGAATCTCTGGCCTCTGAAATTAAGAAATTTATAGATGAGCAATTCAACCAACTAACTCAAAGAAGAACTTTTACAAAAAATAAAAGAATCCATACAACTGGAACTAAGGGAAATAAAAAGCATGTTAGCACGCCATAATAGCAGAATCACACAGTTAGAACAACACATAGAGAAACTTGAAGAAAAACTATAAAACTACAATGACAAGAAGTCAATAAAAAAGCACACACAAACATGGAGGGAAAAGTTAGGTACCTAATGAACAAAGATAAAAGAAATAAGCTTCAAATTGTAGGAATACAAGAAGGGGAGGAAAAAGGGAAAGAAGAACAAGTAGTGAGGAAAATAATAGCAGAGAATTTTCCCACCTCTGGGAAGAAAAACCCACTCAAATTCAGGAGGCAAAAAGAGTCTATAGTAAAATAGACCCTAACAGACCAACACCAAGACATATGGTAATCCAATTGACAAAAAAAATAAAGAGAAAGATGAATTAATTAAAGCAATAAGGGAAAGAAAAACCCTCAAGTACAAAGGAAGGGTCATAAGAATCAAACCAGACCAACCATTTGAAACATTTCAAGCAAGAAGACAGTGGAGTGACATATTTAAACTACTGAATGGAAGAAACTTTCAGCCTAAGTCCACTACCTGGCAAAACTCTCATTCACATGGGATGGAGAATTAAAACCATTCTCAGACAAGAAATAATTTTTTGGCTAACCAAACCAACTCTAAATGAACTACTCAAAGATTGTATTACACAATTCAAACCCCAAATTATAACAATACCACTCTACTCAATATAATGGCTCAATAACCCGCTCTGTCAATAATTACCTTAAATGCCAATCTGTTGAATTCCCCAATTGAAAGACACAGAGTAGAGGGTTGGATCAGAAAACAAAAACCAGATATTTGCTGCCTGCAAAAAAAAAACACACCTAAAAGAACAGGATAGACACAGGCTTAGAATAAAGAAATGGAAATCAATTATTCAAGCCAATAGAAAACAAAAAAATTCTGGGACAGCCATTCTTATATCAGACCAAATTGCATTCAACCTCAAGAAAGTGCTCAGAGACCAAGAGGATCACTACCTATTTATCAGGGGAACATTAGACTAGGAAGTACTGATTCTGATCAATATTTATGTGCTGACAGCAGAGCCAGCAAAATATGTAAGCATTTTGCTCACAAACCTAGAAAAGCATATGGAAGGAAATGGGATAGTAGTAGGAGATTTTAATACTCCACTATCACCTCTAGACAGATCCACCAGGCAGAAAACTAGCAAAGACATAAAAGCCCTAAATGAGAAATTAGAGGAAATAGGTCTAAAGGACATATACAGGGCCCTCCATCCCAGAAAGCAGAATACACATTCTTCAAGTGCACATAGAACCTTCTCTAGAATAGATCAGGCCTTAGGATATAAATCTAATTTACACAAAGTCACAAATATAAGGATTATTAGAAGCACCCTATCAGATTATTATGCAACAGAGATCAAGATTGACTGTAAAAAAGAAACTGTGGTGAAAATCCAACACCTGGAGATTAAACAACATGCTACTCAACAACTGTTGGATCAAAGGAAATCAAGGAAGAAATAAAAAGGTTCCTTGAGACGATTGACAATAAAGAGACAAATTGTCAAAATCTGTGGGACACAACAGAAGCAGTAATTAGGGGGAAGCTCATAGCAATATAGGCATATGTCAGAAAAGAAGAAAATGACAAAATCAACAGTCTACAAGGGCACATTAAGGATCTGAAAAAACAGCAGCAAAGGAACCCAAACACAGTCAGAAGAAGAGGAATAATAAAAACCAGAGCAGAAATAAACAACATAGAAAACAATACAAAATATTAATGAGACTAGGAGTTGTTTTTCTTTTTTTTGAAAGAATAAACAAGATAGACAAACGACTGGCAAGACTCACCAAAAACTGTGAAAACACCCATGTATATAGGATCACAAATGAAAGGGGAGAAATTACAACAGAACCACAAAAAATCCAAGATATTATGAGGGAGTATTACGAACAAATGTACTCAGTTGGGCTAGAGAACCCTGAAGAAACCAACAGATTTCTGGAAAAATATCACCTTCAGAGACTTGATAAGGAGGATGTAGAAAGACGAAACAGTCCAATTACATCTAAAGAAATTGAGACAGTAATTAAGAAACTCCCCAAGAACAAAAGTCCAGGCCCAGATGGTTTTTCAGGGGAATTTTATAAAACATTCTGAGAATTACAATCACTGATCCTCAGGCTCTTCCAAAATATTGAAAAGACACAGGAATCTTTCCTAACTCCTATAAATCAAAAATCATACTCATACCCAAAGATAGCAAAGACCCCACCAAGAAAGAAAACTACAGACCATTCTCATTAATAAACATAGATGAAAAAATCTTCAACAAAATCTTAGCAAACCGAATCCAACAATACATCAAAAAAGACTATACATTATGACCAAGTGGGTTTTATACCAGGGATGCAAGGATGGTTCAACAAACGCAAATCAATCAATATTATACATCACATCAACAAGAAGAAAGACAAAAACCACATGATCATATCAATCGATGCAGAGAAGGCATTTAATAAAATTCAACACTAATTCATGCTGAAAACACTCAGCAAAATAGGGTTACAAGGAACCTTCCTCAAGCTGGTTACAACTATCTATAAAAAACCCACAGTCAACATTATCCTTAATGGCGAAAAACACTCAACACATTAAATAAAGTATTTATATCTATGATATACAAAGCACTCAAAAAGATGATCTTCACAAAACCTAATAAAGTCATAGAAAAATGGGGAGAAGAGATGAATAGACAATTTTCCAAGGAAACTGAAAGTATGGCCAAGAGGCACATGAAAACATGTTCACCATCATTCATCATTAGGGAAATGCAAATCAAGACAACAATGAGGTACCACCTTACACCAGTGAGGATGGCACACATCAAAAATAATGGTCCAGTCTTTTTTGGTGGGGATGTAGTAAGAAAGGAACTCTCATCCACTGCTGGTGGGAACTCTGCCTGGTCCATAGGTTTTCACCCCTCTGAAAAACAGTATGGAGGGTGCTAAATTAACTCAGAATTGAGCTGCCATATGATTCAGCAATTGCACTCCTGGGTATCAGTCCCCAAATCAAAAGGATATTCATCTCAAAGTATGTATGTACTCCACTATGTATCTTGGCATATGTTCATTCAGACCACTGGAACAGTCAATGGCACACCACAGACCTATGTTACAGGTCTGAATCATCAAACATGTTTTCGCAAATTACTACTTCCTTTTTATTTTCTTCTTTCTCTATCTCTCCTCTTTTTCCCTCTCCTTCTTTCCCTCTCTCCTTTACTCTTCTTCATCAATTCAATCTATGTATAATATTGCCCTCACTGTCAGTTTCTCCTTAGGAAAAGTACCTCTGTACTTAATATGCAATGAAAGATACTTGTAAGGGTAGTCACAGCTTATAAGACCTCACTACCACACCACTTAGTACTCTAAATGCAAAAACTGTGTTTGTCCTAAAAAGCTCCAGCCACTATGTAACCCTGAAACTCTTATTTAGCAAAGCCCACCACTGTCAGAGCCTTGAAAGAGGCAAACCCTCCAACACCAACAAACCAGCCCCATCTTTTTCAACTTATTTTTACAGTATTTAATTATTCTTTTTTTCACTTCTCTATTATCTTTTGTTTTCCCCTCCTTTATCTCCTAATCCATTTATCAGTCAATTACGGATTTCAGTCAATGATGGGATAGACTTTTGAAATCATAATTTAAAAACATTATTCCAGGCTTTGTCCTAGGATCTGTGCAAAAATCGAGACCACCAATTATAAAAGTCTGATTACAACAGTGATGGAACAGAACTTCTAGAACTATAAAGAAAGACTATTCCTAGGCTTCATCCTATGACCTGTGTAAATAACAAGATATTGAGTTAGGGAGGTTTGATTATATAATCCACAACTGAGTGGAAAGCTGTCTGGCACCATAAAAAGACCTTGGGGAGAAAAAGAGCATGTATGGAACTGTAGTGGTTCTATGATAGTATGCTTCAAGGGCAGAGAAACCCAAAATCTCTTAGGCCAAGGGAATTGCCTTCCCAACTTCCCCCAATACTTACTATGACTTTGCAAGAAGAAGAAGAAGAAGAAAGAAGAAGAAGAAGAAGAAGAGAAGAGAAGAAGAAGAAGAAGAAGAAGAAGAAGAGAAGAAGAAGAAGAAGAAGAGAAGAAGAAGAAGAAAGAAGAAGAAGAAGAAGAAGAAGAAGAAGAAGAAGAAGAAGAAGAAGAAGAAGAAAAGAAAAAGAAGAAGCACAAATTTTTTTATGTTGCTGTTTGGGGTTTTTGTTGTTTTGGTGGTTTTTTGATCCTTTTGTTTGTTGCTTTTGTTTTTTGTTTGTGTTTTTTTGTATTTTTCTTGTTATTGCTTTGTTGGTTTTAGTTTGTTATTTTTTTGTTTTGTTATCTTTTTCTTCTTTTTCCCTTCCCCCTTCTAAATTGATATCTATACCACCTAGAAGGACCCCTTCTGGTTTTGTTTTCTTTTCTTTTCTTTTTTCTTTTTCTATATCTCCAATAGAAGCACCTTTATTGAATCATCTTGTTCAGCCTCATAAATTGAGGGGGAAAAATTAATGGTACCAGTTCCATACACTCACATGAATATTTAGTGGAAATAAAAAGTGATCCGATCTGATCATCAAAACCAAAGTCAACGACAACAAAATATATACCTGATCCATAGCAAGCTGTACAAGTAGGGACCAGTTACACTAGTATTCTGGGGGGTAAAGGAGGAAGATATGGAATGCATACTGGGAACAGGGGTGGAGCGAAGACATCACTGGTAGTGGGAATGCATTGATTTATTGTCACTATGTACCTTAAATATTACTGTGAAATATTTGTAATTCACTTCAGTCACAATAGAAATTTAAAAAATAATAAATATATTAATATATGTTTAATTTCAAAGTATGGCACATGTAGACAAAAGTAACAAAATGTTTGTAAAGGAGGAGAGATAAAGGAACAGTATTTGTACTCAACAGAATCTTAGGTATTATCCACTTCAATTACATTGGTAGAAAATGTTTCATGAAAGCCGCAGGAACATTGACAAAAGAAAAGGGGGGAAAAATCAAAGCATGTGATTATTAAAACATCAATGAAATACAAAGGGCTACACAAAAAGGGGATGAAAAATCAACAAGACAAGCAGAAAACAATATTTTAAATGTTAACAGTATGTCCTTTCCTAAATAAATGATTAGTGAAATGTGAACACTAATTCATATTAATCTCCCCACAAATGACAGAGAATAGAGGAATAGAGAATAAAAATTATATAGGATATAATTCTGTGTAAACTAAAAGTTATCTTAAATTAAACATGCACATAGAGTGCAAGTTAAAGAACAAGAAAATAAATTTAGTATATACTTGACATAAAAAAATGTCAAAATGAACAAAAAATTAACATGATAATAAAATTGTCAGCTAGCCATACAATTTATGAACTCTGAAAATATATGCACTTACATCAGGGATGCAAGTAGAGGGAAAAAACATAACAGTAACAGAATAGCAGTAAAATTCAAGGAACATTCCACATCTAAAAATAATGGTTTTGTACACTTTTTCCAGCATAGACCACATATTGTATCACATAATTAAATTAAAATTAAATTAAATTAAATTAAATAATCAAATTTAAATTAAAATTTAAAAATTGTGTTCTTTTTAAATATAATGGAATGAAAAATAGAAATCAGTAACAGAGGTAAGTATGGAAGAGTGTCAGTTGATATGTGAAAATTAACAAACTATTTAATGGGTCAAAGAAGAAATCAGAAGTAAATTTAGAAAATACCATGAAAATAAAAATTAATATAAAATTTACAAAATGTTATGACATACTAATAAAGCAAATAATGTTTGGCTTCTATGTGAGATGTTAGAACTTGTTTCATAGTAAAATTTTAATTACAACATAGATATATTCAAACTGTTAAAAGTGTTAAATTATCTTATCAAACTTGTAGGACACCCACACACACAAAAGTTGTAGTACAAAAACATACAAAAATCAGTTACTATACATCAACAATAAACAATGTGAAGAAGAATCTTTCACTAAGCCATTTACCTGAAAATATTCTAGAGCTTTTCTATACATTCTAATAAAGTGCAATATACTTACAAAATTATTAAGCAATCAGTAAACATAATTACTACCAATTGAAAAAACCTAACAGCATTTAAGAAAAGGGGCAAAGAAAAGCAATAAAAAGTGTTTTTAGAAAAAGTAAGTCTTTATATAACAAAGGGAAAATGCTAAAATATGGAATAATTTTGAGCAGCACATTAAATGTTGAATTCATTTGGCCAGGAAGTCAATATCTTTTGTTTTAATAGCTACTACTTACTTATTGTTTATATTCATTATTTCTATGCTTGCCTACACCCAGTTGTCTGATCTCTAGTTTGCAGGCTTATTGTTAGTTTTTGTTTGTTTGTTTGCTTTGACAATGACATAGGGCATGAATTTCTCTAGTCGTCAGATGAAATTCCAGCTCCTCTACAATGGTAGTTTTTAAAGTCAGGTTTTTTAAATCTTACCAGGAATCTTTTGGTAAAAAGTGGGAAGGTTCCACTTCTGGTTATCTTTAGAGATACTACTGACTTGGTGCTGAAGGTCTTTGGGGGTACTTAGAGTATAGAGCAGTGCTGAGAATCAAGTTTGAACTTCAGGCATATAAAGCATGCACTCCAGTCTACTGAGCTATACCTCTGGCTCAGACACTTCTTAGCTGTTCCTCCATCTTCACCATCACTCTACCCCACCCTCCATCCACACCACCCAACTCTTTTTGGTATACTAATTGGTCTACTGTGAAGTTTGTGTTTCTCTACCATAGACTTTTGCTCTTCTTACCAAGACTCAATAGATTTTACTTAGCAATATTTTTCAATTGTCAATACACTTCAGACAATTTCCAAAGATAGTCTATTATTTCTTTTTTAAATAAATGTTACCCATTCATTTATTTCACCAGACACAACCTTTTTTCCACCTTTCAGAAGAATTTATTTGTAACATTATCTTTTCAAAGTCTCATGATACTAAAACTCTAAAGAATGATGAATAATTGCTGTTTTTCTCTATGATTGCCTCTTTAAAAACATGTAAAAGATTTTAAACAATTTTTAACAAAATTAATAATTAGGGAAGTAAAAGAACATGTTAAGAACAAGATTACTATAGATTCCTGGATACAGAGTTGAAAAGAAAGAGGAGAGCTACTGATGAAAGCCATTATTTCAAAGTAGAAATTAAAGATAATGTATGGCAGATGGGATAATAAAGTTTATAGTATTTACTAGTTTATATTATTTACATCTATTATTAATCTTTTGTTATTTATATTTATAGATATTATAGGAATGATTAAATTTCAGGTGTAAATATTGGAAAGAAAGGTTTCAAAATTGAAGTGGGACTAAAGTAGTGAGCTAAACTCACTTATTACGTAAGTAAAAGTATAGAAACTACATTTAACACTGATAAGCCAACAAATATGAAAAAAAAACATTATTGAGATACACGTAGATATACCAAAATGCACAAGACACATTGTTGAAAGTATTGTCTCTGAGTAAAGTGCATTAATTATAATCTTTCTTGTGCTAGATTAATAGTAGAATGGGCAAGGGCACTTTTTGGAGCTTTCCATATTTAATCCCCAGCACTGCTAATAGTCTCCCAAATACCTCTAGGAGTGACAATGAGGAGTAATCCCTGAGCACAGATACAGTAGTAAATCCAGAATATAACTAGATGTGGCCCCAAATAGCCAATCAATAATTACAATATTCCTATACTATCTTCATTTTTCACCTGTGTGTTTATTAACAACATCCATTTAAAAATAATTTGGCTTTCTTTTAGGCAGCCTCTAAATTGCCATCATCATAGAGTGTACCAATAGTCTCAAGTATTTTCTATATTTAAATTTGTCTTCTTTTTTAAAAATGTGTGATTTGGGACTGGAGAGATAGTGTAGAGAGTAGAGTTTCTGGCCCTTCCTTCTCTTGGAAAGACAATATGGAGTTCCATCCACCCCATACCCTAGTTCCTGCTCACACGGAGTAAGCCTAGAGAACCATTAGGTAAAAAACGAATAACAAAACCAAAGAAAATTTCAAAATATTCTCATCTTGGAGAAACTATTGGGTGGTAGGACAAAAACGGAGGTGTAGGGAGGACAATTTGGTGATGGGAATTCCCCCTGATTTTATGTAAATATGTACCTAAAATATCATTGTCAACAATATGTAAGCCACTATGATCAAAAATAAATAAAAAAAATCATACCAAGCTTATTAAGAATTATATGTCCAACTATTTTGAATATTCTGTTTGTTTTGGGGTCATACTCAGAAATATGCAGGTATTACCTTTGCTATGCATAGAAATCAGTCCTGGCAGTGCCTTACCCACTGTAAAAATGCTCTGGTCCCTATTTTGAAAATTAGCAATAGCAAAAAGTCTCTTATCATGTACTTAACTAATAACAAAACATTGAATGTCTGTCTCCATCAATTTTTTCTACATTCACTGGTGCTCAGGGCTTACTTCTGGATCTGTGATCAGGGATCATACCTTGGAGAGGCTCAAGAACTGAGAATTAAAATTATTACATCCATGAGCAAAACAAGTATTTTACCCAGCTGTGGAAACTTTCCAACTTCTCCAGGTATTTTAAAAATAAATTATTTCTCAATGTCATTTTTACTAACATTTCCTTGACCATATTAGGTTTACAATAGTTTAAAGGTCACTGCTTTGACAAAAAAAATCATAAACTTGATTGTTAGTCATTGATGTAGTATATCCCACCTGTCAGAGTTTCAGGGGTTAAGTGTCTTGATAAAAATCATTTCAGTTTGGCATCCTGATATTTGTAAGCATATTAAAACAGTGGTGAGACAGCCTTTAGTTGTAGCCATTATTATTTGTATATTTATTATCAAAGTGATCTCATATAAATTAAACCTGTAGACATACTAAAAATACAAAGGTTACTTAAACATTGTATATATTAAATAAAGATATTAATAAAATTATTTTATAACACTTCATCCTAGCATCTGTGCAAAAACCAATATCACTGGGGCCAGAGCAAAAACAGTATTGAACAAACTAGCCCTGATCCTGAGTTATCATTAAATGTAGGGAAAAAGTCCTAACATCTAATTATATACTTATGAAAATACATTTTTACAATGGCGTTTCAGACATACAATGTATCATGGCCAATCTCACCACCAGTGTCAACCTTCCTACATTTTTAAATATGGTTTATTACTAGTAAAGTAAATAAGAAGGGATTCTCATCTAATATAAGGACATTGATGAAAACCTTTATAGAAAACGAAACTGTCCAAAGAATTATAGAGGTTCCATGCAATTTCTATCAAAATTCTGATACTTTGATAAATCTCTAATAAAATTTATATGGAATCATCAAAATCCCCAACTAGCCAAAGCCATTCAAACTAAAAAGAAGCTATGAGTTATTAAATTCCAAATTATACTACAAAGAAATGATAATTCAAAATGATGTAGTACTAAATGAAAGGTAGGCTCTCAGATGAATAGAATATAATAGAGTTCACAAATAAACCTTCAAATTTATGGACATTAATATATGACAAAAAGGTTGGGTATATGAAGTGGAGCAAAAAAGCCTCTTTAACAAATTTTTGGAAAACCTGATTAGTCTCATGCAAAAAAAGTATATTTGACCAATATCTCACACTATACAAAATTAATTTAGTAGATTGAAGATATCAAGATGGCCAAAAGGTATAAAAGTATATGCAAAACTATTTGATATGTGATTCTCAGAGGTATTTTCAATGATTTAATTCATTTGCAAAGATAACTGTAAAAAATATATGAGACTGGGGCCGGAGAGATAGCATGGAGGTGAGGCGTTTGCCTTTCATGCAGGAGGTCATCGGTTTGAATCCCCCATCCCATATGGTTCCCGGTGCCTGCCAGGAGCAATTTGTGAGTCTGGAGCCAGGAATAACGCCTGAGCACTGCTGGGTGTGACCCAAAAACCACAAAAAAAATATGAGACTACTGCAAATTAAAAATACTTATACAGCAAAAAGAACTCAGTATAAAATTTTAAAACACCCTACCAATGGGAAAAAGCATTTGCATTAAGTATATAAGATACACAATATCTAAAATCATATATAAAGTTTTTATATAACCTGCTACTGTAACAAAACTAAAACACCACCAAAAACGGATGAGAAGATGAATAGCTATTTCCAGGAAGAAGATATAGGAGAATTAATAGACATTTGTGTTGCCAAGAGTGGATAGCACAATGATAGGGCACTTGTATTGCAATACAGCTGACCTTAGTACAATCCCTGGCATTCCATATGGTCCACTAACCCATTAGGAGTTATCCCTGAATGCAAAGCCAGGACTAACCTCTGAATTGCCAGATGTGGCCCAAACTAAAACGACAAAATAGCTACATGAAAAAGAATTTTTATCATTTATCAGAAAAAACGCAAATAAAAATGACAGAATTAATTTCATGTTAGTGAGAATGACTTATATTAAAAAGACTGAAAACAACCAGAATTAGTAGGAAGATAGTATTTATTATTTTAGATTATCATTTTTATTCATCTTAATAGTTTATATTCCAAAACTTACTTTATGCATTCACTAATAAAACCTAATGGATTATATTTTATATTAAGGAATTTATATCACATTGCATATATTTTTGCAAATTTATAATTATATATTGGTTAAAATATTTTTAATATTCTTTTATTTACTTAAACATCTTGATTACAAATATGATTGTCATTAGGTTTCAGTCATGTAAAGAACACCCCCCTTCACCAGTGCAACATTCCCACCTCCAATGTCCCAAATCTCCCTCCATCCCACCCCACCCCCACCTGTACTCTAGACAGGCTTTCCAGTTCCCTCATTCATTCACATGATTATGGTAGTTCTCAGTGTAGTTATTTCTATAACTGCACTCACCACTCTTTGTGGTGAGCTTCATGAAGTGAGCTGGAATTTCGATCTCTCCTCTCATTGTCTCTGAGGATTGTTGCAAAAGTGACTTTTATTTTTCTTAAAACCCATAGATGAGTGAGACTATTCTGCATCTCTCTCTCCCCCTCTGAGTTATTTCACTCAGCATAATAGACTCCATGTACATCCATGTATAGGAAAATTTCATGACTTCATCTCTCCTGACGGCTGCATAATATTCCATTGTGTATATGTACCACAGTTTCTTTAGCCATTCGTCTGGTGAAGGGCATCTTGGTTGTTTCCAGAGCCTGGTTATTGTGAATAGTACTGCAATAAACATAGGTGTGAGGAAGGGGTTTTTGTATTGTATTCTTGTGTGCCTAGGGTATATTCCTAGTAGTGGTATAGCTGGATTGTATGGGAGCTCAATTTCTAGTTTTTGGAGGAATCTCCATATAGCTTTCTATAGAGGTTGGACTAGACAGCATTTCTACCAGCAGTGGATAAGAATTCCTTTCTCTCCACATCCCCGCCAGCACCGATTATTCTCATTCTTTGTGATGTGTGCCAATCTCTGTGGTGTGAGATGGTATCTCATCATTGTTTTGATTTGCATCTCCCTGATGATCAGTGATGAGGAGCATTTTTTCATGTGCCTTTTGGCCATTTGTATTTCTTTTTTATCAAAGTGTTTGTTCATTTCTTCTCCCAATTTTTTGTTGCGATTAGATTTTTTTTCTTGTAAAGTTCTGTCAGTGCTCTGTATATTTTGGATATTAGCCCTTTATCTGATGGGTATTGGATGAATAGTTTCCCCTACACGGTGGGTGGCTCTTGTATCCTGGGCACTATTTCTTTTGAGGTGCAGAAGCTTCTCAGCTTAATGTATTCCCATCTGTTGATCTCTGCTACCACTTGTTTGGAAAGTGCAGTTTCCTCCTTGAAGATGCCTGTAGTCTCAATGTCATGGAGTGTTTTTACCAACGTGTTGTTCTATATACCTTATGGTATCAGGTCTGATATCAAGGTCTTTAATCCATTTGGATTTTACTTTCGTACATGATGTTAACTGGGGATCTATGTTCACTTTTTTGCAAGTGGCTAACCAGTTCTGCCAGCACCACTTGTTGAAGAGGTTTTCCCTGCTCCACCTAGAATTTCTTGCTCTCTTGTCAAAAATTAGGTGATTGTATGTCTGGGGGCATTGTCTGAGAACTCAAGCCTATTCCACTGATCTGAGGGTCTGTCTTTATTCCAATACCATGCTGTTTTGATAACTATTTCTTTGTAGTACAGTTTAAAGTTGGGGAAAGTAATGCCTCCCATACTCCTTTTCCCTAGGAGTGCTTTAGCTATTGAGGGTGTTTATTGTTCCAGATTAACTTCATAAGTGTTTGATCAACTTCTTTGAAGAATGTCATGAGTAGGAAGATAGTATTTATGACTAGTAAGAATGTTATCTGCTTTAGACTTCATGAAAAACAGTATGAGAAAAAGTACCTTGGCTCTCACTCCCCACAAGAATATCACAAAAGACCTAATTGGGAGGCCTATACTGCCTATGGAAGCTTAATACCTTTATAATAATGCATCTTAAGATGTATATTCCTAAATATACAGGTAGCCTCCTCCATCACTTGTTTTCTTCAAATATCTTTTTTATTTTTTTTTTATTTTTTTATTTTTTTTTTTTTTTTTTTGGTTTTTTGGGCCACACCCGGTGATGCTCAGGGGTTACTCCTGGCTATGCGCTCAGAAGTCGCTCCTGGCTTGGGGGACCATATGGGACGCCGGGGGATCGAACCGCGGTCCGTCCGAGGCTAGCGCAGGCAAGGCAGGCACCTTACCTTTAGCGCCACCGCCCGGCCCCCCTCAAATATCTTTTTTAACACAGTTTTTTTCTTGTAAAAATACATATTTTAATAAACATCAAGAAATACAGTGCAATTTTAGTGAGGTTTTACAGTATAGCTTACAGCAAACATGTATTATTACAGTGTATATCTACAAGTAAATCAGGACTTTTTTCTCCCAAGGCTGGGAAAAAATCTTATCTGGAACATCAAATCATATTTAAATTTGTTAACCCAGTTTTATTTATTTTTTCTATTTTAATATATACATATTTTCTTTACCCTTACCATTTTTGGTGCTGCTTGGTACAAAAATCCTTGCCTGGGATAAAAAACTCAGATCAAAACCAGACCACAGAAACTGTGTATGTACCCTGGCATCTTTACCCAGAATAGCACCAGCAATACAATATGACACCATACGTTCTTTGCATGGGCACAGTAAAAAAGGGGAAACCATAGACACAAAAACAAGATCTTATCTTCTAGGGATAAGAACTCACACTTTTTATAACAGAAGGGTGCCTCCCATCCTGGACATGTTACATGTGGATACAACTCAGTCTCCAGGAGATTGGTCAGTGTTAGTTCAATTCCAAACCCCTGATCCCAGACATAGAACTGATACAGCTCTGGGAAACAACACTAGGAACTAAGTTCCATTGGGAGATTTATAACACCGTTCTGGCACCAACTTGTGCCAGTTTTGATATGACAACCTGGCCTAAGACCAGGTTGTCCAATCACATCATCTAACACTAAATGGAAATCAGAAGATATATTGTCCTTTGAACTGTGAAAAATAAGAGCACCAACTACAGAAAACTGACTTTGACAACCATGACTAGGCAGAATCTACCCTGGGTCCAATATGGAAAACTCTACTCTATGCTGTAGCCCAGGACGGACACACACACACACACACACACACACACACACACACACACACACACACACACACACACACACACACACACACATCTATATATATAAAAGATTACTTATTACAGAGGCCCAACTTGGACGACAGAGACTGACCAGAACCTTTGGGTCCATAATATCCTAGGTTTTGGCTTAGGGTCTGAACAAAAACAGGAAGGACTAGTTACAGAAGACTGAACACAACAACAATGATGGAACAGAACCTCTAGAACAGTAAAGACTCTATCCTAGACTCTGTCTTATGACCTGTGCAAATACCAAGATCGCTAGCTACAGTGGCTTGATTTTCTCACCCACAATTGAGAGGAAAGTTTCCTGGCACCACAAAAATGCCCTTGGAATGGGGTAATGACTATATATGGAGCCAGGGATTGATCCCATGATTGTATGCTTCAAGATGGAGAAACCCTGAATCTCTTAGGCCACGGAAATTCCCTTTCTTCTCCAATGCTTACTGTCCCTATGCAAAAAAAAAAAAAAAAGTGGGGGAAATGCCAAACCCTGCCACTTCAGCACCCCTTCTTTTTCTTGTCTTGTTTTGATTTGTTAGTTTTTTTACTTTATTTTCCTTCTCTTTCTTCTTCCACTTTTCCTTCTTTTTCACTCTTGTGGCTATTATTTGGTGATTTTTAAATTTTTTTTCTATTTTTATTTTTTTTCCTTTGCTGGGTGCATTTTTTTCTTTTCTTTTTTTTTTCTCTTTTTGTCTTCCCTCATTTTTTTTTATCTTCTTTCTCTTTTTGGTAGTTGGTACCAAGTTTTTTCTTCCTTTTTTTTTATCCTTTTTATCTCCAACGACAACAGAATAGATACTCAATCTACAACAAGCTGTAAAGTGGAGACTAGTTACACTAGTATTCTGGGGGGTAAAGGAGGGAGATATGGGATACATGCTGGGAACAGGGGTGGAGGGAGGACAACACTGGTGGTGGGAATGCCCCTCATTGATTGTCACTATGTACCATAAATAATTCTGTGAAAGATTTGTAATGCACTTTGGTCACAATAAATATTTATTAAAAATAAAGAAACAGCTGAATAGTGAATCTGTACCCTTCCAGTTATTTCACACTAAAAATCACATAACCTCTATCAACTTCTATTAATTAAGTATACTTAGAATGCAATATGACAATTGTGAAGCATCATGTAGAAGCTTAAAAGAAGAGCTTTGAATGTATGAAAAGTTTTTAGTACTCTTCCTAGAATTTAGTAGCTGTTCAATTTGAGTAGATATTATGCAAGTTTGTTTGTTACAAAGTACTTTGATATAACCCCATTAAATTTTAATCACTTTTAATACAACTGTGGGAGAGGCATTTTTGTCCCTTATTAAAAATAATTTAACTAAAGCTCAGTAGCAGGTTTGCAAGCAGCTGGTACTGTGGAAAAGATTTACAGGTAAATGCTGTTTAATCTCTACTCCTTTTACAAATGGATAAAAATAATGCTGGAAGTTGGTATGAGAAAATTTCTTTTACATAAAATTGTTTTACTTCTTGTCTATTTTCATTCAGTAGTGGAATCAGATGACAGAATATTCTAGAGCTACATATATTTATCTGAAAGATATTTTTCTAATAAAGAACATCTGTAAGGGTCTGTATCAATAACAGGATACAGAGTAAATCCACAAAATAAAATAATGATAAATATCTTCCAAATATAGTTAGGTAAAAATATATATAAACCACAATATTCTTATAAATACCCTGGTGTGTTATGAAGTAGAAAAATATAGAAAGCTTTATCTACAAAGTTTTCTTCTGACAGTGTGTAAGAATTGGGGAAAAAATTGTAAAGGTCAGGTCTAGGGCTTCCAAATTTGTAAAGAAAAACTGTTCATGTTTAAAACCACTAAAATGTTTTTAAAATATACATATTCAAAATATACTGGACACCAAGAAAAAAAAGTGACACGCCTTCTCTTCCTCATGGTAATCACAGATAATGAAACATGGGTGAGGAGAAAGAAAATGACTGTGAGAGTTAGTCAAAGGCCTGACACATTCTGCATCAAGAACTCCTGATAGTACTAATCGATGGTCAGATAGTCCTCATGAAGAGCCATGTGAAAGTATTTTTAATTTGTGAAAGGTGACTTGATAATTACTTTAGAATTTTTTAAAAACATTTTGAAACTGCTTAGAGAATGCAACATTTTAGATATTCCATATAAAAACATTAAGTTTTGGTTTAAATAACTGATCAAGTAAAATTGCCTCAAATCCATGTCAGTAAAGTATGCTCTCTTCTGTTTTCTGGACATGATTGTAATGTATTATATTATTCTTTAAATGATGTAATTCACTAGTGAAACTACCTAGCCAGGGATCTCAAACTCACAGCCTGCGGGCCGTTTGCGGCCCTCCGTACAACATTTTGTGGCCCTGCCCTAGAGGAATCTTTTTTTGTTTTGTTTTGTTTTAGTTGTTTGGGTCACACATACCCCAATGTTCAAGGCTTACTACTGACTTTGCACTCAAGGATCACTCCGACTTCACCTCCTGCGGCCCCCAGGTAAATTGAGTTTGAGACTGCTAAGTAGCTGCTCAGAAAAATGAAGTCATGAAATTTGCTTATATGTGAATAATATAGAGATTATTATACTGTGAATTGAGTCAGAGGGAGTGAGATAGAATAACCTCATTCATTTGTGGGCTATAAGAAAAATACAAGACGGCAGGATATAAGAAGAATAAAAGACAGCATGGTAATAATATCCTAAGACAAGAATTGGGCCACGAGGGTCAGTTCATGGTAGAAAGCTTGCCATAAAGTGGTGAGTGCAGTTAGATTAGAGCCGGGTCCACTATGATAATGCTAGTTGGAACCAATGACTCCAGACAAGAACTGGGTGCTAAAAGAGGGAAATTACCCCTTCATTAACAATAATGCAAACCACAGAGTCAAAAAGTAAAGACAGACAGACAGACAAACAGACAGACAGACAGAAGTAAAAAGCTTACCCCTAGAGATAGGCAGAAGGGTGGGTGGTGGGAAAGAAACTGGGAATATTGGATGCAGAGAAAGGGCATTGGTGATGGGTGGTATATATTCTATGACAGAAACTCAATCATAAACAGTTTTATATCCACAGTGCTTAAATATAAATAACAATTATAAATTTTAATTATAAAAAGATGTTAAATAACATTATGGTTGTTTTTATTAAAGTTATTACCAGAAAGTCAAAAAGTTTAAATTCAAAAAATTGGCATACATTTTAGAATTGTAAGAAAATGCCAATAATTTTTGCTTAATGGTGCTGGGTTCTTAAAATACACTTCACTAAACACATCTTCCATTCCTCTTTATCTCCCAAAGACAAGCTTGTGCTCTAAACCATCTTGTTTATATAATGGCTACTGAGTGATTAGATAAACATTGTAATTAAATGCCCTCATCCAGTAGTCTTTGCTTTTATTTCAAGGCTAATGGAGGTGATTGGTCTTCATTACACAAAAGAGCCCATAGCTGTCTTCTGGAAAACATAATTTGGTAGAACTCCCTAAAACATTACTGCTAATTTTAGTTCTGAGTTGCAGATGCTCTCCTTTTGTCTTTATGGTTACTATAAGTACCTTTCAGTGTATGCTACACAGTAGTGGTTTGCATATCCTTCCTTCCTCCCTTCTTCCTTCCTCCCTCCTTCCTTCCTTCCTTCCTCCTTCCTTCCTCCTTCCCTTCTTCCTTCCTTCCTTCTTTCCTCCTTCCTTTCTTCCTTCCTCCTTCCTTTCTTCCTTCCTCCTTCCTTCCTCCTTCTTTCCTTTTTTCCTTCCTTCCTTCCTTCCTTCCTTCCTTCCTTCCTTCCTTCCTTCCTTCCTTCCTTCCTTCCTTCCTTCCTTCCTCCATCTTTCCTTCCTTCCTTCCTTCTTCCTTCCTTCCTTCCTTCCTCCTTCTTCCTTCCTTCCTACTTCCTTCCTTCCTCCTTCCTTCCTTCCTTCATCCCTCCCTCCTTCATTCCTCCTTTCCTCTCTCCTTCCCCCTCCCCATTTCTTTCTCTTATTTTTTCTCTCTTTATTGAGTAAATAGTCCCCTATATGACTCTATAGCAAATTAGGTATTAAAATCAGGCATAGAAAAACATATTTTATATGTAGAAGCTAAACATGTTTTTGTAGTGATTTCTTAATTCTATTTCAAAAAGTATATTAATTCTAAAAATAACTAAAACCACAAAATAGGATTTTATGAAACTTAAGTGAAAAAGAAATATCTCATAGTTCTATATAGATACTGAAATTTGATGCATTTCTTTTAATAGCTTTTGTTATGAAAATTTCCACATATATATATGACCATAAAATTTTTATCTGTATATTGGTAAAAGCAAGCAGTTCTATGTAGCTCATAGTTCTTTATAATCCTTTAAATAGGTGTGATATAATTAATTTAGTCATTATTTTATTACTATAAGTTTGTTTCTATCACAATGCATATTTAAATGATAGAATGCTATGTCTTTTGGAACACAAAATGTTCCATTATTTGTATTTTTATTCTTAGAAGATATTCTCTAAGTACTTTTCTTTCTGACAAATAATTTAAATATATAACTATATCATAGTTTTTTTTTTAAGGTCATACCCGGAGGTGCTCAGGGTCTAATCCTGGCTCTGTGCTCAAAAGTCGCCCCTGGCAGGCTTGAGAGGACCCGCTGTGCTATCACTCCAGCCCCAACTAAAATCATTCTTATCTGAATTGTATTTTCATTCAAATAGTGATATACTTTCTTGGACATCTAACCATACAACTTGGAGTATGTTTAACTCCTGTGACATGCGCTATCTTTTGTGTGATAGCATTTACATTGATTATAATTAAAATTCTTAATCTGCATAATAGTTAGTGTCTAATTTTCTCATTTATAAAATGTTCCGAAAGGAAAAGGGCCCACATTTGTGCTATAACATTTAAAGTAAATATCTGGCACATATCAGGGGTCGTTTTTGTCAATGATTTAAAACTTTTTTGTAAAACAGAGTATTACACTGGCCAAAGTGATAGGACAGAATATAGGGCACTTGCTAAGCATGCAGTTGATGCAGGTTTGATCCCTGGTATCAGCAATAGTCTTGTAAACTCTGCCAGGAGTGATCCTTGAGTCCAAAGGCAGGAATAAGAGCCAGTAATAAGCCCTGAGGACCACCATGTATGTAAAAATAAATATTTTTTCATGCAACCATTATGTACAAACCCAAGTATCAGACTAAGACCTATGAGAAATTATAGAAATATATTAGTTATTGCTTTTAAAGTATAAGAATAATTTATATGAATGATTATAATATTTTCTATTAATTTAATTTTGTTATAGCAAAAGTCTAATGCTAATTATATTGTGTTCCACTTTGGCTATATCTTATGTCTTATCTCTATCTTCCCCCTTTATTCTTTAATTCAATAAATATTTTTCATTCAACCATTATGTACAAAGGACATCTTGAAAAAAATCAATTCATCCTTGGAAGTACAGACTGTATCATATTAATCTTATAATATGAATAATATAAGAATAGAAGATCAAGTAGATAGTGAGGGAATCAACCAAGAGAGTGAATGCATGAAAAGTATGGCAAATCTATTAAATATTGAATCCTAATCTACCTTAGATTTTTGTAGGTTACTGTTATAGGAAGTCAAATACTCTAACAATTATCATTTTCTCCTAATTTTCCTATTTAATGGTTTGGGGATTTCCAGAAATAAAATTTATTCTTAGAGACTATGAAATAATTTGTACATACAATTTGTACATATGCACTTAAACTCCTTTTCAAACATACAAATAAAAAAGTTTTGTTCACAGATTTATCTTCACTTAGAAAAATAAACTCACCGAGAAAAAATTTACACTCATGTCAAAATCCAATAGTGGGAAATTATAATTGAAAGAAACACATATATGCTCTAATAAAATCTAAAAAATCTAAATTACCACACAAATATATTGTTCTTATATTTATGCTTTTCAACCTTCCATTTTACTATTCTTATATTTATGCTTTTCAATCTTTCATTTTACTTGCTTTTTTTACTGTTTTTATATTCATGCTGCTCAATTTTCCATTTTACTATTTTTTAACTTTTTTACTCTAATAATATTAATTTGCAATGATATAAAATAATAATTCATAAAACTTGAATATATTTTAATATTAATCATAGGAATTATTTTTGGAAAACTAGTGACCTAAATTGTAGTATACACCAAAAAATGTTCAACCAAGTCTTAATATAGAAATCATCTTAATAAAAATTTCAAGGATGGGACAGTACCCTGGACAAAACAAGCTTAGATAGATTTATGGTGCCTGCAAGTGTGCAAACAAACATCCTGCTAGAGCAGAAAAGGAAACTATTATAACTTCATTTCTTTCTTTTATTTGAAACTTTTTTCTTTATTTAAACATCTTGATTACATAGATGATTGCGATTAGGTTTCAGTCATGTAAAGAACACCCCCTTCACCAGTGCAACATTCCCACCACCAATGTCCCAAATCTCCCTCCATCCCACCCCACCCCCACCTGTACTCCAGACAGGCTTTCCAGTTCCCTCATTCATTCACATGATTATGGTAGTTCTCTGTGTAGTTATTTCTATAACTGCACTCTCACTCTTTGTGGGGAGCTTCATGAAGTGAGCTGGAAGTTCCAGCCCTCCTCTCATTGTCTCTGAGGATTGTTGCAAAAATGACTTATTTTCTTAAAACCCATAGATGAGTGAGACTATTCTGCGTCTCTCTCTCTCTCTCTCTCTCCCTCTGAGTTATTTCACTCAGCATGATAGATTCCATGTACATTCATGTATAGGAAAATTTCATGACTTCATATCTCCTGACGACTGCACAATATTCCATTGTGTATATGTATAACTTCATTTCTATATATAAAAAGTATTTGCCGATTGCTTATAACCCTATGGCTACAGCTATGTAAATATTCCAGCCTTTGTTTTCCATGTATATATTGACTTTTAAAGAATGGCCCTCCATGGTGGAATCCAGAGCAGCATGTGATGCTGTCCTAAGTAAAAAAGACAGGCATTCTTGGGGATATTCAGCTGACCATTTTGCTTGGACAGTCACCTTGTTTGACTCACTCTCTGCAACCAACTTCAGCTGAAGAAACAAAGTTGTAGAAACCATTTCCACTTTTTTTTTTGTTTTGTTTTTGGTTTTTGGGTCAGACCTGGCAGTGCTCAGGGGTTACTCCTGGCTCTATGCTCAGAAATTGCTCCTGGCAGACTCGGGGTGACCATATGGGATGCCGGGATTTGAACCACAGTCCTTCTGTATGCAAGGCAAACACCTTACCTCCATGTTATCTCTGGAATTTTGATGCCTAGTATTTTAAAGTCAGTTATTTTACTTAGGGAGATAGAGACTCTTCTGAACTTGTGTGTTTTTTATCCCAAAATAGAAGTGATACACATTAATATTTATTGATTTGTACACCAATTAATCAATGGCACAGGAACTGATCTGGACATTGGGAATGCAATAGTAAAAACAGTTTAAATTTTCTCCTCTCATAGACCCTATCACTCTAGTATAGGAAGCGGTAAAGCATCAGAATTATAAGTAGTAGTATTATTATATGGAAACACAATATTCCATGCTCTTAAGAATACAAAGCTATGGAAAGCCGTATAAATTGCTGGTAGAAATATATATGATAGGATCACTCAAGTTTTATATAGAATCAATGCATGCACTTTTTATATATTTTTAGTTGTCACATGATTTCCCCATAATACTGCCAAGTATAAATCATAAAATTTTATAGATAAATTTTATTAAGTTTAATAGATCAGCAATATTCCAAATAAAGATGTACACATGAAGCAATATTGTTTTAAATTTTCCAGTTGTGACTAAAGGTACAGACTATGATATATACATACAGTAGAATAATACAGATACTAAAGGCATATCAACTATGTTTAAGAAAAAGCAAGTTGGGGCCAGAGATATAGCATGGAGGTAAGGTGTTTGCCTTGCATGCAGAAGGACGGTGGTTCAAATCCCAGCATCCCACATGGTCCCCTGAGCCTGCCAGGAGCGATTTCTGAGTGTAGAGTCAAGAGTAACCCCTGAGTGCTGCAGGTTGTGACCCAAAAAACAAAAAACGAAAACAAAAAAAAAGAGCAAGTAGATAAGTTGGTAGGAATGGAAGGGTGATAAAAGTAATAAAGGCAATTAAGAAAGACATCTGGAAATGGATCACACAATACCCTGAAGTGTAAATATAGGATTTGAGGAGAAAGGACGAGATCTGTCTTGGGTTTTAAAATATAAAATTCTGTCAATTAAATAAAGAGTCCCAAGGGACAGCAAATACAAAATTGGGGACACCATCTGAAAAGCATTTGAAATTACTAGGAAGAAGATTATGAAGGAATAAATGATGTTAATGAAATATTCCCATGTTATGTACAGAAACATTCTACTTGTTGATAGGTCTAGGTGTGAGAAAGAGTAGTGAAAAAAAATCTATTAGCATGAAGAGCTGAAAGGAAGTGACTGTTATTAATAAGAAGAAAGATATAAAAGTTTCATTTTTATTTTTGTGCTTGGGTTATTTCCAGATATGTACTATTAGAAATAGTTTTCCCTTTCAATTCCAAACTCAGGACTAAACTATAAGCATTAACTCAGTACATGAGTTTGCTAGTACTTTCATACCAGAATACTGAAGATGGGGTGGTTAAAACAACAGATTTTCTCACAATTTTGATGTCTGGAAGACACAAATCAAGTCCTAGTATGGTTGGATTCCTGGAAAACACTGCTTAGTTTGCCTATGGGCATCTTCATTCTGTGCCTAAATTTCCGTTTTACTCTGTATTACAAAATGATATGCCTATGTGCCTAAAATTTCCCTTTATACATAGACTAGGGACCCTCCAAAACAAGATCATTTACCTTTAACAAGACTGTGTCCTAATACAGTAAAAAAAAAAAAAAAACAAAGTACTAAGTGATTAAATTTTTTATTTTTATTTGGGCAGATTATATCTTTCAAGTATTTGGTTCATTTCATTTAGTTTACCAAATTTGTGGGTTTAGTGCTATTCATAGTCTGGTTAGATGTTTATAGATTTTGTTAAAGTTTTCAAAAAAAACCCCAGTTTTTTATATTCTTAACTTTCTCTACTACTTTCCTGTTTTGAATTTATTTATGATTTAAATATTTCATTCTTTATTTTTTTATAATTTTTATTTCCTAAGATGTAAGCACAGATAATTAATTTCAGATTCTTTTTCTTTTCTAATACATGAACCTAATGATGTTTCTGCTAATTGTTTCCAATAAGTATCAAACATTTCTCTAAATTGTTTTCATCTTTTGCTCAAAATAATAAACTTAAAATTTACCATCTTAGTGTAAATTAATAAGTAAATATTGAAAGTTTAAAAATTCACAAGCTTCAAATGGGGCTGTCTTTTTGGGTCTTTCCCAGCATCCTCTGATCCCAGTGCCATTGCTGAATCTTTATTCCCTGGGGACAGTGAGACCTGTTTGGGTGGGAAGAAACCTAACTACAGGAACCTGACAGCAACAGCCGTGATTGTGAAGAGCTTTAACTGGGACCACATAGAAAGACTTTGGGGTTAGACAACCTAGTATGCCTGGAGCCTGGAGTTGGTCTTATGCTAGCTAGAATACTTTATGGGTAAGATGTCCCTGTTTTTAGGCAAAGGTTATTCCCTTCTATTTCTCTCATATTTTTCTGTGCCTATGCAAACAACAACTGCCATACACACACTTTTTTATTTTATTTTTTATCTCTTATCTTTAAAAAAAGAGCTTAGTAAGTGTTTACTTCTGCTATTGTATTAATGATTTTATTGGAAATAAATAATTTTCACAAATATACTTGTTACTGAACTTGTTCTTTCTTTTTTCTTCTCTTTCATTTTATTTTTTAGTTTTTCTTTCTATTTTAATAAGTTTGTTTTTCATTATATTGAAACAATTATATTATGGTCAGTTATGTCAACTATGTGAAGAATTTTCTTTAAATAAAATTATTTTAAAATTAAAATTAATAAATAAACAAAATTCACAAGCTAGTGTACTGATTAATAACGTACTGTTTAATAAGTAGTACTTTCACCAGTGGAAAATTTATTAGCTATTTTCTCACTACTTGAAATGTGGCTGATAGGTAAATAATAAGAAGTCTTCTCTTTCTCTTTCTTTTCCCTTCCTCTAGTCCCACCCTCCATCCTTTTCACTTTCCATTCACCAATCCCTCTTTTTAGATTTTTTTGCCATTACTGATTATGATAAGTACTTATTTCTGGCAGTGCTCATGTATTACTCCTTGCAAGGCTTAAGGGATCATATAAGGTTCTAGGGATCAAACCAGGGTAAGCTATGTGCAAGGCAAGTAAGTGCCTTACCCATTATAGTTTATCCTGAATTGAAAGCAACTTTTTATTAAATTTAGGCTCTCTGGATTGATAACAGCTGAAAATTTCTAGAGTTTGAAAATTTACGTAATTTTTAGATTCTAATATTTGTTCTATATTTGTGCTGATATGGCAGTGTATGTTATATTGAATAAAACATAAAAGATTAGTAAATTAATCATTATTCTACTCAAAATATTACAGTATATATTTTGAATCTTACATAAGAATATTTTATTCTATTTTCAACATTCCTTAATATCAAGTAAACACAGAAAAAGTTTTTTTGATAAATGATTACTTACTGCTACCGTGGCATATTCAGTTTGATTGTGTGATGTAATGTATGTATTCTTGAAACTAAATTAATTATCATGACACTTGGCTCTTGGCACAATGCAAGGAAAGCTTCTAGCTTCAATGGTAAAGTCTACATATAACCACATTATAAAGTTAGATTGCTAGATAAAACAGGGAAGTCTTAAAAATCAAAGACATTTTGTTACTCTGTAAAGTTATAAGTTAAAGTAAAGCTGAAGATAGGGTGCTCCAAAATAAAATCTAAAACATAGATTCTAGATATTAAACCTCTGAATATTTTAAACCTGAACCAAATATATGGCAGCATAAGCACATTGGGTTTTCAAAGACTATAATCTCAGAAATACTCGTTCCAATTATATATTTTGGGAGCCATACCTAGGAGTACTTACTGCTTACTCTTAGTTCTAGTAACCAGGGATCACTACTGGTGGTACTCAGAGGACCAAATAGGGTCTGGGAATTAAAGCCTAGTTGGCTGCATGCAAGCCATGCACTCTATCCACTGTTTTATGACTTGAACCTTTATACATTTTTAGGATCATTTGGCAAATGTTATTAGAGCATGTGACCAGGATTGTCAGTAGAAATCTTCATGTGACACTTAAAAACAGCATTGTGCACAGCAGCATATTGTTCACAACAGAATATTGTAAACAGAAGTAACAACAACAACAAAGCAAAATAACAGAGAGTCACCTGGTGACATTGCCTTTCCCCACCTGTCATCAAAATCTGTATTTATTACCTGTTGACTAAAAAAAAGAAAGATGTTTATCTGTGACATTGTCATAAGGCTTGGTGGCTCTGCCCAACTCCTCTCCCACTGAGCTGTGAACATTAACACATGAACACTCTTCCCCCTTCCACCTGACTGCAGAAAGCAGGAGCAAGCAGAGATTCAGAATGCTGACAGGAGGGATCTGAGCAAGTGAAGCTGAGACATCCTTTAGCATCAGCCCTCCTTCTGCAGTTAATCAACAAGCAGGCTCCATACACATCCACTCAGGATGTCTAGACTAGACTAGACTCCTTCAGTGTTGAAAAAATAGTGCTGGGGTTTAAGTTGCTTAATTTGCATGAGGTTGACTGCTGTTTGATCCCCTAAAGTATGATCTGCAGAGTACTTAAAGGAATAACTCCTGCTCAAGAGCCAGGAGTAATCTCTGCATATTACCTGGTATGGCCCCAAAACTAAAATCAAACCACCAAAACAAAACTAGACATTCACCACTATCGTCCACATAGCAATGAGACAAACAATAAAGAAGCAACAATTAACCAGTTCCGTCAAAAGTCAGAAAATGTCCCCAACTACACAAGAGATCACAAACTGAAGATCCTAAAAGAACACAAATTAAATATCCTAAAATAACAACAGCAACAATAACAAAACTATAATGGGGCCAGATAGTACATTAGGTGAGATGCTTACCTTGAAGTCAACTTGAGTTTGATCCCAGATATTGCATATGAATTCCTATTCCCCACCAGGTGTGACTCCTAAGCACAGAGCAAGAATAAGCTCTGAGCAGTCAGGTGTGATGTGGCACATCAAAAGCAACAGACAAAACATATACATAATAAAAGAAATTATCAGTAAATAGGCCAAAATAGAAAACCACACCAGTGTGTTCAGAAATAAGAAACTGTGCAAAAAAAAAAAAAACCATACAAAATTAAAAGCAGAATTAAAAGCATTGAAGCAAATGTCAGAAATTCATGCATAAGTATTAGGAAAAATAGTGTATAAATAATATGGATTTCAAAGAGCAAAAATAGGGTTGAAATTTTGGTGGAAGAAATTACATTTATTAATTTTCACATTCTGAGGAATAACTCATAAAATAAGATCCAAGTATCTCAAAAAGTCCTAAACAGAATAAATTTAAACAGAGGACACCAAAATACATTTAAAAGAAATTGCCTTCAAAAATTATGTTGGGAAAACTGCTTAGTATTAAGTATACACATTAATACACATAAATTAGACTCCAACTTCAAAACATATACACACAAAGGCTAATTCAAAATTATTAAAGACCTCTCTTTCAAATATATTCATTAAATATATTGAGGAAAACTTTTTCTGGGAGAACTATCTTCTAAGGAATCCAGGAGACCATTCAACTGGCAGAGAAAACAAAAGCTAAAATAAACAAATGCAATTCTGTCAAACTTAAAAGCATCTATATAACAAAAGATATGATGTCTCATATCAAAAATCATCCTAGTAAATTGGAGAAAATATATATAATATATGAATATTACACTAATTTTAAATGTATATAAACACTCATAAAAATCACAAACAAATGATGGGGAAAGGAGCTAAACACTTTCTTGAAGAAGATATAAAGGTCACCAATAGGCATATGTAAAACATATCTATAATCACTATTATCAAGAAAATGTAAATCAGTTCTGCCAACACCACTTGTTGAAGAGGCTTTCCTTGCTCCATTTAGGATTTCTTGCTCCTTTATCAAAAATCAGGTGACTATGTCTGGGAAACATACGCTGAGTACTCAAGCCTATTCCACTGAACTGAGGGTCTGTCTTTATTCCAATACCATGCTATTTTGATATCTATTGTTTTGTAATACAGTTTAAAGTTGGGAAAAGTAATGCCTCCCATATTCCTTTTCTCAAGGATTGCTTTAGCTATTCGAGGGTGTTTATTATTCCAAATAAATTTCAGAAGTGTTTGATCCACTTCTTCGAAGAATGTCATGGGTATCTTTAGAGGAATTGCTTTGGGGAGTATTGCCATTTTAATTATGTTAATCCTGTCCATCCATGAGCAGGGTACATGTTTCCATTTCCATGTGTCCTCTCTTATTTCTTGGAGAGGGTTTTATAGTTTTCTTTGTATAGGTCCTTCATGTCTTTAGTCAAGTGAACTCCAAGATATTTAAGTTTGTGTGGCACTAATGTGAATAGGGTTGTTTTATTAAGTCCATTTCTTCCCTATCATTATTGGTGTATAAAAAGGTCATCAATTATTGTGAACTCAGACCCACAGCTAACATCATGTAAGAAGGTAAAATCCAAATGAATTAAAGACCTTGATATCAGACCTGAAACCATAAGGTATATAGAACAAAACATAGGTAAAACACTCCATGACATTGAGACTAAAGACATCTGTAAGGAGGAAACAGCACTCTCCAAACAAGTGGAAAAAGAGGTAAACAGATAGGAATATATTAAGCTGAGAAGCTTTTGCACCTCAAAGGAAATAGTGCCCAGGATACAAGAGGCACCCACTAAGTAGGAGAAACTATTCCCCCATTATTCATCAGATTAGGGGCTAATATCCAAAATATACAAGGCACTGATGGAATTTTACCAAAAAAAAAATCTAATCCCATCAAAAAATGGGGATAAGAAATAAACATACACTTTGTCAAGGAAGAAATACAAATGGCCAAAAGGCACATGAAAAAGTGCTCTACATCACTAATCATCAGGGAGATGCAAATCAAAACAATATGAGGTACCATCTCACACCACAGAGATTGGTGCACACCACAAAGAATGAGAATGAGTAGTGCTGGCAGGGATGTGGAGAGAAAGGAATTCTTATTAACTGCTGGTGGAAATGCCGTCCAATCCAACCTTTATGGAAAGTGATATGGAGATTCCTCCAAAAACTGAATATTGAGCTCCCATATGATCCAGCTAGACCACTCCTAGGGATATGACCTAGGAACACAAAAATACAATACAAAATTTCCTTCCTCACATCTATAGTCATTGAAGTGTTATTTACAATAGCCAGAGTCTGGAAACAACCAAGATGCCCTTCAACAGATGAATGGCTAATGAAACTGTGGTACACAATGGAATATTATGCAGCTGTCAGGAGAGATGAAGTCATGAAATTTTCCTATACATTGATGTACCTGGAATCTATTATGCTGAGTGAAATAAGTCAGAAGGAGAGAGATAGACTGAGAGTAATCTCACTCATCTATGGATTTTAAAAAAAATAAAATACATTTTTGCAGTAATTCTCAGAGACAAAAGAGAGGAGGGCTGGAAGGTCCAGCCCATGACATGAAGTTCACCACAAAGAGTGATGAGTGCAGTTAGAGAAATAACTACATTGAGAACTATCATAACAATGTGAATGAATGAGGGAAGCAGAAAGCCTATCTAGAGTACAAGAGGGGGTGGGTGGAGAGGAGGGAGATTTGGGGTATTGGTGATGGGAATGTTGCACTGGTGAAGAGGGTGCTTTTTACATGACTGAAATCCAACTGAAACCATATTTGTAATCAAGGTGTTTAAATAAATTTATTAAATAAAAGAAATGTAAATCAGGAAAATGTAAATTAAAATTACATTTATACAACATTTCACAAAGGGCAAGAATGATGTAAATAAGAAATAATGGGAAAACCTATGTTGAAATGATGGAGTGAAAGAAAGGAACCATCATTTATTGTGTTTGGATTGCTGTATGATCTAGACCTATTGAAAATGGTGTGAAGACTTCGCATAAAACTAATAACAGGGGCCTGAGCGGTGGCGCAGGACCTAAGGCATCTGTCTTGCATGTGCTAGCCTTGGACGGACCTCAGTTCAATCCCCCTGGTGTCCCATATGGTCCCCAAGCCAGGAGCTATTTCTGAGCGCATAGCCAGGAGTAAACCCTGAGTGTCACCAGGTGTGGCCCAAAAACAAACAAATGAAAACAAACAAAAATAATAACAGAACTTCCATATGACTTAGAGGTTCCACTCCTGAGCTTCTACCCCAAGAACACTATAAAATTAATCTGCCAGGAGGTATGTACAACAATACGCATCATACATTAGTCATAATAGCCACAATATTGCTTAACAATAGATGAGTGAATAGTTAAATGTATACATGTATACATATGTGAAATATACACACAATCAAATTTTATTTTTTGGTTTTTAGGCCCCACTCAGTGATGCTCAGGGGTTACTCCTGGCTTTGCACTCAGAAATCGTTCCTGGCTCGTGGGGACCATACCGGCTGCTGGGGATTGAACCCAGTTCTGTCCTGGGTCAGCCACATGTTTTTAAGTGATGCAAAAAAGTAAAATCATGCAGTTTATTGCAACTTAAATATAATGGGAAGGTATAATGCTAACTGAAGTGAGTCAGAAGGAAAAGAGGTCTCATTCATATGTAGAGTACAAAAAAATAATATACTTATCTGCAGAAAGAAAATAATGGTCATATTTGATCAGATTCTTCAGTGATACTGAAAGCAAACTATTGAGTAGGGAAACTAAAGCAAAGTCCAAAGCTATTAGGGTATCTTATCAACGTCACATTTTCTGGGAAAACTATTCATCTCCCTGTTTCTCTGATGCCCATTTCAGTGCCTTGAGACACTAGAAACTCATTATCCGTCAGGATGTGAAAGTCTTCCCAGCTCTTCAACCTTCTAATTTTGGTTGAGAAAAGCACATGACCAAAGGAACACAGTGACTAACATGCATTTGTATTCAGTCTTCAAATAATTAGGTTTCAGATACATACACTATGATTAAAGCATGACTTTAACTTGGGGATCTTTTTTTAAAGGCAGAGATGGAAACTATCATCTTTATCATGATGACAGGCAGGAATCACAAACACAAGAAGCTAATTTTGTTTCCAAATTGTTCTTGGAATTTTTGTCTCATTTAATCTCATAATTTTCCTTATTTCATCTCTAAACTCCTGGGAAGTTGTGATTCCAGTGGAGACCTACTCTCTCCACCATCACTATTTCTTTTCCCTAGTCCCTATTTTTTCAAACACACATATTTTCTTTCTGTCAACAATGAAGTTCATGTGATCTTTGCCCTCTTTAAAAAGCATTGTTTATCACCCTCTTTGACAGCAAAATGAGCCATGGATACTGTATCAATTTACTGCCAACTACTCACCCAATTTTTTGCAAATTGCATCTATTTGCTTCCCTGTCCTGCCAATAATCTTTCTGAGAGTGAACAATAACTTCTTTTCCATATACTGTTTAATCTCTACCAATCGCTTTAAGACTTCAAGACACACTATAGTACCTTGCCTTCTACAAACTGACATTCTCCACTACTTTTTATAATAAATACTTTTTATAATAAGTTTATAATAACACTTTGTAACTGCTTTTCTATCACCTTCCTCTCTCCCTCCATACTTACTTCCACAACTTACTGATTTCCTCTGATTTTTTTTTTTTTGGTATTCTATGTCACTTCCTCAAGAAGTCTATTCTTAATCCAAATTGTGGATTAGACTAATTTCTTTCTTTCTTTTTTTAATTAAACAATCAAACTTTATGCCTCAAGTTCTGAGAGAGAAAAAGGCAGCAGAAGGAAGGAAATAACAATAGAAATGTGGGACTAAACAGGCAATTGAAAGTATTTATGAAATTAAGTTTGGTTTCATTTTCGTTTTGTTTTGTTTTTGTTTGAGAGCTACATCCTGCAATGCTCAGTAGTTATTCCTGGCTCTGTACTCAGGAATCACACCAAACTTGTTGTCCTGGAAACCATATGGGATGTGGGGGAATAAAAGTAGGTTCATATGTAGGGTATAAGGCAAGTGCCTAATCCACTGTTCCATATTCTAAGCTGGGTTTTTGAAATAATAAATTAAAAAGGCAACTTTATAACTGGAACCATTAAAAACAGGTCACAAAATAATAAAATTAACAATTACATCCTAACAAATGTTATGGCCTAGAAGAAATGGTATAATTCCTAGAAACATACAGTCTAATGAAGTTGGTAGCCAGGTAGAAGCTCCTGGGCAGTAAATTTCAGGATGAAGAATAAAAAAGTCACAAAACCACAAAGAAATGCGCTTTCTTCCTATGGCACCATAACATTCTGTACCACTAACTTAACACAGAACTTACTTCACTGTGTATTTGTCTCCATTACCCACAGAACTGGAAACTCACTGAAGACATTAACATTTGTGTTTTTTTTTATTAGTTATCATAGTTTCTGACATGTGGTAGGTTTCAACTCCAAGCAGAAAACATTATTTCCACAATGATATTCAAATTAATGATGCTTTTTTTAGTCAGCAAAAGATAAAAGAAGCATAAATTAATAGTAGCCATCATTCTGATCTGATCAAACTGCTTTTCCCATCTGCCTACTTTGAAGTGCTTCCTAAACCCTAAACACAACATTCTATTTGATTTTTATTAGGAAAGTTATTTTGTATTTCTCTTCTAGCTTTTTATTTGCCTTGGGCATAAAAAAAAGTATATGGTTCAAAATGATTTCTAAAGACAAAAAAAAAAAAGTCAAAGCATAAAAACTATGTTATTTCAACACTGTGCCATTACATAATTCTAAGCAGAATTTTTACAATGGACTATTTGGATCTAATTTAAACTATTTTAACTTTTAATACTAAACAAGAAAAACTCTTATTTAAAGAATGGATGAATGGTGCAATGACAGATAAGGAGAGTATAACTCTCAGAAAAAAATTTCCTCAAATAGTACATAATAATATGTACAAATATAAAAATATTCTAAAATTAAATCCAAAAAGAAAAATAACGTATACCCTTGTAAAGTATATTCCAGAAATACTGTCTTAGAAATTTCTAATTTTCTATATTAATCTAGAAAGAGTAATAGGTATAATCCCACCTTTATTTATATGTTTTAATAAGCATCAATTGGAATTTTTTGAGGATTTTTAACATAAATACAATAAGTACTAAAGCAAAATTTTGACTTAGTTATTTTTTCAAACAAAAAGCTAGTATAGTTAGAATCCTGTGAATTTCATTTAATACAATGTTCTAAATGTAAATAAATTTTATCACTATGTTTATTTCATTTATAAAAATTATAAAGGACCAGAAAAAAATAACATGAATATTAAAAAATATTAGTATTACAAAGCTGATGTTAAATATTTTTATATTTTCAAACATAGAATTAATACAACTAGAACCCTATGAGCTTCTTTTAATGCATTGTTCTAAATGTAAATTTTTGTGTTACACTACGATGTTTATTTGAAATTTAGTAAATAAAGGACCTAGAGAATGACCAAAATCACATGTATATTTAATAAATCATCTATATAGTAAACTTGACCTTAATTTATTATCTAGATATTAGGAATACTTAACAAACTTCAATAATATATACTTGGCATAGATAGTAAGAACCCAACTATCAGCTATGTGACAGAAATTTTTAAAATATCTGTCCAAGCTGAAAGTTCAGAATGTAGATTATAAAAACAAGTTAATGCATTCTATCCTGTATCTATTAAGCAAGTTCCACATAATACTTAAAAAAATGGCTGTACTTTTTTTCTGGTTTTTGGGCCACATCCAGCAGCACTCAGGAGTTACTCCTGGTTCAGAAATTACTCCTGGCAGACTTGGGTGACCATATGAAGTGGTGGGAATCTAACACGGATTGGCAATGTGCAAGGCAAATGCCCTACCCTCTGTGCTATCACTTGGGCCCCATAACAATGGCTACAACAGGGGAAATAGTACTTACGAGTATTGTGTCAGCAGTTCCAAATCATTATGCATGTTGATTGGATATGATTCACTGAGTTCAAATAACTTCTCTAAAGCTTCATATATGAAAATGATACAAATCAGAGAAGCAAAAGCTTCTTCAGTAAATCTAGTAATATAGCAGACAAGGGAGCTTGCATCAGTGGCCACAAGTATGATGCACAGCGTTGCAGTCCAAAGTCCAATGCTAGCTCTTAAAGATAGGTATGAAAGCCCATATTCTCTAGAAGGGAGAAAGAACAGTGGAGAGGTCATTTAACAGGTTATTACTATTTGAAATAGAAGAAATCTAAATCAGGAAGTGAAAGTAAATAACGACATATCCCTTAAAGATAAAAGCATTTAAACATTCTCTAAAGGTGACATCTAAGAGCACAAAACAAAAACTGATTTCTGAGCACTTAGAGCAAAGGGTTTGGTGTTGAGAGAATAAAATTTTGAATTAATAACATATAACAAGAAAACAAAATATTTTATTTTTCCTTTATTTTCATGGAGAGACAAAATGGCAAACTGCATTAAATCAACTAACTCTAACTCTCCCAAGAGACCTTTAAATTTGATGTTTAGATAAATATAAATATAGTAGAGAACAAAATTTACTAAAGACCAAGAACATATAATACTTACTTGCAAAATTTGAACAAAATTTTTTCAAACACCAAAACTGGTCCTGTACTGCCTAGTATGGTAAGAGGCTGCCCACCAAAGAGAGAATAGGCTATCCCAGTCATGGATGCTCCGAAGAGAGACTCAATAGCACTCTGTGTAGAGATAGAAATGGTTCTGTTATTTAAGCAGAATGTGTAGCTATTATTCTAGGTATAAAACACATGGCTATGTTCTTTTTCCTTTACAGTAAGAACCTGGGACAGGATGTGAGGTAGGAGGATAAGAAAATGGGCAGACAGGCAGTAGAAAATGCAAAGTGGTTAATGGGTGCATAAGCTCTTCACCTCACTTACTTCAATTTTCATTTTCTTAATAAAAACCTTATATTTGTCTGTAATAACATAATCACAGACATCTGTATATGAGGAATTAATCACTGTGAGGGTATCTGAATAATATCAAAGTCTATGTAAGACTCAGAATCAATTGAAATAGTCCACTCCTATTTTCACAGTTCCTCTAGCCACCTAGGAAATTCATATAAAATCAAATTTCTACTCATAAAGATATCTAAAGTTAAATATTCACTTATCTTCTATGACTCTTAAAATGAAACTAACTTTTAAAGTTCAAAGAAAACTGCTATACATACTATACGACCTTCAGTTGCTTCTCCCAGCAGTCCTCCAAAGGTGATGACAGGAGACATACACGCGCAGTAGAGAAACAAAAAAGATGCTAAGCACTGCAGGCTGAAAGCATCTCTGAAGTCACTCCAGAAGTATGGAGCTTTTCTTTTGATATCTAAAATAAGTCCCCCAAAAATCCTAAGACAGGGGGAAAGACACAATAGTGAAATCCAAATATAAAAATACACAATCAAAATGCTCATTTGTTTGTTGCCAGGCCACAGTATATGTTTTCCACCAGCAGAGATGAGACCCATATTAACATGCTATGTTGGATTATCATGTTCTATAGGGATGGATTTGCACACTATTCTTTAATTGCACCTCAATTCCCAACCAAATGTTGTGTCAACAACCACCACCAAAAAAAAAAGCAGGTTCTCTCAAACAAGGTTCAAAACCATTTATTAATCAAAATTAAAATAATGAAACTAAGGAATTGTTCTAATAGTTATGTCTGTACCATTTCAACATCTGCATCCTTTTACTCCCAAACTCAAGATAATGCTCTCAATTGTTTGCAGGGTTTTTCTGTTTATGTTTTGCATGGCAGAATGGGAGAGAAGATGATTAAACTAACCTTTCATACTTGTACTATTGAACATCACCTTAGAGAAAATACACAATGCTTAACTAATTGTAGTTCTAGTATCTACTCTCTCTGCCAAAGAAAGTCCTTCATCCATTACTGTTCTAGGCTTTATGGATGATAGTAATCTTAACAGAAATAGCCAGTTTCTAGTTTTTAGGAAACTATGAAAGATGTTTTATATGCATCATTCTTGGTACACAACTGCCTAAATAAATGTGTTTCATTCACAAGATAATAGCCTTCCCTAGTATAAATATATTTCCAATACAGCCAAACTAACACTTAAAGGAGAAATTGGGGCAGGGGTCTGAAAGAATTCAATTGTAAAATGCCTAAGACTTGAGTACTGAAAGTCTTCTAACTTAGAAGAAATGAGAAAATATTAGTATTCTCATTCTTAGAGAAAATTATAAGGAAGACATACTTAACTACTAGAAGCTCTCTGTGCTCTGTGAAATAAATGTGTCATATTAAAAATTAGGACATAGAAGTAATAAGACCTACTATGTTCCAATATATTGAAAATATGCTGAATATATTTAGATTGTGCTATATTACTAAATTTTTGTCATATATTTCCTAAATAGGAATTGTTAGATGGCAAGCTAAGAATCATCTCAATAATTATTTGCTTAAGAAATAAATCCTAGCTTGCCTTAAAAATATTTATCTTTAGCATGACTGAAAACTTGATTATTTTTACTGATTCTTCTTTGAACATAATAGAGTTCTATATTAGCAATTATCTTAGTATATTACGACAGAACAACCATGTTTTTCCCATGGCTGGGTCTATGGAATAGAAATGAAATTTGAACATTCAGAAAATCTTATGAAAACCTATGATATGCACACACACAGAGAGAACAATTCAGGTTTCTCTGTTTGGTAAAAATATATCTGTATATATACTATCAGTTTAATTTGGGGGATCATTTGTCAATGACCTGCTAATTATCAAAGATACAACTCAAAATATAGTTGTTCTACTAGCCTATTTACTTATTTATGATTTACATCCCACTGAATAATCAAATGGTTTTGAGATATTTATAAATTCTAATGAACTCTACTTATTAGTAGTTATTTTTTCTAAGCTTTATAGTCATTTCAATTAGACCATTGTTTGTTAATCAAGTACTTATTAGGGCATACAGTAATCTAAATAGGTGTTATATTACTAGGCAATAAACGTGTTTTTAGCAGCAAAAATCTAAATCCGGAAGTGGGAAGTCATTACAGAGAACAGTGCAAGAGCAGCCCGGATGTACACCAGCAACTCCAGGAGAGCAGATGAGTAATGGAAACTTCAAGTCATGTCAGCAACAGAAACTGTGGAAGAACTCTGGAGAAGCGAAGATACCGGATATTGGTGACCTGGGAGGATTTAGGAAGCAGTAAGGAAAAGTGAACTTCGAAAAAAACTAAGCTATGTGGCATGTTCTACCTGAGAGAGAGAGAAGAAATACCACCAAAATAAAAAGACAGCATTTGAAAATATGAAAACAAACAGAAGGAGCAACCAACCACGCTTCCAGTCATGGGAAAAGGAACAATTGTTCGAACCATCTCAAATTAGGTATGGAACCTGAGGAAGACATTAAAGGACGTTTCCTCAGAGACAAAACAGAGATCAAGGGAAAGAACAGAGAATTAAACTGCAGAGTTGTCAGGAACTGGAAAGTCAGCTTAGAGGACACAGTGAAAGCAGTACAGGAAATGGCCTTGTGGGGAGGGGAGCACCAATCCTGCAAAGCCTTTGCTTGCCTTCAATTAGAATGGAGGCTATGTGCACTTATTCCCTGAAGAGAGACCAACCCAAGGGTTTCTGATTTTCTGCTCACACATTTCTCGGAGAGAGACAAGCTGTCAAAAAACCATAAAGAACCATTTTAAGAAATAAATTGAAGCTTTCATCTCTTCAAAGATGTGTGATTAGAAAAATAAATCATATAGCTCTTTCAAATTACAATGGTAAAAAGAAAAAAAATACTATTATATACATCCTGCTTGCACATAATGAGATAGAATCTGCAAGACTGACTTGGTATTTTCATTTCCATTGTGATTGTGAAGCTTTCAACAGGCTCTTTTGGAAGGGCAACTGACAGGTTTTATTTTTTTTAATTCATTTTAAGAACCTGAGAATACATTTTCTGCACTGCAATGTGAAAGACTGGATAAAAAAATTTTAAATGGTGTCTCGTTTAGTAGTAATAACAATATTTAATAACATTAGAGATGCCGAATTAATTGGCATTTCACTCTCAAAAAAGAACTAAAAATGTTATACTCAAAACTGCAATTCCTGACACATAGGTTATATCCTTTTTTCCTTTGAGGTCTCATCCATGTGCTTTTAACTACCTTCCAGTTCGCTGGAGTTCAGGTCCACTATGTCCACCATGGGGCTCTGCTTCGCCATGAGCTGCTGTTCCATTTGGTACAGCAGGAATCTTCCTCTTCTCCTGCAGGAAGATTTTGTTTTGTTTTGTTTTAAATCAAATCAAATAATATTTTGGTCTTGTTTTAAATCAAATTGTAAGTAGTAAGTACAATTTTTCTTCTCTTGAGGCAATATGTACAGTGGCAAAGAATCCTATTTCTGTTTCTTTATTTGTTGCAAAATTATAGCGATTACCTGATTGCTGTTTTCCTAAAACTTCAGTTTCCTCCTGGTCTTATTAAGGCAATGACCATATATAACTGAATTGTTGAGAAATTTAAATAATATATGGAATATTTATTCATTCTTTCAACTAAAATTTAAAAGAAAATTAAAAGAAAAGAACTTCAGAGACTTGATACCTATCCTCCTCAATACATCTAACAAATTAAAGACAGGAAAGGGAAGGGAAAGGAAAAGAAAGCAAAAGTAGGGTGATGAAGAAAAGAAAGAAGAAAGAAAGAAAGAAAGAAAGAAAGAAAGAAAGAAAGAAAGAAAGAAAGAAAGAAAGAAAGAAAGAAAGAAAGAAAGAAAGAAAGAAAGAAAGAAAGAAAGAAAGAAAGAAAGAAAGAGAGAGAGAGGAAGGAAGGAGAATGAAAGAAAGGAAGGAAGGAAGGAGAAAGAAAGAAAGAAAGAATCATAGAAGAAAGAAGAAAGAATCAAAGAAGAAAGAAGAAAGAATGAAGAAAATCAAAGAAGAACGAAGAAAGAAAGAATCAAGAAAGAAGAAAGAAAGGGAAGGAAGGAAGGAAGGAAGGAAGGAAGGAAGGAAGGAAGGAAGGAAGGAAGGAAGGAAGGAAGGAAGGAAGGAAGGAAGGAAGGAAGGAAGGAAGGAAGGAAGGAAGAATAATTGCCAACTCTCAAATAATGCTGATTGGCAGGCGAAATAAAATGCAGAATGAGAACTGAATATTGAGAGTATATCACGGGTGATTGAAATATAAATAATTTTAATAGTAAAAAGCCCTATTGTACTATATTATTTACAAAAGCACTAAGCATGTATGTATATATTTATTATTTGACTAAATATATATATTTAAAGAAGCTTTAAAAAGAGGAAGAGAAAACTATTGTATACAGAAAAATTTGTACTCTGATTACAGAAGTGACTAAAGATACTGATGAGAAGCTATTGTGAGTGATACTGAGATTTTTTTAAACATATGCAAATTATATGATGACTTTAAAACTCACAATGTGTGGATAAAACAACAATGATATAAGGAATTGGTGGAGTCATGTTTTGAGAAGTGCAGTGACAGGAAGTAGCACAAAAATAAAAGTTTATGAGTAATACAAAGAAAAGTAGACTTAGTGAAGTAGATGTTGGCAGGCATGGTAGCTGATGTCTATGGAACTCCTTTGATCATTTCAAATTTCTCAAATTAGTAGAAAGTAACTTAACATCTAAGGATGAAGATCAGAAAGAATATTCTGAGAGTATAATGGAAGAAAATAAGTATGAAATAGTCATCTGAGAAAATTATTGGACTGAACATAAACAGAACTTTAAACTTTAAGGCATACATTGTAGTGAATTTTATGAGATTACTTAGTGAAACTATGTTTTTTTCAATTAAACTCAGTCATCAAGGGATATATGTACAAAAGGACTTGGATTTGATTAACATTGTGGTTTTTAAAAAACAATTAAGAGGTAATAAAGAGAATCAAAAATCTCCCTATCACTGTATTAATATTTTGACTTTTCCTAATAAAATATAAGTTTCTTATTAATATTTTAAGTGCAAACATATATTAGTACATAAGTAAAACTATACTCCTTACAATTGCTCCTTATGAAAATTTAGTAATTTTATTAATTGAAACTATCTCATTATAGTTATGAAATCACAAAATTGTAATAATTAAGAAAAAAAAGCAATATTTTAAATTCTAAAATTGCTTCTGTATGAAAAACATGTAAATGAAACACCTATATAGTTTCCCTAAATTAACAGTAGCTTTGAGAAGACCTTTATAAATACTATGGTTGAATGGCAAAGGAGCTCACATATCTATCTCTAGCTAACCAGAAAACTTCTAAAACACTTTTTAAATCTATTTATTACTTATCTAGTACATTAGAGTCAAAGTAGGCTGGACTCCCAAATAACAGGGTCAAAAGTAAGACTGCACAAAAGACAACTGTGAGAGAGCTGGAGGTCAATTTAGTAGGAATGTAGAAATAGACATGAGAAAAGAGCTTAGCAAGTATTTGGCTACCATTCTCATGTAAGGTAAGCTTTAAATAAGAAAATGACCTCAAATATAGCAAAACTTTGAGTTTAATATTTTTGTTCATTTGTTTGTTTGGGGTCACACTTGGCCATACTCACAGGGTATTCCTAACTCTGCACTCAGTAATTATTCCTGGTGATACTCAGGGAAATATATGAGGTTACAGGGACTGAACCCAGCTCAGTTGCATGCAAGACAAGTATCTTACCAACTGAAATTATTTCTCTGTCCCCTGATTTGAATATTGTTGATAATTAGATATTGATGGTATTTTAGAATGTGTATATTTAAAAGATAATAAAATGTTTAAAATTTAAGGAATATTTTTATATATGCATACCTGGGAAGGAACACTTTTAGGGGGCTCAATTCGAATGCTTGGGTCCCATTCTCCAGGAGGGAGAACTGTTACCTGATCCAGAAATTCATCAATTCCTGATACCAAGTCATTGCGATCTTTAGCTTTGTAAGCAACATCATGAAATACCTACAAAAGAATATAGACATTCTTAAAAAAAAATAGAAATCAAGCTCTCATATGACCCAACAAAAGCACTCTTAGTAATATACCTTAGGGGCCCCATAAAACAATGCAGAAAAGCCATCTGCACTGTTCATTACAGTTTTATTTACACTAGCCAGAATATGTAAATATGCCCAAGTGCCCAAGAACAGTTACACAATGGACTACAACACAGCTATTAGAATAAATGAGGTAATGAAATTTGCTATATATGAATGCAGATGGAGCATATCATGCTGAACCCAGTCAACATTTCCACCAGCAGTGAATAAGTCCATTTCTTCTCACATCCATACCAGTGGTGACTGTTCTTGTTCATTGTGATGTGTGTCAGTCTCTGTGGTATAGGATGATACCTCATTATTTTGATTTACATCTTCCTGATGATTAATGATGTGCAGCATTTTTAATTTACATTTTAACCATCTGTATTTCTTTTTAAGGAAGTTTCTGTTCATCTCTTCACCCCATTTTTGGATGGGATTAGATTTTTTTCTTGTTATCTTAATATCTTAGATATTGACCCTTTATTAGATGGTTTGGGGTGAAGAGTTTTTCTCATTCTGTAAGTCTTTGTATCCTGGTCACTTTCCTTTGAGAGATTTCTTTGTTTAATGTAGTCCCATTTGTTTATCTATGTTTAGCTATATGTTTATTTATATATGTTGATCATACTTAGTGATTTTTGTTTTTGAAGATACATTTATCTTCAATGTCATGGAGATGTCTCCCTACATTTTCTTCTATGTACCTTATAATTTCAAGTCTGATATTAATGTTATATTTTTCTTTTTGATTTTTGGGCCACACCTTGCAGCTCTCAGGAGTTACTTCTGGCTCTAAGCTCAAAAATCACTCCTGGCAGGCTCAGAGGACCATATGGGATCTTGGGATAGAACCCAGATCAGCCAAATGCAAATCAAATGCCTTACCCACTGTGCTATAGATCCAGCCTCTTTCATATATCAATATTCATTTGACTTTGTGTATGGCATTAGAGTTGTCTGAACTCATATTTTTGCATATACTAACCAGTTTTTCCAAACCACTCATTGAAGAGGCTTTCTTGACCCACTTTCTATTTCCTGACCCTTTATAAAAGATTAATTGATTATATACCTGATAGTCTGTCTCACAATATTGAAGCCTATTCCATTGATGTGAGGATTTGTCTTTATTCCAATACCATGCTGTTTAATTAATATCTCTTTGTAGTAATTTTGAAGCTGAGATAATCATGTCTTCTTTTCTCCAAAGATTACTTTAACTATTTGTGGAAGGTTATTGTTTCATATGAATATCAGTAATTTGATCAAATTCTTTGAAAAATTGCCTGGGAGTCTTTATAGGGAACGCACTGAGTCTGTACAGTGCTTTGAGAAATTTTGTAATTTTAATGATGCTAATATTCTCAATCTATGAACAGGGTATGTGTTTCCATTTCCTTGTGTCCTCTCTTATTTCTTGAAACAATGTTTTGTAATTTTCTTTATATAGGACTTTCTTCTCTTTAATTTAGTTGATTCCAAAGTATTTGATTTTCTGAGGCACATTTGTGAATGGGATTATTTATTAATACCTATTTCTTCTCTTTCATTATTTGTATATAAAAAAGTCATGAGTTGCTGCATACTCATTATGTAGCCTGTGGTTATTATCCAAATCTACTGTTTCTGCAACACTATTTACAATAGCCAGACTCTGGAAACAACCAAGATGCCCTTCAAGAGATGAATGGCTAAAGAAACTGTGATACATATACACAATGAAATATTATGCAGCCATAAGGAGATAAAGTCATGAAATTTTCCTATATGTGGATGTACATAGAATTTATTATGTTAAGTGAAATAAGTCAGAAAGAGAAAGACACAGAATAGTCTCAGTCATCTCTGCATTTTAAGGAAAATTAAAAATATTATTGTAATAAAGCTCAGAGACAATAGAGTTAAGAGCTGGAGGGGCTGGAAGGACCGGCTCACAATTTGAAGCTCACTACTAGGAGTGATGAACGCTGTTAGGGAAATAACTACACTAACAACTAGCATGACAATGTTAAAGAATGAGAGAAGTAGAATGCCTGTCTCGAATACAGGCGGAGGGGGAAGCATTGGTGATGGGAATGTTGCACTGGTGAACGGGGGAATTCTATTTATGACTGAAACTCAACTACAAACATGCTTGTAATCATGGTGCTTAAATCAAGATTTATATATATAAAAAATCAAATATACTTTTTTATAATTATTTAACAGTGTCTTTAAGATGTTCTAAATATAATATCATGCCATCTTGAAACAGTGATTACAATCATTGATACATTTTTCTTGATATATTTTATTTGCTTAACTACTATGACCAATACTATATTGAATAGAAGTGGTGAGAGTGGGCAATCTTGTCTTGAGCCAGATCTTAGAGGAAAAAATTTAGTATTTTCCCATTGAGATTGTAACTGACTTTGACTATATTGAGGAAAGATCCTTCAAATCCCATTTTGTCAAGAATTTTTGTTATCACTTTGACTATATGCTCTTTTTATGGTCTTTAGCCTCTATTGTTATGCAAATATGAAAGCAATAATGTATTTTAAATAGATACTCATAAGATGTTAAAATCTGATATGTTAATTTATGGTTGCTGAATATATTTTGGAGGTTTTTGGGTTCAGTTTTTGGGTAATATCTTTTATTGTGATACAGCAATGATTTTAGTTTTATGGCCACATGTGACTGTGCTCAGGGGCTTTCTTGTAGCTGTGCATTCATGGATCACTCTTGAAAGGTCTTGGAGTTGATATCTGGGTGCAGGATCAAACCCACAATGACCTTATATATGAAGCAGATACCTTACTGTACTCTCTTGCTGTACATACTTTGCTGTACTCTTTCCAACCTCTGAGTCCTTACTTTAACTACATGTAAATTGTACTTTTATTACATTGTTTGATTCATAATTTCCCTAAGGAGCTGATGAAAACCTTCTCCTCAAAAAATTCTTAGAAAAATTTTATGTGTACTATGTCAGGCACTGGTCTCTTGAAATCTATCCATCTCTTGAACTCCTCTGGTTCATACTTTCAGGTTAAGAATATCAACATGAATTTAGGGATTGTTGAGAGAGCTGATAGAATTATATGAATTTTAATTTTATGTATATTATTCATATAAATTACCATTATTTTTGATATCTTAAATTACCTTGCCCAAAATAATACTTACAGTACTATTAACAATAGTGCTCCCTCTTACAGAATATATGTTTCAGTAAAAATTAATAAATGCATTAATAATGTCACATTTTCTCTTTGACCACAGTATTATTGTGTGTGAATTTATTCCTTCCAAAAATTTTTTTAAAAGAAACTTTATAGTGAAAACATAAAAGAAAGAGAATGCAAGAGAAATCTAATTCACAAATTGTAGTGAATACATACACTTCAAAAGGTCAAGTGTACCTAGTGGAGAAAAAGTTCCCAATAAATTTGAATAAATACCTCATCTGTCATTAGGGTTGCAATTGATCTGCCAATCTCATGGTACTGTTGACCTTTTCCCAGGGGTCCCAGAAGAATGAACAAAAATCTGCAATTAAGAAAAAAAATAACCACCATGGTTTTAAAAGAGAAATATGAAACAATTTTAGTATTACAGCATCACTCATATCAAAAGAATACTAGAGATGATGAACTTAAAGTACTAAATATATTTCCATATTTTTCACAGTTGATTATTTCGAAGAATTTTAAATGACTAATTCTTATGTTAAACTCCCTGAACAATGGAGACTCATATTTTTCCCCATCTACTTACACAGTAGTCAATAAAATTTTCTACTTTGTCTAACCTTCTCTTTTCTATTTTGTTTTTGTTTTGTGGCCACACCAGGTGACTCTCAGGGGTTCCTCCTGGCTATACGCTCAGAAATCGCTCCTGGCTTGGGGTACCATATGGGATTGAACCATCTGTCCTGATTAGCCGCGTGCAAGGCAAACACCAAACCACTGTGCTATCGCTCCAGCCCCCTCTTTTCTATTTTTAAGAATTTCCCCAAAAATTCTAGGGTTGAAAATTGGCCCTGTTTTGTCAGTAGTGAGAGCCAATGATTCAGAGCTGTTTGGGCCTGGTGGTGCTGGGCTACTATAATAGGGTTACTACACTTGTAGGGCTCAGGAACTGAATTAAACAAAAGGCATAATGTCCCAATGGGAAATATCTTTTGCTCCATTAGTAAGAATTTTAAGAATTCTTTAATCTGGGGCTGAAGAGGTGGCGCTAGAGGTAAGGCATCTGCCTTGCCCGCACTAGCCTAGGACGGGCCACAGTTCTATCCCCCCGCATCCCATATGGTCCTCCCAAGCCAGGAGTGATTTCTGGCCACATAGCCAGGAGTAACCCCTGAGCATCAAATGGGTGTGGCCCTCCAAAAAGAGAATGCTTTAATCTTCAGAGTAAAAAAAAAAAAAAAAAAACAGGAAAAGCAGAAATGGATTAAACCTTATTGAATTGGAAGCATGAAAACTTTAAGTGCACACTTTGATAGAAAAAGAAAATATAGTAGTATAAGCAAAGAGATAACATATGGTAAAATAGGTTTACATAAGATTTTCATTACATGTAAAAGATTATTGTCAGGAATAAGACTGGATAGGCAGAAAAAATAAGGGGGATATGTTGTTGCTAAAAAATAAAAATGGGGGCCGGGCGGTGGCGCTGGAGGTAAGGTGCCTGCCTTGCCTGCGCTAGCCTAGGACGGACCGCGGTTCGATCCCCCGGCGTCCCATATGGTCCCCCAAGAAGCCAGGAGCAACTTCTGAGCGCATAGCCAGAAGTAACCCCTGAGCGTCACAGGGTGTGGCCCAAAAACAAAAAAAAAAATAAAAATGGTAAAGGAATAAAAATCTGAGATTCACTGTTACATTAGAGTGAAAATCTGGAAAATTCATCATCAAAACTAAAACTGTAAAAGAAATCAACATATGTCCTAACTTTGAAACTGTCTTGAAAAGCTCACTGCTGTAGGGGAATTGTAAAAATTTAAGAATGATCTGTAATCTATCATATTATCCTATAGTGTTAATTTGTAACACTATATCATATATATTATTTAATATCTTATATATCATATATAAGATATATATTTTATATTATATATATTAATTATGAATACTTTAAAGGTTACTATAATATAGGAATATAATTAGACTCTTTAGTTCAAAACCTTAGAGACTGTGGATGTTTCTCTGAAAGCATTTATTCCATCATCTTACAAAATATGAATTGTTTGTACCACAGAAATGTCCAGTATAAATTTAAATAAGAATAGTTTAATGTGCTGGAAATGCTTTATTAACTATGATACTTTTAGGAAACTTCCTAATAAAATGATCATCTTGCTATTTTTCAGTTTCAGACTATCCATGGACTATTTATAAAATCCTAAAAGATTATTTCTGACATTTTATGTGTCACCATTATATTCGTATGTTCTTTTTTTTTGTTTTCCTAAGAAAGAATAGCTAAGAACCTTAAAAAACTTTGTTATTCTATTTGTCTAACTAATATTCTTCTATTTTCCACCTTCATAACTATTCTCTCAAACAGTGTCTTTACCATGCCCCCAATTTTTCCCTCATTGTTCACTGCACTTTCTCTGCTCTAAGAGTATGAAATGAGGTCACCTAAACCTTGACAATTTTCACAGTGAATGTATAACCCAATATGGTTTTTATCTCTATTTCTGGGAATTTTTTCTTTCATTTTCTATGAAATACCAATACTAGGCATGGCTATAAATAGCTATTCTTTATTCTGAGGGCTACAGATAGATGCCTTTCCAAATGGTTGAGGGAGAATATAGAGCTGGAAATACTGAAAATTAAAATTGGGAAGAAGTGGTTTCCAAATAATGTTCAAGGACCACTCTTGGTTAATTTGAGTCAAACTGGCAGGTTCAGATCTGGCAATTTGATGCTGCAGATACTCAGGGGTCAACTGAGGCAAACCAAGCTGTATTGAGTAGTCCCTGGGTAAATATGTGGCATTGTTTTAGGGGTTTATACAGTACCCGGGATCAAATTTGGAGCCTCAAATATGTCAGGCATATTTCAACCTTTGTTATAATACTACCTCTACAAAAATATTTAACACTTGAATCTGAATCCTAAATTACCCAGTAAGTTTGTATATATAAAAAAGATCATAATCATAGTCAGATATTATTTTAGTGTGCCTACTCCATCTTTTTTTATAAATTAAAGGTTGATTGGTATCAGAAGTCTTCCAATAAGATGAATAGACATGCCTTTCTACAAACTGAATGTCAAAAGGTTCCTCCACAAATTACAGATTAAATACAGGAACTGAATAACCCATTCTAATCAACTGAGCTATTAAAAAAGGACTCAGTTTGGGGCCATAGTATACTGGTTAAGGTGCTTGCCTCACATGCAGCTGACCTGGGTTCAGTCCCTAGCAACATGTATGGTCCTTTTAGCTCTACTAGGAGTGATAAATGATCACAGAGCCAGGAGTAAACCCTAGATATACGCAATTATACCCCCAAACAAACAAACAAAAATAAATAAATAAATAAATATAAAAGGGCAACTTTCAGCCAAAGCAATAAATAGTGTATGGATTAGGTGTTTACTCTGCATGGAGCCTACTAGGGTTCAATCCCTGGCATGAAATATGGTCCCTAGAGTACACCAAGAGTGATCTCTGGGCTCAGAATTAAATTAACTTCTGAACACTACTGGTATAGTATCACTCCCAAAACTGAAAAGGAGTCTCTGAGCAAGTTATTCCATTTTTAAAATTACCTTATCTATAAACAAAGCATCACTTGATATAATAGACTATTTTGAGTTGACACCAAGGTCTTAAACATATATTTTAAAAATGCAGCCTGTAATTCTCCTTGCTACAACACCTAAAATTTTCCACATTTTTATCTTGGCTAATAAAAAGTTTTAAAGAGGAGATATACTAACAGTATCTGTGATATCATATTGTGACATCAAATCTGTAACATCAAATAACTGTATCTGTGACACACAATTAAGGGTTCTAGTCCTGTGAGAATTAGGGACCTACACATTGAGGCTTTTATTCTCAGACTCAGATCAGGGTTGAAGCCTATCTTCTGTATGGGGATAAAAAAATTAGAAAATATTATCCCCTGAATGAATTGCTGAAAATATAGCAAGATTAATTCAATGTTTCTTTTTTCTTATTCATAATTCCCTATGGATACTTTTATAACCATGAAACGGAAATAAATGATAACATAATTCAGTTTACTGTTTTCCTATATTACAGATTTTTAATATAGTTAAGTTAAATCAATTTGGGAAATCAAAGTTTAGAACATTTTATTAGGATTTAACCAAATCATGCTGCCACCAGTATTTTTTAGATTCTTTGTATAGGACGGATTATATGCCCAGAATGAAAATACACAGGCATAAACTATAAGAGTTTCTATCCTAATTCTAACATTTATATACATTCTTTGTAGATTCACTACTCCAATATAAGGTATTATTGGATATTCATCTTTTTGTTTATTCACAATATAATAAAATCTTTAAAAAAGGGTTAATATATATTTTTATAAATATAGTAAGAAAGGATTTATACAATGAGATAAGTGCGACTTGAAAGAAGGAAGAAAAATAATTAAACAAAATTATTTCCTCTCCACAAATGAATAAACAACTTGGTGAATTACATATTAGTATCTTGAATAAAACTCTCAAAGAAAATTATATTTACTCTTTTCCAAAACATATAATCTAAAACAATGCAAAAGATGCTTTTATTGATTCTGAGGTAATTCCTGGCACTTTTCATAGGATACTCCTGGCTCTGAATTCAGGAATTAACCCCACAATATTTTGGGGAGCATGTGAGATGCCAGAGATTGAAACTAGGTCTGCTGCATGCAAGACAATTACCCTACTTGCTGTACTTCAGTCAAACTCCTATCTTTATTTACCTGGTTGGAATTGGAACTTCAGCCAGTCCTTGAAGCAAAACAGCGGGAGACAACCTGACAAATGCAACTACAGTTCGATCTAAGAACTCCAATTCTCCAACTAAAATGTTTGATGCTTCTGCACCTGGAGGAATCTTTTTCATAAAATGCAGATCAACCTGTGAGTATCACAAAGTAAGATAAAAATAAATTAGAAAAATGTGTAGGTAATATCCTGGTACAGTGCTTTTCATATGGTAAGCCAGAAATAAATAAGTTTAAATGAATGTAAATTATTATAACCTAAATATATTTTAGAATAAATTTATTTTCAAAAAGCATCTAATTTGTCCTTTAAAATGTTTTTCTTTACTTGTCTATTTTCTAACTTGTCAGCAATAATTTGAATATTCATGCTTATTTAATATTTTATAAAATTAATTTGAAAAAAAACAGAGTATTTTAAAAAGAAGCCTCCTGAGCATCAGCAAATAAAAATTTTAGAAAAATAGTATATTTTCAATTATCTGAATATATTAAAATTACAATTTAACATTTGACAATATTTTAAGTATGTAGGATCACCTTAAATTAATTTGCATACAATGTCCAACTTAAAGGAATATAATCCCATTTAATATTAAGATAAATTATGGGAGGAGAAAAAAAAAGATAAATTATGACATTTATTTGGTTTTTGGAGATGATCAGCTGGAGATGCTCAGGGCTTACTTCCGGCACAGGACTTATTCCAGGCTCTGTGCTCAATAATCACTCTTGACAACTCTTGAGAGACCATCTGGGTGCACAGGTCAGCCCTGTGCAAGGCAAGCACCCTACCCACTGTATTACCACTCTCAGTCCTTTCATTCTTCAATTTTAACTTTCACCAGACAATTTAGATATGGGCAAGTAAAGAAAACAAGAATAAAAATATTAACATTTGTAGTTACTGAAGATTGATCATTGAACTACTGATGGAATGTTTGAGATTGAAATGAATGTACAAAAACCAAAAATGAGCTCTAATAGAAAAAATGCTTGGAGTAATTCGTGAAGTTTGAAAAATGAAAGCAAAATATTCTCAAGTAAATATCAATTTGCATACACTGACCTCAGTTAAAAGCAAGCAATAGGTTAAAATAGTTTGGTAAGATCTACTTTTTGTTTATAAATTATTTTGAGTGCTTTTAATAAAAACCCATTATAGGTAGTATAAGAGTTTGTATTCTCATATTGGTTTTATGTGCAAATAAAATGTTGGTAAAAATGGGTCAGAACAAAGTCTATAAAGTCCAAAGGATAAAGGAGGTGAAGCAAATTTGGATAAAACTGACAAAAAGTTTTTTTTTGTTTGCAACTTAACTATTTAATACATCTTCTAGGAAGATTTGGGGGGGGGCACACCCAGAAGTGTTTTGGGTCTATTTCTGGTTTTGTGCTCAGGAGTGATACTAGGGAATCCTATGTTGTGCTGAGAATAAAAACAGAGCTAACTGCATGTAAGATATTTGCTTTTTATTGTTTATCCTTCCTGCCCCCTTAGGAAATATAAAATGAAAGAAGAAGAAGAAGAAGAAGAAGAAGAAGAAGAAGAAGAAGAAGAAGAAGAAGAAGAAGAAGAAGAAGAAGAAGAAGAAGAAGAAGAAGAAGAAGAAGAAGAGGAAGAGGAAGAAGAAGAAGAAGAAGAAGAAGAGGAAGAGGAAGAGGAGGAAGAAGAGAAGAAGAGGAAGAGGAGGAGAAAAAGAAGAAGAAAAAGAAGAGGAAGAGGAGGAGGAGAAGAAGAGGAAGAAGAAGAGGAGGAGGAGGAGAAGGAGGAGGAAGAGGAGAAGAAGAAGAAGAAGAAGAAGAAGAAGAAGAAAACTTAGAGAAGGAATAACAGAAGTTTACAGTCAAATTTTAGTGATTAAATTAAATATATTGCCTTTGAAATAAAAACTTCAGCAGACTCTTTAGAAATTCTATGACTATTTAATTTTTTTAAATAATAGTGCCACAATATATGAAGCATGTGTTCAATACATCACACATCAGACACAGAAATAACCTACAGTACTCTCCACAAAATTTTAAATAAGCCATTCTCTATTTATATAAAAAGAACAATGAGGGGCTGGAGCAGTGGTGCTGAGTTAAGGCGTCTGCCTTGCAAGTGCTAGCCTAGGACGGACAACAGTTCGATCTTCTGTCATCCCATATGGTCCCCCAAACCAGAAGCTATTTCTGTGCACATAGCCAGGAGTAATCCCTGAGCATCACCAGGTGTGGCCCAAAAAAAAAAAACCAAAAAACCAAAAAATTCCAAAAAAAAAAAAAAAGATAGAAACAACAATGAGTTAATGAGGCAAAAATGCCTATTAAAGTTACAATAAATCTTTAGTTTCAAAGTTTGCAATCAATAAATATACTTCTAAATAAACTTGTAAAAGCAAAAATAAAGCACATGTACAGTAAACAATGTGACAAATATTTTCTTTTAATAAAACTTATTTCTTAACTTAGAGATAATAGCATTTATCTTAAAAAAATCAAGGGTTTAGGGCCGGAGAGATAGCACAGGGGTAAGGCATTTGCCTTGCCTTGGTCAACACAGTATGAACCCCGGTTCGAATCCCAGCATTTCATATGGTCCCCTAAGCCTACCAGAAGTAACCCCTGATCACCGCTGGGTGTGGCCCTCCCCCATAAAATCAAGGGTTAAATTTATGGAAATTATTAATGTTTGCACATTTATTTTTCTAACCACAATGAAACACAATGAAAGTTTTCTTTTTATTAATAATTCTTTACTATTTCACTTAACACTAAATGAGGTAATAAAAGACTATCATATACCATTAGCCTGTGAAAAAAATCTTCAGAAGTCTCTCAGAGCCTAAAGGAATAATATAAAATTAAGATTCCTGGTATAGGGGAAGACAGAACAGCAAGTATGATTCTTGACTTGCAGGTGGCCAACCCATTTGATGTCTGGGACCATTTACAATCTGTTGAAGCCTACCAAGAGTAATTGTCGAGGCATGCAGTATGCATGTCTCCATTATCAAGGGAGGCACACTCCAGATGTGTCTTTTGGCTTTCCTGGTGCAGTGCCTAATTTTTCTCCCAAGAAATATTTCAGCCAGAAGGCCCATTGGAGAAGACAATCATGACCCCTAGGTGGATTACTGGCTATATTTCTGACATGGCTGTGACATTATATTTCTCTTTTCTTTTTCTTTGATTTTTGTCTCCTTTTCTACTACAGAAATTTGGCCTTAGTTATCCTGTAGTCATAAAAAAATTTCAGTACCAAAGAAAACTGCTAGAAGCTCTCTGCTGGCTAAGTATATTTGCATCTAAAAAGCCAAGCCAGATACCTCTTTCTGTCAGCCTATTTGCTTCCTAAGGCTAAGTCAAAACATAGCATCTTCAAGACAATGGTCTTCTCTCCCTGCCTTTGAGCACCACAGCAGGATGATCTTTGCCTCAGGGACTTTCCCTGTCACTTTGAATACCTGCTTACAAACAGGTTTGGCCAGTGTAGAATTAAGCTATTTTACTAGGTATTATTCTGTACCCCTTTCATAAGTTTTATCTCTTTCTATTATCAGATCATAGGAAGTGGGTCTTAGCCCCTAGCTAGAATACTATTTCCCTCAGGTTAAGAATATTTGTTTGGGGGGGGGGCGAGGTGGCGCTAGAGGTAAGGTGCCTGCCTTGCCAGTGCTAGCCGTGGCTAGCAGGACCGTGGTTCGATCGCCCGGTGTCCCCTATGGTCCCCCCAAGCCAGGGGCAATTTCTGAGCCAGGAGTAACCCCTGAGCATCAAACGGGTGTGGCCCGAAAAACCAAAAAAAAAAAAAAAAAGAATATTTGTTATTAGGAGAAAACCAGGATTTCCTTCTATCCCTTAATTTACATCAGTAATGACTCCTAGGGCCAGGAACTACTTTGATATGTAAGAAATTAGCCTTCCTTTTATCCTCCACCCTTTGTTCCCCTGGAAATACCTTGCATACCACAGTTGTGCTTAAAATGTCATCAGCTAAAAAGTAAAGTTGTCTCTAGTCTCATAGACATGAGTCCCCATACAATGCATTTTGTATGGTCTCAATTATTTCATATTTCATATTCATCCGCTCGTGTACTCGCTTTCTTCTAGTGAAGGTATTCTAACCCCACTAAGGTTTTGTTTTGGGACGCAAGTGGTCCATGAACACAGGACCAGGAGTAAGCCCCAAGCACTACTAGGTATGATCCAAACCCCCCAAAGGGGGATGTTCCTCTTTTTAGAGATAATGTAGCAGGCAATAGTCTTGCTTTGCAAGTAGTTGATATAGGCTTGATTCCCAGCACCATATACGGTACCTTGAGCCCCTGCCTAGGAATGATAGGTATGAAACTTAAAAGCTGTTCAGTGTGGTTCAAAAACAAAACTAACAATTAAAATTCATATTTCACTCATCTAATAGAAAAAATAATAATATAATGTAAATACATAATAACATTTAAAATGGAAAATATCTTTTAAGGAAAATCTACAATGGCTGCACAATCTAAATTATATTGGCGATGCCCATTACATTGCTAATAAGATATTTAAATTCCACCTAGAAAACATTCTATATCTCATTTACTGTTTGAGAAATACCCTAATTTTAACTATTGGAGTGTGTGCCACCGAAAGGTGGCAATAATTTTTAAATGCAATATAATAAAATCCAGAAATCAAGAAATACATAGAATATGCACAGTTTAATTTTTATTAAAAAGTGTAAGGTCCGTACACTTTTTTCTTCACTTCAAAATTTTCAAAATTAATGTCTTTATATTAGCTTTTTGAGGACAGAATTGGGGTCACCCCACTGATGCTTAGGGGTTACTCCTGGCTCTACACTCAGGACTTAGTCTTGGCAGTACTTGGAAAACCATATAAAATGCTGGGGGATCAAATTCAGATTGGTAGCATACAAGGCAAGTGCCTTACTGGCTATACTATCTCTCTAGCCCTATATTAACTTTTAAATGTAATAAACTATAATTAAATATCTATTTGGAGTAAACACTATGTTATAGTTATTTCCTTATATTATTCCTAAAATGGATATAGCAGACTCTATGCAGTGGTCCTCAAACTATGGCCCACGGGCCACATATTGTATTTGTATCTGTTTTGTTTCTTCATTGCAAAATAAGATATATGCAGTGTGCATAAGAATTCGTTCATAAGTTTTGTTTTTTACTATAGTCAGACCCTCCAATGGTCTGAGGGACAGTGAACTGGCCCCCTGTTTAAAAAGTTTGAGGACCCCTGCATAGTATTACATATTATTCTTTGAATGACCTTGTATTTTTGTGTTTGTGTTAATATTCAATTCTTGAACTTTAATGCCTTTTAAATTAATATTAAAATTTAATACAAAAAGAGCAATCTTTAAGGAGCATAATTTAACGCTCTAAAATGTTCTTTTGAAGAACTAAGTTTAATTATATACCTAAAATAACTCTCAACTGGACCCAGACACCTGTATGGACAAAACAAATGTCATAGGCTGTTCTAATTCTGAACAGTCTTAAATAAATTCATACTCTTGCAAATCTTAAATTGCATGCATGCTTTTAAGTTCTTCAAGCCTTTCTACTAAGAAAGAAGAGATGTTTCTTCTGGTCATTAGTACTTTAGCTGTGAATAACAAAAGCTATATTAATAGAGAATAAACACAGAAAATCAGTGGAATTATAAATGTCTGAAAAAGCTACATTCAGAAAAAGGAATGAAAATCAGGTGGAACCTTAGAAAGTTTGTCTGAAGCCCTCTATAGAAATACAAGAAAATGAATAGAATTCTCTAAAGAGAGGTGGTGTTGTGACATCAACCAGCCAGTGAACAAGAGAAACTTTCTTATCCCCCTGGAATTCATATTTCTAAATGATAATTTTTCCCTTGGCTCTAGAGTATAGTGAGGAGAAGGAAAGAAACTGAGAAGAGGAGAAACACATATATGAAAGGACGAGGGCCAGGGGTCAAATGGACTCAGTTGCACTGGTAGAAATAAAAAAAAAAAAAGACAGAACTAAATAACCAAGCCAAAGTCAATAACAATGGAATCAAGAGACCTAACTTCTAACAATTTAAACTTCAAATGGGCCTGCTATACTGACAGGCTTGGGGGCAAAGAGTGGTGGTTGAGATACACTCTGAGAGCATGGTACAGGGAGGTCGACACTGGTGGTGGAATTGGCCCTGATTCATTATATGTCAGAAACCCAACCATAATGGACTCTGTAAATCAAACTGGTTCCAATAAAATAAAATTAAAAAATTTTAAATTAGGATATTTAAGGCTTCTTTTAGTTCTAAGATTTATTAGTTCAACTCTTTGTGATGTGTATTACATTCCAAAGCTAGATACAGAAGAAAATTCTTCAAACATAGAAAATAGTGTAACATCTTCTTTGACTCATTTGAAATAAGAAAACAACACTTAAAACTTAGTAATTACTAAAATAGCCATCTTCTACATGTCAATTAAGCAGTAAAACATAGAATACTTCAACACATCTGCTCTTTCAAATTTTATAGGGAGAAAAATATCTGACAACTCAGATTATATTTTATAAGTTCCTAAATGAATAGATTTGATGGGCCAATTAATTGCAAAGGTTTAAAACATATCATGTGATTAGAGCCAGAGATATAACATGGTCAAAAAGCACATGTATTGTCATTTGTAGAGACTTGTGTTCAATCCCTAGCTCCATTAAAACAGTATTTAGATTGTGTGTGTATATATATATATATTACATGTGTATCTTATATATATATATATATATATATAACACAGTATCAAGTCATATACAGTGAGTAAAAATTGTTTTCCTTTAACATTACAATGTTTTGGGGGGGTCTGAAATCTATAGAAAAGACATAAAATTATTAAATGTAAAAACTAATTGGGCTTTGATAACCCTAAAAATTGAAACCAATAGATTAAGAAATCTGAAGTCCAGTTTCTGAAAAACCCTGCACTATAACTTTGAGTGACAGTAGGAAGCTTGCCTTGCATGTGATTGAGCCAGGTTGGATCACAATCACCCCATATTATCCCCAAGCCCTACCAGAAGTGAACCCTGAACACAAAACCAAAAATAAGCAAAAAAAAATCTCCAGATATGTCCAAAAACCAATAAATAATAATAATAATAATAAATAATGAATCATACTGGTGTTTTCCAAGTCTTAATATTTTAGCTTTACAGATTATAAAGTATTAAATTAGTTTTTTCAACACATAAAAATTAAGATCTAAAGCCACAAATTATTTTAAATCTCCCAAAACATATTCAATAAATATAATTCAGCTGTTCAAAACCATATAGATTCAGTATAAATCAATATAGACTAAATTCTAGTCTAGTATTTATTTTTGACACTAATGTTTATTATTTTCATCTATACTAACAAAATAAACAACAATAATTTTAGTAATAGTGAGCCAAAGAGATAGCTCAATGTACAGGAGCACAGGTTTGTATACAGAAGACCCAGATCTAATCTGCAAGCACCTTCCAGAGTGACCCCTGAGTACTGAGCAAAGACTAATCCCTGAGCACCACTGGATATGATCCCAAATAATAATTTTATTATCATTAAAATATTATGTATTATTCATTAAAAGTCTATTATATGCCATTTAGTCTACTACATACTTAATATCAGGGGTCCTCAATCTACAGCCTGCAGGCCACATGTGGCCCAGTGGGGACATTTATCCGACCCATCAGGTGCTTTAGCAGCTGCCAGCTCGCTTAGCAGCTTAGCCAACTCTGCCCTGGTCTGCAATGTGCATGTGTGGGATATGCGCTGCACTCTCTGACTTCCCTCTTCTCTCTGCCTCTGGACTCTTCCTCTTAGTCTTGAGTAATGGTCCTCAAAGTACAGCCTGCCAAAAGCAGGTACATAGTTCCCATTGAAATACTGGTAAGTTTGTGAATTTTACTTGTTCTTCATTTTAAATATTTTATTTGTTCCCTTTTCTTTTTTTACTTCAAAATAAGATACGTGCAGTGTACATAGGAATTTGTTCATAGTGTTTTTTTAAGCAACTGTAGTTTGGCCCAACAATGGTCCAAGGGACAACAGTGAAATGGTCCCCTGTTTAAAAAGTTTGAGGATCCCTGCTTCTTATCATTTAACCTGCACAAAAAATTATAAATATTTTACAAGTCCAGGAAATTCTCTAAGACAACTTTTAAATACTACAGTTAAAAAACTAAGATCTTATGTGTTTTCTCAAACCATGTTTTCTTCAATATGCCAAAGTAAGGGACAACACAATGCGAAACATGGACAGCTGGCACAGAGTAGAAAGGTAGAAACTTGCCCAATAAGAGAGTGAATGCAGTAATTGGAAATGTAGTAAGAAAGAGAAGTATTAGAAATCTATTTTTTAGCTTTTCCTAACTCTGTGGGGGTGGGAGGAGTTGAGGATGAAAGCAGTTTCCTCTTGGCAATCTTCATTTTCTTTCAAATGTGAACAGCATATTTGAAAATCGCAAAGATAGGTCAAACAACTAGAAGCAAAATGATGTGGAGATGCAAAAGCAGTGCCAAAGGGTCATAGCTTTTAAAAAGTTAAAAGGTAATTTATCTGAAAGGATGTGATTTATTGTTGTTTCTGAGAATGTTAAATTTGCCCTTGTTATACTGTTAATGCTTATAAAAATAAGTAAGCAACTTTGTATGCCATTGCTTTTAAGATATTGTTGTAAATGAAGAATATAAAAAATTAAATGTATGGCGGTTTGTGACAATTTTATTTCAACTACGGATGAATGAAGATGTAATGTCTTGATAAGATGTTTTTGGAGCAGCAAATGAGATGTATTTACTAGCTCAATATTTGAGTGACTTGTCTCCAAACAGTGAAATGAGCTGAGCTTTGAACCACTGTGAAAACAGAGCCAAGTTGTACCCTCACCTCTCTCTCTTGCGGGTGTGGAGGTCCTTTTTCATGCTTTTGTTTCATCCCACATGGACTAGTGTGCCCCTTTTGTTGGCCTCCCAGTCCCTGCACGCATAATTAACAGAGGTAAGCTGGTACACCATGCTCCCAGAAACTCACCAGGCACCAGAGGGAGAGCATGCACACGACTAGCATTAGACCATTAGGCACTGGCAGAGAGATTCTAAAATAGCAACAAGGAGCTGGTGGCTAATCTTTTCTTAAGGTTGATGCAGGCTGCTCTCTCCCACTCCCACATTATCCCATTGTTACTATCTTTGCCAGTGATAAGGGTTTAAGGGGAAAAAAATAGTGAATTACTATGGTTTCAGCCACTTAGAGAAAATTAATCCCTTTTATTTGTGGGTCAATACTAAAAGTACTCTTTCCCATTTAAATTATCATTTGCTTAGCATCTTTATAATGTCAAAAATTTGCTATCAAAATCACATTTTCACAGATTAGTTATTTTAATTTGGAGACACTTAAGTAGCAATTCCATTTGAACCGTTTACATATTAGCAGTAGCCTTTTAAAAGGAGATAGTCTTTATTTTTTATTCAAAACTTCCTTTTGCATTATTCTAGTATTTACTTAGATTAATGCTGTTCATAAAGTTCTATCTTATAATATTTACTTTTTTACAAATAGATGAGAAGTGGTTTTGGAAAAAAAGACTAAGAATTTTGAACAATAATTAAATTGTGAGGTCTAGTTGTTCTTTGTGCTAGAAGAGATACTTTTTGTCAAATGGCTGAAACGTGAAGTCTAATAAAATTTATACATTTGGTTTTGTGACTAAGCAAAATTTTACATGTGATCTTAAACACTAGTATTACCTATAACAGTATCAAGTACTGCATATAGTACATGCAAAAAATTGTGTCAACACTTCTTAAAATGGGTAATAATAGTATTTCATTGCTTACTGAAGTAAGAGGGAGTATAAAGCTTACCTTGCTAAAGTCAACAGTGCTGTTTTCTCTGCTCACATCATTTTTATTTTCAACACAGGCTAGAGCAGATTGAGGAGAAACAACCTGACCTGCTAAAAGAGATTGTTATTACAGAATACAGACAGTTACTTACATAATTCTGACATTGATTTAGATATGAATTAAACTAGACTAACATAGGATTCTTAATGGGTTTATGAGGTAAGCATGAGGGCCAATATAAGTAGAACTATAGCAATACAAAGATTTGTATCAGTTACATATAGAAATGGGAGAACTCAGACAAAAGAGAAAGTAAACCAAATTTCAGGTTAAAATTTTCAAGTGATCATTCTCTATGAAGAAAGACTGCCTACAGAAAAATTTAAATCTAATCCTGGTTTTAAAATATCACTGACCTCTAAATTTTATTTATATCACTGATCTCTAAATAATATTGATATTATCTAAATTGTTTCCTCTATATGACAGGACTAATATATTTTATGATTTAAGCTTAGAGTTTAAAAGAATTGAAAGTGTAAAGGTTAAAAAGTGGGGCAAAAGGTGAATATAGTCCAAGGATAAAGCAACATGTTGAGCATATGAAGATTTAATCCCAACCATAGGGTCCCCAAGTACCATCTGGTACAATGTTGCTAGGTCCCACAAGCATGTTGCATATGACCACTATAAAAATGAAAAGAATATTTATTTGAAAATACCTATAATATCTATATTTCTATTATCTATGAAAATAAATTAGCTATATTATTTGACAATAACTTAAAAGAGATTTCCATGTGAGACATTCAGTAGGAAATGCCTTTACCTCACTCAGTGTAAACAGTGTAAATATGACTTTATGGTTGGTCAAGTCTCAGGCACAGACTACTGATATTGGTCTGCATGAAAAAAGTAATATATTTGAATTTTTAGTTTTTTATGAACACTAACTGGTAACCTAATTAATTTTTAGTCTTTACTCAATTTGAGGAAAATTATGGTATTAGTGCACAGTAGAGTAAGAAATGTGATGATTGCTTGTAACAAAGGACAAAACCATCGTTGCAGTCAAAACTCATCTGAAATCTACCCATGTTTAAAAATTGATGGAGAAAAATTAATGGTGCTTGCTTGCATCTCTTCTTTAAACTCTCCTTGGACTTATACATAACAATCTGTGAAATGCGAGGTGACAACTGACTTTCACAAAACAAACTACACGATTATCAGAATTTGGTGAATCTGAAATACTACTTGCATACACAGTATATTTTGGACATTTGAAATATTCTCTCTTTAGATATAACTCTTTTTGGTTTTTGGGCCACACCGGTGACACTCAGGGGTTACTCCTGGCTATGCGCTCAGAAATCACTCCTGGCTTGGGGGACCATATAGGACACCGGAGGATCTAACCGCGATGAGGTCCCTCCTAGGTTAGCCTTTGCAACGCAGATGCCTTAACACTAGCGCCACTGCTCCAACCCCAAAGACAATGATATTTTTTTGGTTTTTGGGTGACATCCAGCAGTGCTCAGGGAATATTCCTTGTTCTATGCTCAGAAATTGCACATGGCAGGCTCGGGGGACCATACGGGATGCCAGTATTCGAACCACCATCCTTCTGTATGCAAGGCAAATGCCCTACCTCCATGCTATTTCTCCAGCCCCTATAACTATTTTGCATAAATTCTAACTTTATTGAAAAGTCAGTATTAGACACACCTCCAATTTCTATAATCTGTACTTAATTGAATTTCTCTAAACTATTAGCATATATACACATTTTTTTAAATTATCTTTTAAAATTTCATATTTTTGGAAACCTAAAATATATAAAATGTGACTAAAATTTTTGTTCAAATTATACTATAATTTTCCTGTGGCATTGAAGAAACATTTATTGTTTCAAAAACATATTTCTTAGTTTATATTTGTTGTACTGTCAAAATCGAATGAGCTTCAAATTACTCTGAAATTTAAATATTTCTCCACTTTTACTGAATAAAGTATAATAAAACATTCGGTAGAGAGTTAAATTATAATTTTTAAAGCAAAGCCATCCCAAACCATGTACACAAATTCTAATTATAGCATATCCCAAGCAACATATAAGCTAGAAAAAGACAGATTTAAGCTGCATCAGTTATTTTTATTCTCCCATTTCTAATTGCAATGTGCAGCTATGACTGTGAACTGTTCATTAGCAGCCATTTAATTTATCATTCTCAAAATAATAAGTGTAATATTTAAAAACCTTTTACATAATGCATTTCTGTTCTAACAGATGTCTTCAATCACCAGTTTCACATCATTTATCCATATTTTCATAAGTTACAAAATTACATTTAAACCTAACTTTACTGAATATTTTGTTAGGTTGAGTAGCTCAAAGTATTGAAAAATTGACATTAAATTAAAATTCAAAGTATGGAGAAATTATACAGGAAAATATGCGCTTTCTTGTAATGATATGTTTTGTGTACTATTAAAGTACGTAAAAATATTTAATCAACAACATACAAAAGAAGAGTCAACCCAAAGTAAATTACTAATTTTTAAAGAGACTGAATTGAAGAGAAACATGATATGACTTCAAATTTGAAGAAATTGAATAGCATGTTTTATGTACATAATAAAAATAGAATTACTGCATTAATTACCTTCAATTCATGCAATGCATTTTAAACATTGGTATTCACACATCTTCATATTATTCATATTTTTGCGAAATCACAGGAATTATAGTCTACAGAACTACTGGATATCTTATGAATTGATTTTTATAACAGTTAACTATAATCGTTGTTTATAAATTATTTATTTTTATTTAATTTTATATTTTTTCTTTTATTTGGAGGGCCGCACTCATCAGTGTTCAGGAATTACTTTTGGATCTGTACTCAATGACTATTATTGGTAGTACTAGAGATACCATATACAATGCTTGGAGTTAAAACCCATTCAGAAAGTTTTGTACTATCTCTTGGCTCTTAAGCACGTATTTCTTTAGGCTATTTCAATTATCATTATTATTATTATTATTATTATTATTATTATTATTATTATTATTATTATATACCAGACGAAAATAATATAATGAAATTCAAAATGACTTTCATTAACTTAATGCTACATACCAAAAATCAGTAAATTTAGGTTCTGCAAAGACATTCTTATTTTCTTATAGAGTCTAAAACAATAGCAATCTTGGGGCCGGAGAGATAGCATAGAGGTAAGGCATTTGCCTTGTGTGCAGAAGGTCGGTGGTTCAAATCCCGGCATCCCATATGGTCCCCTGGGCCTGCCAGGAGTGATTTCTGAGCATAGAGCCAGTAGTAACCCGAGTGCTGCCAGGTGTGAACCCAAAAAAAGCCAAAAAAATGACAAACTTCATGTAGAACATTTCATTTCAACCAGAAATGAATGTCTTTCATTTCCAAAAAGAATAAAAAAGAATTTGTCAATTTATCTCTCTCACAGACAAAATAATATTTGCCTGGAATTTACCACTCATATATGTGTAGAAGTTTTATGCATGCTCATTGGTTATGATAGTTTTTTCTAATCAGTATGTCACTATACCTGTGAGCAAAAATATTTTGCTCATTATTTTTTTTTGCATAAAACTAATTTTCTCTATTTTATTTATTTCTGGAGTCCTCAAAGACTGATCAGTGGTTCAGGGGCCACTAACAGCAATATGCAATCAATTAGGCCAGAAGGTTCAAAGGATCTGATGTTCAGAGTACTTCCAAAGCCATATCTAGTGTTGCTGGGGATAGGCCAAGTGATGTTTGGAATATCCCACACAAGAAAAACACATTATCCTCACCTACGTACTATCTCTCCAGCCCTCAACTTTCATATTTTACCTTTACTTTCACACTGGTAACTGACCATATTTTAAATATATTCCATAAGTGATGTCATTATAATGTTTAATTCTATCTATTAAAGCTAAATAATTTTGAGGTATCAAGATTGCTATTCCTTAAAAAAAGTATATTTAATAACAAAATAACCTTATTACACTTCAGGTAATTATTTAACAACTATTTAGTGGGCACAATTAGTATTTCCTGGGAAGTATCCATAAATATTAAAATGTAAATATCTGAGATATAAGCATATGAGAAATATAACATCTTCCTTAGGTATTTATTACAATTGTTTCCCAAGCTTTTAAACACAAATAGTTATCAACTTAAATCCAAATTTCTAATATTTGTAATAGTTATTATTAATTTAAGTGCATATTATATAGCACTCATATTAGTCATTGAATTTTCCTTGAGTACAGAACTTTTTTCTCTGGACCTCTTTGCAGAAATCATATGTAAGTCAGATAAAAAGCTGTTGTAGACCATCTGCTTTTCTAAGGGAAAGAATAGAAGAAAATTATGAGTAATTTAGGCGGCTAGAAAACAAGTTTGCTTTTCTTTTTTTTGAAACTGTAGTTTTTCACTATGTTGTGAAATGAATAATCATTATAAAGTAATCATCATAATGTGTAGAGAAGAATGTGAGCTTACATCAAAAATATATAATGATCTAAGTTATTCCACTAAATTATTTATTATTAAAATACAAATGTAAATAGTTGTCAAACAATCTACTAAGTATTTTATTGACTCATTTTTCTTTTATAATAGCTTTCATATTTAAATAAATCACGTATATCATTATTGGGAAATGACATTTTTTAAATTTCTGCGTGGCCAAATTCAAATCAATAGAAGAAATATATATAGATTAAACATATTACTATTTTCTACTTTTTAAATTTACTGAAAATAATGTCTAATAGAAGGAAACTGGGATGAAGACATAAGGTACATAATTATTAACCTAGAGACCAAGCTGGTTTACACTACCTCAGAAACCTTCAACGCATTTAGAGTACCCAAAGGTTAGGAGATGAGGGAGGTACAGAGATGAGATGAGCCTGTTAGAGACAGACACAAGACAGCAAAATAAAGAAATATAAAGATGAATGACAAAATTACATACATGTGCAACAATACATTTATTCATGGAAATAGAAAATATGAAGAAAGGCTAAATATTTAGAAAGTGTTGATTAGGTGATCTATATTAAAACATGAAAATATGTATATAATTAAATTTGGAGAAAAATAGTATGCCTGAAAATAATCCATGTATTATGAGAAATTACTAATTTAAATACACACAGAAATATTTTTGCTGTTAAAAGTCTTTAAATTCCAAAACAAATTAAAATATAGCCTTTATGATTCAATGGCTGCATCAACAATGTCACCTTGAGTTTTTTTTATTATAGTAGAAAAATACCTTTATCATACAATATCAAATAATATAATTTTATGAATCTTTAAAGGCATATATTATATAGTTATAAAAATAATTGTTCTAATTTTTTTCTTTGTAGAAAAAAAATTTCTTTTCTTTTCTCCTAACTAGAACACTACCATTATGAAGGAGTTAGTTTTTATATTTCTAGTATTTTATGACACCTCAGTATTTTAAAAACAAGACAACCTTTAAATATTTAAACATACACACAAACACTGCATCTAAAAATAAAATCACATTTAAAAGAAATGATTATAAAACAAACTGATCTCCAGGGTAATAAAAACTTATTCACAATACACTTAAGATATAAATAAAACTTATTCACAATACATACATGAACATTAAGGAATGAAATAAAGGATCAATCTCAAATTAATATTAGGATCCTTTTTTGGAGGAGTACACCCAGCAGTGATCAGGGGTACTGGCTTTGTATCAGGAATTCCATAAGTCCCCGGGAAGAACATAGGATGCTGCAGATCAAATCCAGGCAGTCACATGAAAACAAACATCCTACCCCCTGTACTACTGCTCTGACTCCTAGAATCTATTCTTATTCAATTAATAGGAAATCCATATTCTCAAATATAAGTCTTTTATAGTCATTAGCTTTAAGAGTAAAATAAAAAACCATACTTTGTTTGAACTTATTTTTAAGATTCTAAATAAAGTTATAACTGGAAAGTACTAAGATAAAGAAAGAGAAAACATCTGAAGAAATTTCAGTAAAGAACAAAAACTAAATGAAGTTACCCACAATTAAGGGAGCTAAGTTTCTGATTTTTTAATATAAAATTTGTCCACAAGGATAATAATATTTTACATTATATTTTAAATCGTATTTCTTCTAGTATAATTGAATATATGACCCAAAATAATAAAGATTGATATTTTTCTAGATTATTTAATACAAGTCTTTAATTTTTTTAAAAAAAATTCTTCTATTCCCTCTGGCTTGTTAAAGACTTCTTTACATGTTTACTTTTACTACTTCTCACCCATACCCTTTTCAATGTTCTAATGTTAAAGAAAATATTATTTTTCTATTACTTTTGCTGTTGTTTTGCCAAATGTAACTGTCACTTTTATTGAAACATCAGAATCAGACATTTAATTCTCACAGTTTTGATGCTTAATGAAAAGTGAAAGTTAAACACAGCATGGTAGCATTAAAAACGCATGGTGAATCCATAGCATCATGAATCTTAGCCCTTAAGAGAATGTGTAGAATATAAAAATAAAGCTAGTGCATTTGAAGGTGAGACAGAAAGATTACCACAAATCACTAATATATAATAAAAGTGATAAATAATGTGGACTAGGGAGGAGAGAAGCAAAGAATTATTCTTTTAATAAACAATCTATAAAAAAGAGAGATTTTAATTCAAAATACAATTTCAATGTTTAATTCTACCATAATACTACCATTAGTATTTTTGTGCTAAAGAAACAAGTCAATAAAGGAAGCAGAAGCCTTATTCTGTATGGCTCCATTAGATTTCTTTACATAACCATCAATTCCTTTTCAAGGCAATTTCAACTGCTTCATCTCCAAAAATAAAGTGTGTCATTTCACAAGAGAAAGTTTATTTGAACCATTATATTTGGGAAGGAAATGTTCTGATTCAATATTTTTTTGCATCTTTATGTTATTTAAATCCTATTCTAGAACTTTATAAGAAAATAATGTTTTTTTTTGTTATTTTTTGTTTATAGTACTTAAGGGAATTTTAAAAATATTTAGGACATTATTTCTAAAATAAATTTATTTTAAATAGAGATGTCTTAAACCTTGTTTGCATTTCTTTGCACTAATATATAGACTTGAACTCTTTTATATTTTGAAGCAGAATGTCAAATTTATATTGGCTATTAATTTTTATCTTTATACAGAGTTGGTCGATTATTTTAGTTCCAAAATAGACTAAGAATCTTAGTAAGAAAGGTCTTTCACACTTTACACCCACATCTGGGTAAGAAATTTGTTTTTAAATTGGTTAAGACTATGAGTATTTTCAGGATTTTCAATACATAGCTGTGTCACAACCATATTTTCTAAGCCTAGGTTAATGTCCAGCAGAGCTCTAATCTGCCCCTCCTCACCCTGAAACCCCATGTAGTCACACATCTGCAAACCTGGAAACCCCATTTTTCTGTCCTGCTGTCATATCTTGCTCCTTATTCAGGGATTTACCCATCTCACGTCCCCCTATTCTTTAAATGCTAAACCACTCCTATTTCTTAAACTTTCTATCTTAGTTAACTCCATGAAGTAACTAGTTAACAATCTCCTTGTCATACTCAAATAACATATCATGTTAAGAAAAATAACCTGAACAGATGTATTATTAGTAGGAAATGTCTGCTATAAACAATTCAACAAATCAGTTCTTAAGAAACTGGAGATCTAAACTTTACCTTTAATACTGAAAAAAAAAAACTTGAAAACAATGGGAAATCTGAGGAACTCAGCAGCATTTAAAGCTAGTGGGACCAAAACTGAGGTAAATCTGCAAGCTCATTAAAAAATTTGAGTCTGGTTTATGAGGACCTAAAATCAACACTCAACAGCACTTAAGAAATTAAGCAAGTGCTTGCAGTGAAATTAAGAGTCACTAGCAAGAACACACAAGTAATCCCAAGTAGCAGAATCCTATAGGGAGAGAACTGTATTAGACAAACTTGAAGACAAAACACTAACCAACATTGATAAGAAATTTAAAAAAGAAAATAGAAGCAGAGGGATGGAAGAAAATCTAAGGAACTTCATAAGCAAAGACAAGGAGTATAATCTCCAAGTAAGAAAAACTCTAGATGAGGAAAAAATAAGAAGAATAAGTGGTGGGAGAGATAATAGATAAGAACTTTCCCCACTCTAAAGAGTGAAGTAGCTGTACAAATTCAAGTGTCCAAAAGAATGAGTAGCGGGGCTGGAGAGATAGAATGGAGGTAGGGCATTTGCCTTGCATGCAGTAGGACTGTGGTTTGAATCCCTGCATCCCATATGGTCCCCCGAGCCTGCCAGGGCAATTTCTGAGTGTAGAGCTAGGAATAACTCCTGAGCACTGCTGGGTGTGACACAAAGAAAACAAACAAACAAAAAGAGGGAGTACCAAACAAAGTAGACTCAAACAGAATGGGCTGGAGAGATAGAACACTGGTAGGGCATTTGCCTTGATTGCGGCAGATCCAGGATAATACCAAGACATATCGTAATCAAAATAATCAATGCTAGTGAAAGACATGAACTTCTTAAAAGAGCAGTAGAAAAGAAAAGCCTTAATTATAAAGGAAATAGCATAAAAAATCACAACAGATCACCTACATGAAGTAGTACAGGTAAGAAAAAAGTGAAATGACAAAAATTACTGAATAAAAGAAACTTTCAACCTAGAGTCTACTACCCTAAAAGTTATCATTTAAATTAGAAGAAGGAATAATTTAAATTGGAAGAAGAATATTCTCAGACAAATAAGAACTGGAAAAAATGTGATATACAAAGTGAATCTGAATGAAATACTTAAAAGCCACTTACATAAATCAATAAAGTCAATTGTAGAAGCAACAACACTACACAGTAAAATGGAAACACAACTTTTTAAATCTATGATATTCTTGAATGTCAATGCACTATAATCTCACAACAAAAGACACAGAAGGGTGGGATAAATCAGGAAACAAAATTCATTCATTGTTGCTTATTGCAAATACATCTAAAATTACAAGCATAGACTCAGGCATTTAGTAAAATGATGCAAGCTAGTGGAAAATAATAAAAGCTAAAACAGCCATACTTATACCAAATTGTGTTCAATTGAAAAGAAGTAATTAACAGTTGGATACTAAAAGATCCTGGTAACAGACAAGAATTGCTATCTTAAATCATCATAAACACACCAAATGTTGGGTCCACAAAGTTTGTAAGACATGTCCTCAAAAATCTAAATAAATATATGTATGTAATCATAATTGTATTGGAAGATTTCAACACACCACTGTTAACACTAGATAAATACAATAAGTAGAATTGAGTAAAGACACAAGAGCTCTAAATTAGAAACTAGAAGAGCTTGCACAGAGCTTTATACAGAGCCATCCATTCTCAAAAAACTGAAAACACAATTTTCTCTAATACACAGGAAACATAATCTAGGATAAATTACATTACACTAATATCCAAAACTGAGAGAGGTATCACCAAAAAAAGAAGAAGAAGAAGAAGAAGAAGAAGAAGAAGAAGAAGAAGAAGAAGAAGAAGAAGAAGAAGAAGAAGAAGAAGAAGAAGAAGAAGAAGAAAGAAGAAAAATTCAGACCAATCTCTTTGCTGAACATAAATGCAAATATCTTCTCCAAAATCTTAACAAACTTTCCAACAGTGCATCAAAAAATCATACACCATGACCAAGTGGGATTCATTTTAAGGGTGCAAGGATTGTTCAATGTAAATTCAAATTTATATAGTTCAAATTCAAATTGTTCAAATAAATTAATTTAGTACACTAATCAGTAAAAGAAAATATATTAATTAAAAAAATTTAATACCTACTCCTGATTAAAAAAATATCCCCAGTAAAATAGTTGAAAAGAATCTTATTCAAGTGTAAAAGTTATCTATTACAATCTAAATATTATTCTTAATAATAGACATTATTCTTAATAGTAAAATTGAAAGCAATACCACTGAAATCAGGCACAAGGCAAGGATATTTATTTTTATTCAATATAGATTAGAAGTCCTAGTAGCAGTAATCAGGCAAGTAAAGGAAATCAATGGGATCCAATTAGAAAATAAAGGATCAAATTACCTCAATTTGCAGATGGCATGATGATATACATTGAAGATCATTTACTTTAAAGAGTAAATAAAATTCTCCTATAAATAATAAACCTGTACAGCAAAGTGGGCAGCTACAAAGTCAATTCAAAATGATTCCTGCATTCTTATATATAAATGATAATCAGAGGAGATCAAAAGAGTCTATCCGATTTAAAGTAGTGTCTCAGAATATTAAATACTTAGGAGTTAACAAAGGAGGTGAGATGCGCATGCCATGAAAACCTCAAAACACTTAAGAAATAAACTGAAGACCTTATAAAATGGAAAAAAAAATTCTATGCTCATGGATTGGAAGAATCAATATTGTCAAAATGACCATAGCTAAGCTACTATAAAAACTCAACACAGGGGCCAGAGAGATAGCATGGAGGTAAGGCATTTGCCTTTCATGCAGGAGGTCATCGGTTCGAATCCCGGCGCCCCATATGGTCCCCCGTGCCTGCCAGGAGCAATTTCTGAGCCTGGAGCCAGGAATAACCCCTGAGCACTGCCGGGTGTGACCCAAAAACCACAAAAAAAAAAAAAAAAAAAAAAAAAAAACTCAACACAAATCCTATCCAAATTCAAACAATATTCTTTAAGGTTTTAAAAGTCAATTATGAAGTTTCTGTGAAATCATAAGAGTCCAGATAATCAAAACTATTTATACTGAAATATAAAAAACAAGGAGGCATCTCATACATAACTTGAAGAATACTATAAAATCATTGTGACCAAAATTGTATGTTACTGAATAAATCAAGTTAGATGGCTACAATAACTATCATGTCAATATTAATGAGTGATAGAAGTAGAATGCCTATCTCAAATAAAGGGAGGAGGTGGGGAAGGAGGGAGATAGGGTCATTGGTGGTGAGACTGTTGCACTCGTGAAGGGTTATTTTTATGACTAAAACCAACTACAATCATATATGTAATCATGATGCTTAAATAAAGAAAAAGAAGAATATCCAATAACAACCCACCATATAACCAGATAATATTTTACAAAGGAGCTGAGAGCAGCAAATGGATAAAGATAATTTCTTCAACAAATGGTGTTGGGAGAATTGAATAACCACATGTAGGAAATTAAAGCTTGCTCCATATCTCACACCTTACACAAATGTCAATTCAAAGTAGATCAAAGACTTTGATATAAATTTACTATATAAAGTTGAGGGAAATATAGCTAGAATACTCTAAGACTAGACCTGGCAGGAGTCTTCAATGATGTGATGCCATTGGCAAAGCCTATATAATCAAAACAACAAAAAAGTGGGACTATATCAAACTAAAAAGATTCTTGGTTAGGGCATTTTCCTCACACTCAACCTATCTGAGTTGAATCATTAGCATCCCATAAGGTTCCCAAACCTCCCAGGAATAATTTCTGAGCACAGAGCAAAAAGTGACTTCTGAGTGCCACCAGGTGTGGCCCAAAGCATAAAAAAAAAAGTTTCAGTATGGCAAAAGATACATGGGTTAAAATAGCTGAATGGAAGAAAATATTTGCATTCAACATATTAGATGAAGGGTTGATTTCCAGAATGGAAAGTACTCACAAAGATTAACAAAAAAGAATATCTTAAAAATTCCATCCCAAAAAATGAGGAGAGGAAATGAACAGACACTTTTCTGAGAAAGAGTGAGAGGTGGAAAACAGGCACATGTAAAATGCTCATCATCACTATCATAAAATCACAATGAAGATAAAATATCATCGTACACCTGTGAGAACAAAACATATCAAAATTACTGAGATGTGGTGAAAAAGTAACAATCATCTATTGCTGGTCGAATGTTACCTGGTTCAACTCCTTTGGAAAACCATCTGAAAGGATCTCAGTAAACTTAGTATTAAATTGCCATACGACTCATCATTTCTACTTTGGAGTAGCTATCAGAGGGACAGAATAATATCCATTCAAAAAGGACATATATGCACACCATTACTAATTACAACATTCAGTACAAAAGCTAAGATTTGGAATCAACCTAGGTAGTCAATGACAGATAAGTAGATCATAAATATATATATATACACAATAAAAACACAGCTACAGGAAAGATAAATTGATGCAATTCTCTGAAATATGGATAGAATTGGAAGGCAAGAGAAGAAGGGTAAGTACAGGATGGTATCACATGTTTAGAATAACTGCATGAAGGAATGCAATGGTTTAATGGAAGGTGCCTAGATTATCCTTGGCCCCAGAGTACCAGGAGAAGAAAAGAGAATGGGGGAAGAGGAGAAAAGAAGAGAAGCAACAAGGATAAGGAGTCAAGGGAATCCGGTACATTGGTTGTGTTAAGAAAATATAGAACTAAATATCCAAATCACAGAGTCAACAACATTGAAATATGAGACCATAATTTCAGGGTATTAGAGATTTATGGGAGGCAATAGGAGCATTGGTGGAGGGAAGTTGACACTGGTAATAGTATCAATGCTGAAATATTTAAGTCTAAAACTCAACTACAACTAACTGAATTACCGTGCTTTAATAAAATAAATATATTTTTTTTAATTCTCAACACATAATTATGCAAAGTGTGTGAGGAAGCAAGACAGAGTCATAAGAGGGTGGCATAAGCCTACGTCTAGTAAACCTCTTCTGACAACAATATTCAATTGGATATACGAATCTTATTAGAAATGTTCCCAAGTTTTTTTCTAATGTATGCTACAATAGGGTCCATATGTGTTCAGATAAAAGCTGATGTACAGATGGTGACAGAATCACTTCTGAACTACTCATATTCTAACTTTTAGAGAAACTAAGCATTTGCCTGAGTAAGACAAAAAGCAGAAAACTTTGTTTCTGTGAAGTCTATTTGTAGCTTTGTGATTTATGTCTATAATTCTCGTATCTTTTGTAGTGAAGCAATAGCAAATAGTTTGTCAAGTTTACAGCTAATTTCAATAAATTATCTATCCAGTAAAAACAATATCTTTTTCCCTCTAAAACCCAAACATGACTAAATTATTTTGTAATACACATTATCATAAAAATTGAGGTATAAATTATAGCTAGTTGATGATAAAAGATCTTTAATGTTTGCTTATAGATATTTATTTTATTGTTAAATTTCCAGAAAAAACTGTTCTGAAATGAAAACAGTAGCTTATTTTTATAAAATGTTTATTTCATTAAGCATTAGCTCTGGTTCATGTAAATATTTGATTAAGGTTTTTGAAATTATACCATTTTATACTATAATAAAATCAGTATATAGATTAATTTATTTGCTTAATATCATCCTACCAAATAAATATTAGTAATTTTATAAGAATATAATATTAATAATAACAGATCTCATAAATTTTAAAATGTTTGTCATTTTATTTAACTTTATCGATTGATTTGTTGGTTGGTTTGGGGCTACACCCAGCGGTGCTCAGGAATTACTCCCTGCTTCTGCACTCAGAAATCACACCTGGTAGGCAGGGGCACCATATGGGATGCCGGGAATCGAACCAGGTCCCTCCTGGGTCAGCCTCATGCAAGGCAAATGCCCTACCACTGTGCTATCTCTCCAGCTTATATATTGCATTTTTATGTTTAATATATTTTAAGAAAATTATCATGTAGAATGTAAGTATATTTTAAAACTGTTATAATTCAAATCAAGCAATATTTCTCAAAATGTTCAGAACCTATAAATACAAGTTGATATAAATTATAAAATGCTTATGATATATTCACTGAGCTTAATATATTCACAATTGCAGACTCATAATGAAAATGACTTTCATTGTGATTTAAGTCTTTTAAAACCTAAAGAACTTTTCAAAAATTATTCGGCCATTAATAACTGATTCTATGTTCTTAGATAATAGTAATAACTTCAGAATTTGTTGAAGCATTTTCTATTAAATTGCATGTATTGTATTTAATCAGATGAAATTGGTTTTAAAATGTCTTCTGGAGGAAACTCATTTTCATATATTTATATGTAAAATTTTTCTGAAATCTCTAAAAATAGAAGTGAAACTACATTAAGACATTACAAAATATCAATACATATACTTCAGTCTATTTGTGAAAATTTGTATCATTATTATCAAGCATGTGAAAATACTTTTTTATTTTTTATTTTAGAATAGGGAACTTTTGTTGGTAGAAATTTAACACATTTATGTAATCTTCATTATAAATTTATTTTGAAAATGATAGCAAGAGATCTTAAGCAATTTCTTATGTAAATGATAATGGGACAAATTTTTGCAAGGGAAGAAGAAAACATAGATATAATAAAAACACTCTAAAGATCATACCATAGGTATTCATGATTGCTAGAAAGCAAATCTTTGTTGGTAAGCAAAGATGTTGTTAAATGCGGGGCCTCACTCACGAGCATTGAAGATGCAACATTACCAATAGCAACGGACCCATAAACTGAAAATCAAGCTAATGTAATCAGTATAGTTAATAAAGTTTGTTCACTATGAAAAACATAAAACCAATTTTTTCCACAAACACAAAATGTTATCGCTTATTATTTGTTTTAAAAGACCATTTCTGGCATTGTTTTTAACCTTGTTGTATATGCAAACCAGCAGCTTTCCACACACAAGCAGCTGAAAACCACTGATCTATAGCATAATCGAAGTGTTACATTACATTGTCAAGGAATTACAAAAGGTTAGGTTCTTGCTTGGGATGCAACCGATGCTTAATTAATTTTGCTACTTTTAAGTCCATAGCTACTTAACAGATAAACATTTATCTTACATACTTAAGTTGTCTTTTACTAAAACTTAAATTCTCTACTAAAATTTGATGCTAACGATTAAAAATAATTCTGTCTATGAAAAGAAAATCCTAAAAATACTATTGATTTCATTATGTCATACTCAAAATATTGTAAAGGGTCCAGAAGCACTTCAGTAATTCAGAGATCTATCATAGGCAAATACAGTAAAGAGAGAGTTTACCGTTTTTATCCATAGAATTTGGTTCTGATTGTTTCTTGCCAATATCAGCAAAGGAGCGAACAATGGGAATTCTGTTTGTGAGTTTTTTCTGATTTTGGTGATGATGCTGCTTCATCAGTGCCTCGTGGACTCTATGGCGCACATCCTCATTAAGCTGGCCTGAGCTCACTTGTTGGTCAAGGACCATATCTGAAGAGGTAAGGCAGGAAGATTAACTTGGCATTCATACTGTTAGTCATTAGTGAGCCACTGACTCTATGTATGACTATATAATACTTCATAATTAAATAGAAACGATTCCTTTAAAGATCTCTAAATATGATCTTATAAACATTTTATTTTATTTTGTAGGAAAATTGCTCAAATAAAAATGGATAACTTTTTTATTACAAAAAATCCCAATTTGATATACTAATCTTACAAAATGTTTATGCATTTAACTTTATAAGAACAATATCTCAAATAGAAGCCATTTGGATAATTTCTAAAATAAAAACCTAGAAAAACCAAACAAAACTACCAATAATGATGAATTGTATTGTCTCATATAATAGAAACAAAAAGTTATACTGATTCAAGTTCTATATTTTCTCTGTGATTCTGTCATCTTCCTCCTATTCTTAATTCAAACTAAAAACATAAAATATAAGTTTTAATTTCAGGATGATTTTCCTTAAAGTCAAAGTTAAAGGCCAAAAAGAAATATTTAAAAAGAATTTAATTGTAATCTTTGGTTTTGTGAGTTTCTCTTAAAAGAAAATCTCCCTTTGCCATGCTCAGAAACAAACTCTCCTACAATCAATTGCCAAGCCAGGGAGATAAGATTATCAAAAATCTCTTAGACTAATAAAAAAAATGTACCTTTATTTTAACTCAGTTATCTAAAGCAAAAGTTAAGAAACTTTTTCTATGGATTAGATAATATATATTTTAACCTTCTGGTCCATATGATCTTGTAGAAACTACTTAATACTACATTTAAAGCTTAAGCTTAATGTTTTAATAGCAACAGAAATAGGAATGAGCATAGCTGTGTTTTAATAAAATATATTTATGAAAATTGAAATTATAATTCCATATAATTTCATGCAACAAATTATTAGTATATTTATCTTTCAATTATGTTAATAAATCAGTAACTGCCTAACTCATGAATTGTACAAAATCAAGCAGTAAACTATTTTTTGACACAGAATAAACTCTGCTTTATCACAAGCAAGTGGTTCTAAAGAAAATAGGTTGAATGAACTTTTAAAGTTAGTCATAACTTTTATTAAAATTACCTAAATCCCTTTCAGTTCTGAAAAGTATATTAGAGAATAATACTTAAATTTATTTCTCAGTTCTTTGGATACCAGTGGTTTACTAATTCTGTATTAATTTGAAAAAAAAAACTCAGTTTCTGTGATTTTACATTAAATTCTTGTTTAAATGGGAAACTATAAAAAAAATATGTATCCTATACCGTATAACATAAGTGGTAAATTAGATTATTAAAGTACCTAATGGATTCTATTATATGAAAATTTCTTCTGAAAGCATGATGTATATTTAATATTTAATATTTTAAAAAGTTAACATTTATTTTGGGATTTTAGGCCACACCTGGAACTGTTTAGGGTTTACTCTTAGTTCTGCACTCAGACTGGGATTGGGGGATCAGACAAGGTGCTGGGACATGAACATGAGCCATCTACATGCAAATCTTGTGCCCTAACTGATGTACTATCACGCAGCCCCAAATTCAGTATTCTAAGCTAAAATCAATCATGTAGTAAGTCATGTAAAAGGGTTATAGTTTTTAATCCTTACTGAAGTACAATTTTTCCAGATTTTGCACTAAAAACCTGCTAAGTCACTAGCCAGTTTTGCTAGAAATATCTTCGTTTGAAACAATTTCCATAAGAGAAATAATATAGAAAACAAAAACACTCTTCTGCTAACGAGCCAAAAATATACACAGTAAATTCCTTTGCAGTATAATAACATCAAATAATATATTACTGACCTAAAAGTTAATCATGTTGCTTAAGAAAACTACAAACTAAGGTGAGATTTAAACATGAAAGATTCACTATTTTCACACTGTTCTTATCACCGCTACATTATATATTAGCATCAACCTTGAAAAGTAGAAAAAGATAATGGACCATAATGGCTCTGGGCTCAGAGTCAAGTTCTACAATCTCAGCATACTGTGATGCCTAAATAATAGAGTCCAGCTTGCCAAAGCACAATGCCAGAATCTGGATAAGAGAAGAAGCAAGAAAAAAAGGATAACTAGGTCAGACTCATCCAGTATTTAAACTGGCTCTGCAAAAACTGTGTAAAAATAGTTCCTCAAGAATGAAAAATTCTTTCTCATTCTAATCAGACAATTATTTTTATCAAGATCAAATCAGTTTGACTACAGAATAAGTCTTTAGTAATTGTAATATTTTATAGATTCTATATAAATATCTGTCCTCTAAAGGTCATCTATTAATATTTTGCTCTTAATGTTTAATGTTAAAATATGCTGAGAAATGTGCACGTATGTTAAGTTTAAATTCTATAGTTTGGTAAGAATTCTGCTATGAGAATCTTTATCTATAGACCAAGGATAATAATAGTAGAGGCATTTTAAAAACACATGATAACTCACACACACTTAAATTAGCATATTATATTAGGTGGAACTATTTGTTTTTCTTTCATTAAGAATATTGTCTTGTAGTGAGTGGATATCTATGAGAAATCATCATCTGTTCATAGTACAATTTGGTTTCAGTTCTAATTTATTCTTAATTCTCATTGAGAGAATTAGATTAAGATCTACACACTACCTAGAAAATATTTTCTTCATATTGATAATTTTGAAGAGATTAACAAGAAACTGCCTATAAAATATATAAATATAATTAGGAAGTAATTTTAAAACAAATAACCTATATGAATATTTTTGTTTGTTTTTTATCTTTACTTAAGCACCATGATTACAAGCATGATTGTAGTTGGATTTCAGTGATAAACTAACATCCACTTTCACCAGTGCAACATTCCCACCACCAATGTTCCCCCTCCCTCCTTTCCAACCCCCCCTGCCTATATTCGAGACAGCATTCTACTTCTCTCACTCATTAAGATTGTCATGATAGTTGTTAGTGGTTATTTCCCTAACTCAGTGGTAGGCAACCTTTTTTTCCCAACTGAGCCAAATCTCGCCAAAACCACAATTGAAATTTATTTTGAGAGCCACATTTTTAAAACCGAAAATACATAGGATGGTACACTGTTTTTAGTTTCAATAAGTTTTTATTGAGAATATTCTGCATGCAAGTATCCGCATGACCCGACTGGAGCTATGTGGAGCTGACAGCCGGAGCTGCACACAGGGCGCGCACTGACAGAGGGAGGCTAGGAGCAGAGTCCTGACTCCTGGAGCAGCCGCCCCCCCGGCACACAGAAGAGCCGCATTAAAAAGTGTAAAGAGGGGCCGGCTGGAGGAGTGAGTGAGGGAATTTCTGTCTCTTTGCGCCGGTGTTTGGGTCGGACCCTTTGGCGGGCCGGATGGAGGAGTGAGTGAGGGAATTTCTGTCTCTTTGCGCCGGTGTCTGGGTCGGACCCTTTCCCCAGGGACCCCGGCTGGCCGGCTGGAGGAGTGAGTGAGGGAATTTCTGTCTCTTAGCGCCGGTGTCTGGGTCGGACCCTTTCCCCAGGGACCCTGGCAGGCCGGCTGGAGGAGTGAGTGAGGGAATTTCTGTCTCTTTGCACCGGTGTTTGGGTCGGACCCTTTGGCGGGCCGGATGGAGGAGTGAGTGAGGGAATTTCTGTCTCTTTGCGCCGGTGTCTGGGTCGGACCCTTTCCCCAGGGACCCCGGCTGGCCGGCTGGAGGAGTGAGTGAGGGAACTTCTGTCTCTTAGCGCCGGTGTCTGGGTCGGACCCTTTCCCTAGGGACCCCGGCGGGCCGGCTGGAGGAGTGAGTGAGGGAATTTCTGTCTCTTTGCGCCGGTGTTTGGGTCGGACCCTTTGGCGGGCCGGCTGGAGGAGTGAGTGAGGGAATTTCTGTCTCTTTGCGCGCGGCATTTGGGACGAACCCTTCCCCAAGGAACCCCTGCGTGCCAGCCAGAGAGGGTTGAGTGACTCCCTTCCCCCAGGTGGGTGACTAGAAAGTCAAGTTGAGCGACCCGAACAGACGGGAGAGATAGGGCCAGCCATCTGGACTCGCAGGGGAACTAGAGCAGTCCACCTCCTTGGACCCTGGAGTGGACCAGGGACTCCCCAAGGGTGAGGACAGAGCCTGAAGGGTTGAACTGAGGGAACCCTTCAAGGGAGGCGTGGAGGGGGCGGAGCTCCATTGACTCCCAGAGAAAGGAGGGGGGACTGAGAGCTAGGCTCAACAGCGCCAGTAACCATTGTGGCCAGGAGTGGAACTGCACCGCTGACAGAAATAAGGAGCAGAAAGGGACAAGACCCACAGCAGGAAGGCTGCACTCTAGGTAGCAAAGGGGAGGAGAAAGGGCTAGGCCCAACAAACTCACCCAACAGGCCCCTCTAGAAACACCTTCAGGAAGGGGACCAAAGCAGGCCAAAATTAGAAGCCACAGCACTCCAAAATACACCATTAAATACAAAGAACAATGCGTAAAGCAAGGAAATCGCTAATAACTGGAGACACCATGACAAACCCTATCAAATTTCCAAGTCCACCAAAGCGCACAGATCCACGGGAAGAAGACCTAAAAGCAGTCATGAGGAAGGAAATGCAAGAATTACTAAAAGAATTAAAAGAAACCCTAACAACCGAATATAAAAAATCCATGGACGAACGAATCAGCCAAATTAAAGAAGAAATGTCAAAGAACATGAGAGAGTCCATACAAAAAGAAGTGAAGGAATTAAAAGACAAGGTAACAAGCCTTACGAGCAGAAACACAGAGTTGGAGAAGCACATAGAAGAACTCGAAGGAAAACTGCAATCAAAAAATGATCAAGAAACCAACAAAGAAATAAAAGGCAAAGCACTGGAAGGAAAAATCCAATATCTAATCAACAAGGACAAAAGAAACAATCTAAGAATTGTGGGTATACCAGAAGGGGAGGAAATAGGGAAGGGGGTAGAACAGGTAGTCGGGGAGATAATAACAGAGAACTTTCCCACCCTCTGGAAAGACAATTCAGGACAAATCCAAGAAATCAAGAGAGTCCCTAATAAAGTAGACCCCAATAAACCCACACCAAGACACATAATAATCCAAATGGCAAAAAACAAAGAGAAAGGAACTCCTGAAAGCAATAAGGGAGAAAAAAAACCTCAAGTACAAAGGAAAGGACATAAGAATCAAACCAGATCTCCCATTTGAAATAATTTAAGCAAGAAGACAGTGGAATGACATATTTAAACGACTGAATGAAAGAAATTTCCAACCCAGGGTCCAATACCCAGCAAAACTATCATTCATATGGGAGGGCAGACTAAAAACATTCTCAAACATGAATGAACTTGAACTATTTGTGCAAACTAAGCCGATCCTAAGCGACTTACTCAGAGAAGAATTACACAATCCAAACCCCCGATTGTAACAACAACCACTCCACACAATACAACTGCACAACAGTCCTCTCTATCAATAATTTCCCTAAATGTAAACGGACTAAACTCTCCAATTAAAAGACACATAGTAGAGAACTGGGTTAGGAAAAATAAACCGGACTTCTGCTGTCTGCAAGAAACACACCTACAGCTACAGGATAAGCACAGGCTTAGAATAAAAGGATGGAAAGTAATTATTCAGGCCAATGGAAAACAAAAAAGAGCAGGGACAGCCATTCTTATATCAGACCAAATTGTATTCAACCTCAAGAAAGTGATCAGAGACAAAGAGGGTCACTACTTACTGGTCAGGGGAACATTAGATCAAGAAACACTAACCCTGGTCAATATCTATGCACCTAATGTAGAGTCACCAAAATATGTGAGGCAACTACTGGCAAACCTGGAGAAACACATGAAGGGAATTGTGATAATAGTAGGGGACCTCAATACTCCACTATCACCACTGGACAGATCCTCCAAGCAGAAAAATAGCAAAGAAATAAGAGCTCTAAATGAAAAATTAGAAGATTTAGGGATAACAGACTTATATAGAGCCCTCCATCCCCAGAAAGCAGAATACACATTCTTCTCAAACCCACATGGAACCTTCTCCAGAATAGACCATGTCTTAGGATACAAAGCCAACCTATGTAAGATCACAAAGGTAAGGATAATTAGAAGTACCATTTCAGATCACTATGCAACAGAGCTTAAAATTGATGTCAAGAAGAAGCAATGGAGGAAAACTAATACCTGGAGACTAAAGAACATGCTGCTTAACAACAGCTGGATCAAAGAACAACTCAAGGAAGAAATAAAAAGATTCCTTGAGACAAATGACAATGAAGAGACAACATGTCAAAATCTATGGGACACAGCAAAAGCAGTAATTAGGGGGAAACTCATAGCAATACAGGCCTATGTCAAGAAACAGGAAAACAACAAAACCAACAGTTTAAAAGATCACCTCAAAGAATTGGAACAACAGCAAAAGAGAAATCCAACCACAAACAGAAGGCAAGAAATAATAAAAAACCAGAGCAGAAATAAACAATATCGAAACTAAGAAAACAATACAAAAAATCAATGAGACCAGGAGTTGGTTTTTCGAAAAAATAAACAAGATAGACAAACCATTGGCGAGACTCACCAAAAAAAAGAGGGAAAACACCCAAATCACTAGGATCACAAATGAAAGGGGAGAGATTACAACAGAACCCCAAGAAATACAACATATCATGAGATCATATTATGAACAACTATACTCAAGTAGGCTAGAGAACCCAGTAGAAATCGACAGATTCTTGGACAAACACCCTCCTCCAAGACTGGAAAAGGAAGATCTAGAAAGTCTAAACAGACCAATCACTTCAGAGGAAATTGAAGAGGTAATTAAAAAACTCCCTAAGAACAAATGCCCAGGCCCAGATGGATTTACAGGTGAATTCTATCAAACATTTAAAGAAGACCTATTACCACTGTTCCAAAGGCTTTTCCAAACCATAGAAAAAACAGGAATCCTCCCCAACTCCTTTTATGAGGCTAATATCACACTCATTCCCAAAGAAGGCAAAGACACCACCAAAAAAGAAAACTACAGACCAATCTCACTAATGAACATAGATGCAAAGATACTCAACAAAATCCTAGCAAACCGAATCCAACACTTCATCAAAAAGATCATACATCACGACCAAGTGGGTTTCATACCAGGAATGCAAGGTTGGTTCAACATACGCAAATCAATAAACATGATACATCACATCAACAACATGAAAGACAAAAACCACATGATCATATCAATTGATGCCGAGAAGGCATTTGACAAAATCCAACATCCTTTCATGTTAAAGACACTCAGCAAAATAGGGTTAGAAGGAACCTTCCTCAAGATAGTTACAGCTATATATGAAAAGCCTACAGCCAACATTATACTTAATGGCGAGAAACTAGAAGCATTCCCACTAAGGTCAGGAACTAGGCAAGGCTGTCCACTCTCTCCACTCTTATTCAATATAACCTTAGAAGTGCTAGCAATAGCAATCCGACAAGAGAAGGGAATCAAAGGAATTCAAGTAGGGAAAGATGAACACAAGCTAGCTCTATTTGCCGACGATATGATGATATACATCAAAAACCCTAAAGAGTCCACAGTAAAACTCCTAGAAACAATCAACCAATACAGCAAAGTGGCTGGATACAAAGTCAATACACAAAAGACAGTAGCGTTTCTATATACAAACAATGAAGTTGAGGAGAGAGAGATTAAAAATACAATCCCATTTAAGATAGTATCAAAAAATATCAAGTATCTAGGAATAAACCTTACAAGAGAAGTGAAAGACCTTTACCAGGGAAACTTCAAAACACTTCAGAAAGAAATTGAAGAAGATCTAAAGAAATGGAAGAACATCCCATGCTCATGGATAGGTAGAATTAACATAGTCAAAATGACTATCTTACCCAAACTTCTATATAGATTTAATGCAATCCCTATCCAAATTCAGACACAAATCTTTAAAGAAATAGAACAATCAATCACAAAATTCATCTGGAACCACAAAAGATCCAGGATAGCCAAACACATACTGAAAAACAAGAAGCTGGGAGGCATCTCCTTACCTAACTTGAAACTATACTATAAAGCCATAGTAATTAAAACAGCATGGTACTGGAACAGAGACAGGAGCTCAGACCAGTGGATCAGAACAGAATTCCCAGACATAAACCCCCAGATATACAGCCAACTAATATTTGATAAAAGAGGCAAGAATCTGAAATGGAACAAAGAAAGCCTATTCAACAAATGGTGTTGGTACAACTGGAAAACCACATGTACGAAAGTGAAAATTGACCCATACCTCACTCCTTATACAAAAGTCAACTCAAAATGGATCAAAGACCTTGAAATCAGACCTGAATCTATAAAGTTTATCGAGAATAAAATAGGCAGAACACTCGAAGACCTATATATCAAAAAGGTCTTTGAGAACGGAGCACCAATGGCAAGAACGTTAGCATCAAATATAAACAAATGGGACTACATCAAACTAAAAAGCTTCTGCATGGCAAAAGAAACCCTACTTAATGCAAGAAGACAGCTAACAGAATGGGAAAAAATCTTTTCACTTGATATATCAGATAAAGGGCTGATATCTAGAACATACAAAGCACTCAGAAAGCTGAGCCCCTCAAAACCAAATAAAGCCATAGAAAAATGGGGAGATGAAATGAATAGACACTTCTCTGAGGAAGACAGAAGGATGGCCAACAAACACATGAAAACATGCTCACCTTCACTCATCATCAGGGAGATCCAAATCAAGACAACAATGAGATACCACCTTACACCAGTGAGGTTGGCTCACATCAAAAATAATGGAAACAACCTTTGTTGGCGAGGATGCGGTATGAAAGGAACTCTCATCCACTGCTGGTGGGAATGCCCCCTAGTCCAACATCTATGGAGAAAAGTCTGGAGAGTGCTCAAAGAACTCAGAATTGATCTGCCATTTGACCCAGCAATTGCTCTACTAGGCATATACCCACAAGATGGAAGGACATTCATTCCAAAATATATATGCACCCCACTATTTATTGCAGCACTCAGTATAATAGCCAAATCTTGGAACCAACCTCGATGTCCAACAACAGATGAATGGATCATTAAGATGTGGTACATATACACAATGGAATATTACATGGCAGTCAGAAACGATACAATCACAGACTTTGCAGCAACATGGATGGGCCTAGATCATGTTATGTTAAACGAAGTAAGTCAGAAGACAAAAGATAAACACAGAATGGTAGCACTATTCTGAAACACCTAGAACACATAGTTTATACACAACTAAATCCTATCAAATAACAGGGTAGAAACTCCGAACACTGTAATAGTCAGCATAGACGTGGGAGCAGTGTCCAAAATACATGAAAAAGGAACAACGCAAACTCTTGACTACACATTATACCACAAAGAAAACAGCAACAACAGAAACGGCAGCATAGAGAGAACAGGTATGTAATCAGACTTCTACAACAAAGGTCCACAATAATCCCTGAGAGTTCATATACAGGAACACAAGTATAGAACACCAAGGGAAATCACGGACTACAATGGCAACATACCATAACACTACCTTTTAATGCCTTTATCTTACTATACTTTAAATAACCTCTCAGCTTTTCTGCCCACAGGTGCCCTTGGATACAAAGGGCGGACAAACTAAGGTGGCAACTCGGGATACCACACGGGATACCATACCTTGCTTGCACTACGAGATGGCCACAAGAAAACTCTTTAACATACACTTTATCTTTAGGTAATACCTTCATTTAGGAATTGAAGCACGTGACCAGTCAGACCACTGAAGCAGTACCTGAGACGTACAGACTTAAACTACAGGCTCTATTCTTCGAACACATTCAATCAAACCAGCATTCCCTTGCTATTCTCTCCCCTCTCCTCACTACTTTTTTTTTTCTTTTTCTTCTTCTATTCTGCTCATTACTTTTCTCCCTTTCTCCCCCCCCCTTTTCTCTCTAAGGTATTTTCTCTTTTCTCTCCCTTCAAACCCTTCCCATACACCTTCCCCTTTCCCCCCTCCGGAAATCCAACTATCCCCTCACCCCTCAATCCCATCCAGATCTCCCACCATATTAAAACTCTTCTCCCCCAGTCCTTATTCTATTAGGCATCAAGATCGACCTCCTACCCAATGAACCAGTACCCAGCACCCAGGCGAGAGGACACCCAGATAAAACCACACCTCGTCTCCTGAAAGAAAAGACAGCCAACTCCCCTATGGACTCATGCTGCGAGGCCCTCCCGACCAACTCCCCCTAACGCGAACTGCTCCTTGAAACCGGGCCTAGATCCAAAAGTATCCCCAATGCAAGAACTCTTCCAAGACCCCCCTGCCGCAAATATTTACCAATCTGAAGAAGGTCAGGGGGTGGGTTAGGAAGATGCCTGGGAACCCACACACCACAAGAAAAACCCAAAAGACAATGGGAAAAACTGTACTTCCAACATAGGCATAAGACCTGTAATACACCACCTCTTTACCTGCCCTCCCCCAAATGTAAGGTAGTCTTTTGCACCACTTTGGTCCCATAAAAATTTCGCTAACTCATTTTATTTCTTTTTTTTTTTAATTTATTTATTTATCTTTTTTTTTTAAATGTTTGTCCTTCATATATATTTGTGAGCACATACAGTTTCAATCCCCCCCCCCTTTTTTTTTTCTTCGTTTTTTGGTAGGTGACCTGTGGCTGTTATCCCATCAGTCCACCCACGAATACACAGACATTATAATGTAGCACCACTTCCCCCTACAAAGGCACACTAAGTAAAGGGGAAATTTTACATTTAAAAAAAATAATAAAAGAGAGCTCTTATCTACTAGAGATAGGAACTCATAGTTATTTAAAATATAGGGATATCTCCTGCCTTGAAAATATGTCATGTGGAATCAAATTAGACCTCAGGTGATTAGATACCATTCATCCAGCCTTGAACCCTGGATCTCCGACATAGAAACGGCACAGCTCTCCACAACAGCTGCAGGAAACAAACTCCATCCAGGACGGCCTTAATACGACGAGACCAACAACAAGTCCCACCTCTAACATGATATCCTGACAACGGGGAAAATGCGATCATTTTGACCTTAGAGCAGATTAGCCTACCTTACCAACTAACGACAAGACAAAACCAGAAGTCTTGGCTCCCTTTGGTAGGACAAAAACCCAAGATCGGGATTTACAGATGACTGGCTGCTTGATTCACGACCAGACTGTATACATCTTGGGACCAATAAATAAGCCCTAGTTTAGGGTTTGAACTATGACCTGCACAAGAATCATGATCCCCAGCCCCAAAGATCCGGCAGAGACAACTGTAACGGAATGGGGCTTTTGGGAGCACAAAGAAAGACGCTATCCTAGGTGCCACCCTAGGCTCAGTGCAAAGACCAAGATCATCAACCACAGAAGATGGGTTAAAATGACACTGAGGTAACAGAACCTCTAGAACCACAAAGACTGACTTCATCATAAGTCCCACCTCAGGATCTGTACAGATACTGAGACCTCTAAACACAGAGCAGAAGTCTTCCACACACCAAAGGAAAAAAAAAAAGAAAGAAAAAAAAAAAAAAAAAAAAACACCAACGGGAAAGTAAAGGATCCTGAGCAATGTCTAGAGTTGATCCCATGACAGTATGCTCCAAGGACGGAGAAATCCCATATCTCTTAGGCCAAGTGAATTCTTTTTCGAATGACCCCAATATTTACTGTGCCAGTGCAGGAGGGAAAAAAACAAAAATACAAAAAGCACAAAACCTTGGTTATTTTTTTGATATAAATATATATAGTACCTTCATTTATTATTGTTATTATTATTATTATTTTTTTTTTGGTTTTTGGGCCACACCCGTTTGACGCTCAGGGGTTACTCCTGGCTATGTGCTCAGAAATCGCCCCTGGCTTGGGGGGACCATATGGGACGCCGGGGGATCGAACCGCGGTCCGTTCCTTGGCTAGCGCTTGTAAGGCAGACACCTTAGCTCTAGCGCCACCTTCCCGGCCCCTGTTATTATTATTTTTGATTTACCAATCTATTTTGGTCGATTTCTGTTTGGGTGTGATTATTGAAAGTGTAGTCCCCAATTATACTTATTTTTTTTTATTTTTTTTATTTTTTCTCTTCCTTTCTTCTCTTTCGTTATGTGCTATGCCATGTTTCTTAATTCAAGACCATGGCGTGATTTTTGTTTGTCTGTTTTTGTTTTATTTTTTTTTCTACTTGTTTGTTTGTTTGTTTTGTCTGCTCTGTGTGGTGCTTATCGAAATAGCTGGAGCCCTCACTGGATATTTGACACTTCTTTTGGTACTAGTGGAGTGTTTCACCTACTTTTTCTCCATCTCCCAGAGTGATGATGAGAGCCTTTAGAAGGACTCCGCCCATTTTCGGGGTATTAGACTCTTACCCCAGTTTATTGCTTTTTTCTCCTTCAAACAAAACCACGCAACTTGAACTAGCTAGTCCTGACTCCAGATAGAGGGGGAAATAAGGGAGGCATCAGGACCAAACAGGTGCAAGACTACTAAGTAGTGGGTTAGATACAGAGGGGACCACGTATTCTAGCCGCCCTGGGGTGAGGGAAAAGGAAAAGGGAGGTAGGATAGAAACGGAGGCGTAGGGATGACAATTTGGCGATGGGAATCCCCCCTGATTTTATGTAAATATGTACCTAAAATATTATTGTCAACAATATGTAAGCCATTATGATCAAAATAAAAATTTATATTAAAAAAAAAAAGTGTAAAGAGCCGCATGTGGCTCGCTAGCAGCGGCTTGCCAACCACTGCACTAGAATATTTTATAAGAAAACATATTTAGAAAGACTAGATTTTAAAACGTTAAATAACATTTTGAAAGAAAAATTTATATTTACTGAATTCTCTGAAATAGTGGGGAATAGATATTTTAAAACTAATTTTATCAAAAGGAAAATACTGCTTTAATTATATCTGAAACTCTTGATAAACCTACCAAACACAAATGAGATTTTCTTTTAAATCTACAAAAAGCTCTTTCATCAATTATTTTTTTTAGTGTTTTGAGCCACACACAGTGGCACTCGGGTTGGTTACTACTGACTTTGTGCTCAGAAATCGCTTCTGGCTCGGGGAACCATATGGGATAACGGGCATCAAACCCATGTCAGTCTTAGGTCAGCCATGTGCAAGGCAAACGTCCTACCACTCTGCTACCACTCTAGTCCCTGAACAATTATTTAAATCTATTAAAAACATAATAGAATATTAATGTAAAATTCCCTGATTGTTCTAAAATTATATTTTGGTCATTTTCATATCTTAATAAATGTCTACAGGTGGTCCAGAATGATTATACAGTGAGTGGGATATTTGCCATACCTGTGGCCAACTAGAATCTGGTCTATGGAATTCTAATGTGGTCCTCCAAGCCCATCAGGAGTGATCCCTGAGTATAGAGCCAGAAGTAAGCCCTAAGAACTAACAGGTATGGCTCCCCCAAATTAAAAATAATGTCTATAAATATTAATACTTATGAGTCTGTGTACTGGCAATATACAAAGATTTAGAATCGTTAAATATACTTTTATTTTGTTTTAGAAAAATAGAGGGGTGGGATAGTGGTGCAAGAGGTAGAAAGTTTGCCTTGAACATGCTAACGTAGGACGGACCATGGTTTGATCCTCCATCATAGCCAGGAGTAACCCCTGAGTGTCACCGAGTGTGGCCCAAAAAGAAAAAAAAAAAATTGAATTAGTAACTAATATAAAATAAATAGAAATATTGGGAAATTTTAAATGCTTTATCATTAATTATTCTGTTTACAAATGACCAGGAATCAGTAACAATTTATGATTATAGGTTGATTAAAAGTAATTTTTTATATTTCTGAAAATAATCTGTTATTTTTCCATTTATCTATAACTCAGGAAAATATTCCTCCTTACCCATAGAGTTGTAATAAAAAACAAATATCTTTAAATATTAAATACTTTATGAAGTTATAAATCTTTATATGTAAATAAATTATAATTTATTACAAACAGTCTTATAGCTCAATTGTCATAAAGGAAATGTTACAGTGAAAGTGGGGCTGGAGCTGTGGTGCAGAGCAGTAAGGTGTCTGCTTGCTGGCACTAGCGTAGGACAGACTGCCCCCAGCGTCCCATATGGTCCCTCAAGCCAGGAGTGATTTCTGAGCGCATAGCCAGGAATAATCTCTGAGCATCACTGGGTGTGCCCCCCCCAAAAAAAAATTTAAAAAAAGGTAATGTTATAATGAATGAATGTTAAAAAAACAATTATATGTTCTAGGGAGAAAATATTTGGATGATATTTTATTGAGGATAAAAATACTTTGTATTAAGTATGCCAAATTAAAGTTACCAAAAAATAGATATTTCTTTTAATTAATTATTGAGAAACTATGATAATATGGTTAATATAAATATTCTAGCCATAGTTTTCTATGTGGTATTAGTTTTTAATTACTTTCCTTGTGACTGACATTTTCCAGATTGCTCTCTCATGAAAATGGGACATGCAAGTTGGGCTACTTTGGAGCTAGAAAGATACAAACTAATTAAAAGGGCAGAAATTATATTTTACAAAGCTATTTAGGGTATTGAGACTTCCATTGAACTACTTTCATTTCTAAGAGTATACTTAGAAAATATAATTTGCTTTCAAAAAGTAAATTTTACAGAGCTGTCTACCTTCATAGAGTCTAAGCATAGATTTAAGCTTAAAGAGGTAGAATTGGTGAAAGAAAGCACAAATATAAGAACAAAATTGAGCTAGGATGATAAAAATCAGTAACAAAATTTTAGAGAACTTAATAAAATATTTTTACTAGGCATAAATTTCTATACAAAGCACAAAAGCAGCATAAAAGATAATATGGGATGAAAGTGCATGCCTTGAACTTAGCTGATCCTGGTTCAAAATTGGCCATGGCATGGCCCTCCCTAGCACTGGAGTCCCTGGCACAACTAGGTGTGACTGTGGAGATCCCCAAGTACCACTGGGTTATTCCAGACAACTCCCAATACTCAGGTCTGAACATCAGCTGGCTGGGGGGGGGCACCCAGATACCCTGAGCACCACTTAGAAGCCCCCCCAAAATATTAGAAATTATGATTTCCAAAATCTAAATCTGATTAAATTAGAAAAGATATTTTATGAAGATAACTTTACAGGTTGAGGAATTTTATAGCTTCATTACATTTAACTAACTGAAAATTTACTTGGATCAAACCATTTTTAAAGGTCATAGAAGTAAGGACTTAAGTACAAAATAAACTATTAACTTATTTTGTGTAAACCTCAAATTCTGGTCAGCTTATTTACTTATGAAGAATAGCAACAATAATACTAAGCTGTAGACTGCTCTGTCAAAAACATAATGTAGAAAGCTCAATTACCTAAACTACTAAGTACTATTGAAAGACCTTTAATTTGAGGCTAATTAAATTATAAAAATGTTAATCGGATATCATCAAGAACTAGCACTGCAAAGCTAAAAAATTGCATAGCTATTATTATTCTAGAATTCTTCACAATTTTCCTAATTTAGCATATTCATTAATTATTTATTAAATATGAACCATTAACACATTATGTTCTTCTGAAAAAATATACTGCATTTAATGTTATACAACCCTGAAGGTTCTTGTTAAATATTTTAAAGAGTAACCTCTATACAGTTTTAACTCAGTGAAGGAAAGCTTATCTATTTTGGGTTTATGTTTGTTTTTTCATTTTTGCCTAATAATGTATACAAAGATTATAGATTTTATTTCACATATTGTAATGCATGTAATTTTATTTATTTTTATATTTTGGTTTTGGGACCACACCTGGTTTCTGCTCAGGGAGCACGTAGGGCAGTGCTCAATGAACCTCACATGTGGTGTTGGGTATCAAAATAGGCTGGCCAAGTGCAAGGCAAGTGACTTAATCACTGTACTACCTCTACGAGTAATTTTTGTTGTTGTTTTTTGGGCCACATTCAGTAATGCTTGGGGATTAGTCATGACTCTGCACCCAGAAATTACTCCTGGTGATGTTCAGAGAACCATACAGGATGCCAAGGACTGAACTGGGTCAACCACATGCACTTCTGCCTCTCTACAAGTAATTTTTAAAATAAACTATTGGGACCACATCTACTTTAAGCCATTTCTTTCCTCAGACAGCAGTTGTGGTATAATAAAAGGAGCACAGGGCCCAAAGTCAAAAAGTCCTTACATAGAATCTAGACCATAAAGTTTTAGAAATTTTATTTTCTCATGAAAAATAGGAAGGACACTTAATGATGTTTTAGAGACTTGTTTATGTTATTTTTCTAATGTAATATTTTCTTATTTATCTTATTAAAAGAACACTGAGTTTTGGGGGGTTCTTTAGTTAATTTTCCAGCTCAACAATTAAATTAAAACATTATAGTCTCCTAAGTCTTTCAACTTTATAAATAAATTCTATGTGAAAGTGTTTTTCTCTAAGCTATAAGATTTTATAACTAATTTTAATTTCTTTGTTTTAACTAATTGACTAACTTAGTCAATTAATTTTAATTTCATTTTCCATGTCTATCCATGTATAGAAAAACTATTATGTTGAAATAAGTCAGAAGGAGAGAGTCAGACACAGAATAGTCTCACTCATCTATGGGTTTTAAGAAAAAGAAAGGACATTATTGTAATAATGCCCAGAGGCAATAAAGGTGAAGGCTAGAAGGACCAGCTCACTATATGAAGCTCACCACAAAGATTGGTGAGTGCAGTTAGAGATAAAAGTACACTAAAGACTATGATGACAATGTTAATAATGCCTGTCTCGAAAACAGGTGGGGGCGGGAGAGGAGGGAGATGAGAAGCATTGGTGGTGAGAATGTCGCATTGGTGAAAGAGGTGTTCTTTTAATGACTGAAACTCAAATACAAACATGTTTGTAATTATGGTGCTTAAATATATTATTAAAATTTAATTCCATTTAATTTAAAAAAGGAATCTTTTAATTAATTTTATTTTAGTTCAACAATTAACCACTTCATATTTAAAATGCTTTCTGTATTATTTTTATTTTAGTACAATGTATTTAGTATTTTAGTACAATGTATTTCCATATAGAAAGATCCCATAGTTTTTTTGGCCTTTATTTTAGAGTAGTACAGTTCCTAAATATAGCTTCTATCTCCATAAGATATTTTACTATCAATTTTTCATCTCAAGGGCTACACATAGTATTATATTGTAAACTAATCTCAACACTTGGCTTTTAAATTTAAGTATTTTTATTCTATTTAAAATAAATGTGCATTAAATTTTTGTTCTGTTCTAAACTAACATTTGATAAAATTTTGATGAACTTTGATGAATATTTGATGAGATTTTTTCATTTGATCAGTTCATGTATTTACATAGTGAAAACATTCGAGCTTTACAGGTTTTCCCTCTCACTTTTCTAAGTGTTCATGATCAAATTACATATGAGAGTGTTAAATACTTTTTAAAAAAAAACATACAACTAAATAGGAGTCCATTCTGGTTCTTACTCTAGACTTAACACTGAGAAGTTAAGCCATATTTCTCTGAAATATAAGCACATATGCACTGAGTATAGGAGGAAATTATATATAAGATCCCATATGCAGGTAAGACAATTTATCTTACAAAGGACACTAGTATATAGAATTATGAGAAGGAAATTGAGAATTATCTATACCTATAAAAGGGAAATATAGTACATTTTTATTCTCTCTTGAACATGTATCTCTAAATATATCTCCCCTCACATCTAAGCAAATTCCTTTAGATAAAAATAAGAATGCATCACCAAAAAATAAAAGGAAAATAGTCTGTGGACTGATAAAAAAAATATATATATACCTGCAATTTCTTCTAAAGTGTTGGCATGCATATCCAGCAGCACAGTTCCATTCAGAATACAACTTCTCAACTCAAACAAGCTGTGTAATGAAAGAGTAGCCACATAAGGCTTACTCCACCTTTCTCCTCCATCTTCAACATCTTCTTCAAATTTCAACCACCTACATAAATAAATTTTATTATTAGCACAGTGAATATTATATTTTAGATAAATTACCTTTTATCCAAATGATAAATAGTAGAAATAAAAAGATAACTATATTGCCTCTTGGCTTTGTGGGTGTGGGAAGTACAAAATCTAATTCAAGTCACATTCCCAATGATCTTGTTGAACCAGATTCAACTCTAACTTTTTCTTATTTTCCTTCAGAGTCTGCATTTATTTGAAAATAGAATATAATTACTTTTAATTAATTTATAAAAATGTTCATCTTATATATATATCATTAATGTTTATAGTAGGAAAAACATTAACACTTGATTCTCTTACATGAAACAAACTTCAAGTTAAAAATTAATCCCTTTTCTCTTACTCCCTTTATAGTATTCATAGAACTAGCATTAGGAGAATAAGACTCTTTTGTTTTGTTGGTCTTGTTTTTTGTTTGTTTTGAGCCATACCATGTATGCTCAAGGTTAACTGTTTCTGCACTCAGGGATCACTTCTGGTTGGGCTCAAGGGTTCAGATGTGGTGCTGGAGATAAATAGAACCCAGATCAGCCACATAAAAATCATATTTTCCTAATTATTCTTATATTACAAGTGACTACAAAATACTTTTTATAAGTTATAACTAATAATAATATTATTTAAAGCAATAATGGGATTCATAATCTACATAAAATTATCAAAATTTTTTGTAAAAAATCTGTAATTAAATTTGACTTCCAGTAAACTGGTAAATTTAATCATTTAAAAAGTTTGCACATCTTATTGAGTGTCTTTTGAAATATAGTATTCACAAGATTCAGTTTGTGTACATTCATTCATTTTTATTCCATGTACATTATCAATAAAATTAGCATAACCAGGAAGACACAACCTCAAGGAAAACTCTTAGTTCTCGGCCACATCTGGCAGCGCTAAGGGCTTACATCTGATTTTATTCAAGATCATTCCTGGTAGGACTCCAAGAACTATACAGGGTTGATGGGGAATTGAACACTAGCTGATTGCATGCAAGGTAAATGGCCTACCAGTTATATTATCTCTCCAGCCCCTACAAAGGCACTCTTGCTGTTCTCAATTTACATCTTGGATCTTCTCCATGGAAATCACTAATCTGTTCTTTTTTACTATAGTTTTATCATTTGAGGACATTATAATATGAGGTTGGCTTTGTTTATTTGTTTTAATTTGGGGACCACACCCGGCTGCACTCAGGGGTTACTTCTGGCTATGTACTCATAAATCAGTCCTGGCAGGCTCAGGAGACCATTTGGGATGCCAGGGATTGAACCCAAATCAACTGCATGCAGAGCCTATTCCCTATTCATTGTGACATTACTCCAGCCCCAAGACTGACAGCTTTCATTAAGCAGAATGCTTCTAAAACCACTCAAGTTGTTGTATATACAAATAGCACTTTTTCTTTCTACTGTAGAGTAGTATTCCATTGTATAGCTTTACCAGGAATTTTATAAACATCATTCACCACTAAGCAATATTTTGGTTTCTTCACAAATTTTGCTGTTACAACTAAAGCTTCTATAAACCCTATTGTAAATATTTATTCATTTGTTTTTAGGGTAGAAAAAGCTTATTGGAATGTAAAAGAGAAGAAAAGGAAACTCCCTGCATGGGGAGGAATTTAGTATAGAACTAAGTTCTCTGTAATATTTTTATGTCAGAATTATTTTTCATGTTGTCTGGAATAAATACCCAAGACTAAGATTTCTGGATTAATAGTAAATATATACTTAGTTTCATAAGAAATTGTGGACTTGGAATAGCATAGGCATAAGGAACTTGTCTTTTATTATATGGCTGACCCTAGTTCAATCAAAGCACACTGCTTATGGTACTCCAAGCACTGCCAAGAGTAATTCCCAAGTTTGGAGTCAGGGATAAGCCCAGCATGAGTCCTGCACTCTACTGCTGTGACCCTAAAACAAGCAAAAAAGAACGTGTATACTTGAGGCACAACTCAACAGACTGAGTACAGAAGATCTCAATTCTAAACACTGTACTACATATAATGCCCTAAGCACCATCAGGAGTGACCCTTGAGCACCAAGCCAGTAACAACCTCAAAGAAACTCTAGGCTGTGAGTAAACAAAAGAAACTTTCAACCCATTTTTAGAATAACACTTCATTTTAGAATCACACTAGCAATGAATGAGAAATAAATTATCTCTGAAGACTCATAAGCACTTGCTAGTATAACTATTTTTATTTTTATTTATTAATATAGTAATGTGTTCATGTAACTAATGATTAATAATACAGTAATGTGTTTATCTATAATAGTGGTTTTAATATGCAAGTAGCTAATATTAATAATGTTGAACATCTTTTAATATGTGTATTTGCCTATGTAGTATCTCTTTGAAATGACTGTTTTTTTCCTTCATCTAATTGATTTGCTTGTTTTTATACTATTGAACATGGGAGTTTCATACATAGTCTATATATAATATTTTTGTAAATATACTTTGAAATGTTTTTTTTTCTCTATATTTTATCATCTCCCTTATTTTAAAAGAGACAATTACCTCAAAGATAAATATTGAAGTCATTCCCAGTAATGTTCAGCTAATGGTTCAATGCTAGAGTCTGCGTCTGGAAAATCAGTTTTGCTCCTTCAAGAAAGTCATGCATATTTGTCATTAATTTTACCACTTGAGAGGTTGGAGTAATAGCACAGCAGGTAGGGCATATGCCTTGCATGTGCTGACCGGGGTTCAATCCCCACAGAGTCAGGAATAACCCCTGAGCACTGCAAGGTATGACTCAAAACCCAAAAAGAAATGTATAGAAAGGCCATTTGTAGAATCAAATAATTAAGGATTGATCTGGTGGATCTTGGGTAGCTACACCCAAATTCAGGGTCTGGTAGCAACACCAAAATTCAGGGTCTCAGATAGGTACACCAACATTCATTGATTTTTGTGTGTTAATTTTGTAGCCTGCCACCTTGCTATGAGTTTATTGTTTCTAGAAGTTTTTTGGTAGAGTCTTTAGGGTTTTCTAAGTATCATGTCATCTGCAAACAGGAAGAGATTGACTTCTTCCTTTTCTATCTGGATGCCCTTGATATCTTTTTCTTGCCTGAACGCTATAGAAAGGACTTCCAGTGCTATGTTGTATAGGAGTGGTGAGAGAGGAAAGCCTTGCCTTGTGCCAGAATTTAGAGGGAAGGCTTTTAGTTTTTCTCCATTGAGGATAATATTTGCCACTGGCTTGTGGTAGATGGCTCTAACTATATTCAGAAAGGTTCCTTCCATTCCCATCTTGCTGAGAGTTTTGATCAAGAATGGGTGTTGGACCTTATCAAATGCTTTCTCTGCGTCTATTGATATGATCATGTGATTTTTATTTTTCTTGTTGTTGATTTTGTGTATTATGTTGATAGATTTATGGATGTTAAACCATCCTTGCATTCCTGGAATGCAACATACTTGTTCATAATGAATTATCTTCTTAATGAGGCATTGAATTCTATTTGCCAGGATTTTGTTGAGGATTTTTGCATCTGTGTTCATCAGGGATATTGGTCTGTAATTTTCTTTTCTGGTAGCATCTCTATCTGGTTTAGGTATCAAGGTGATTTTGGCTTCATAAAAGCTATTTGGAAGTGTTCCCGTTTTTTTCAATTTCATGGAAGAGTCTTGCCAGGATTAGTAGTAGTTCCTCTTGGAAGGTTTGAAAGAATTCATTAGTGAATCCATATGGCCTGGGCTTTTGTTTTGGGGCATACATTTGATTACCATTTTAATTTCATCAATAGTGATGGGGCTGCTTAGATATCCTACATCCTCTTTATTCAATTGTGGGAGGTTATAAGAGTCCAAGAATTTATCCATTTCTTCCAGATTCTCATTCTTAGTGGCATAGAGTTTCTCAAAATAGTTTCTGATTACCCTTTGAATCTCTGCAATATCGGTAGTGATCTCCCCTTTTTCATTTCTAATACGAGTTATCAAGTTTTTCTCTCTCTCTTCCTTTGTAGGTTTTGCTAATGGTCTATCAATCTTGTTTATTTTTCCCAAGAACCAACTTCTGCTTTTGTTGATCTTTTAGATTGCTTTTTGGGTTTCCACTTCATTTATTACTGCTCTCAGCTTTGTTATTTCCTTCTGTCTCCCTATTTTTGGGTCCCTTTGCTGATCACTTTCTAATTCTATGAGCTGCGTCTTTAAGCTATTCAGGTAGTCTTCTTCCTTCCTGATGTGTGCTTGCAAAGCTATAATTTCCCTCTCAATACTGCTTTTGCTGTGTCCCATAATTTCTGCTAGTTTGTGTCTTTATATAATAGGGAAGAAATGGACATTAAGAAAACAACCCCATTTACATTAGTGCCACACAAACTCAAATATTTTGGAGTCAACTTGACTAAAGATGTGAAGGGCCTATAAAAAGAAAACTATAAAGCCCTGCTCCAAGAAATAAGAGAGGACACACGGAAATGGAAACACATACCCTGCTCATGGATTGGCAGGATTAACATCATTAAAATGGCAATACTCCCCAAAGCATTGTACAGATTCAATGCAATTCCTCTAAAGTTACCCATGATATTCTTCAAAGAAGTGGATTAGGCACTTTTGAAATTCATTTGGAACAATAAACACCCTCGAATAGCCAAAGCAATTATTGAAAAAAAGAATATGGGAGGCATTACTTTCCCCAACTTTAAACTGTATTACAAAGCAATAGTTATCAAAACAGCATGGTATTGGAAAAAATACAAACCCTCAGATCATTGGCATAGACTTGAGTACTCAGAGAATGTTCCCCAGACATACAATCATTTAATCTTTGATAAAGGAGCAAGAAGTCCTAAATGGAGCAAAGAAAGTCTCTTCAACAAGTGGTGTTGGCACAACTGGCTAGCCACTTGCAAAAAAGCAAACTTAGATCCCCAGCTAACATCATGTATGAAAGTTAAATCCAAATGGATTAAAGACCTCGATATCAGACTTGAAACCATAAGTTATATAGAACAATATGTAGGTTTAACACTCCATGACATTGAGACTAAAGACATCTTCAAGGAGGAAATGGCACTCTCCAAGCAAGTGAAAGCAGAGATTAATAGATGGGAATATATTAAGCTGAGAAGCTTTTGCACCGAAAAGAAATAGTGCCCAAGGATACAAGAGCCACCCACTGAGTGGGAGAAAATATTCACCCAATACCCATCAGATAAGGGGCTAATATCCAAAATATATGGGGCACTGACAGAACTCTACAAGAAAAAAACATCTAATCCCATAAAAAAATGGGGAGAATAAATGGACAGACACTTTGATAAAGAAAAAATACAAATGGCCAAAATGCACATGAAAAAATGCTCCACATCACTAATCATCAGGAAGATACAGATCAAAACAATTATGAAATACCACCTCACACCACAGAGATTTGGCCCACATCACAAAGAATGATAACAAGCAGTGTTGGCAGGGATGCAGTGAGACAGGAACTCTTATTCACTGCTGGTGGGAATGCCGTCTAGTTCAACCTTTCTGGAGAGCGATATGGAAATTCCTCCAGCTATACCACTCCTAGAAATATACCCTACGAACACAAAAATACAATACAAAAACCCCTTCCTTACACCTATATTTATTGCAGCATTATTTACCATAGCAAGACTCTGGAAACAACCAAGATGCCCTTCAACAAATGAATGGCTAAAGAAACTGTGGTACATATACACAATGGAATATTATGCAGCCTTCAGGAGAGATGAAGTCATGAAATTTTCCTATACATGGATGTACATGGAATCTATTATGCTGAGTGAAATAAGTCAGAGAGAAAGACAAAGATAGAGAATGGTCTCACTCATCTAAGGGTTTTAAGTAAAATGAAAGACATGTCTCAATAATTTTCATAGACAAAAGAGGAGAGGGCTGGAAGTTACAGCTGACCTCATGAATCTCACCACAAAGAGTGATGAGTTTAGTTAGAGAAATAAGTACATTGCGAACTATCCTAAAAATGAGAAAATATGAGGGAAATAGAAAGCCTGTGTAGAGTACAGGTGCGGGTGGGGAGGGGAGGAGGAATATCTGGGTCATTGATGATGGGAATGTTACACTGGTGATGGAGGAGCTGTCATCTTATACGACTGAAACCAAAACACAATCATGTTTGTAACCAAGGTGTTTAAATAAAAATATTATAAAAAATAAAGAAAAAAGAACAAAAAGAAAAAAAATACCACTTGAGTTTTTCCCTCAGTCTTCTCATTCCCTTCATAGAACATATCAAGATACAAATTCATTTTGATGTATTCCAATTCGTAACTATTTTATAAATTATATTCCTGGTATCATGTCCAAAAAATAATTTTGGATACCTATGCCCTAAAGGTCTTTTTACATTTTCTTTATAATTTTAATAATTTAATGTTTTACATTTAGATAATTTTTTTTATTTTGTAGTGGGTTGAGTCAGTGCGCAGGGGCCACTCGTGGCTCTATGCTCAGAAATCGCCCCTGGCAGGCTCGGGGGACCTTATTGGATGCTGGAATTCGAACCACTGTCCTTCTGCATGCAAGACAAACTCCATACCTCCATGCTATCTCTCTGGCCCCTTACATTTAGATTTATAATTTATTTTATATTATTTTTTACACTGTGAGATTTAGGTTAGAGTTAATGTCTATTGCTTGATATAAGTTCCCAGTATCATATTTTGATAAGACAACTTATCTTCTATCTAGTAGTTTTAAAGAAAAAAGAATAGCTCTTACTGTCATTGGTATCCCATTTTAACTTTTTTCCATTGATCAGTGTGTTTTTCTTAAAAGATATTTAAAAACATATACAAAATATAAGTTCTTCCTTTAAAATAATAGTTTTTAATTTTGGAACTTTGTCTTTTAGTAAAAATAGTCATTGGGAATTCCTAGCAAGCATTATAAAATATTTGCATAAATTATTTGATAAACCACAGGTTTTATAATTATTACAGGAGATTGCAGAAGAGACACATTCCAAAATAAGAAAAACACATGCTACAAATATCAAATTATTAATCATCTAAAGAAAGAGTACTTTATGCCAGCTCTAGAATGACATAAAATATTTTAAATATTTAAATGAATATCAAGATCTATTAAACTAAAATATATGCATAAATATATATAATTATATTTCTATTACATGTTTTTCATTTCAAATGTCAAATATAGAAATCAACAGATCCAGATCAAACCGAAATCCCTTTTACAAGATTTGTAGTCACAGAATATACTGTCAGTTGCAAATGCTTGATTGCAGTTAATGGCCTAAAGTGCTCCAATTTATTTCAGTTTTCAAATAAACTCTATTGATATTTGTTTGAACAGTAACCCAAAGAAGACAAGAGTTTCACAGGCATGAATGTGAAAAGACAATGAAAAAATTATCAATATGTTAAGCTAATTGTGTGGCCCATTTTCTATGGTAATAGGAGGATTTAAACACTGAGGGGATTATTTTTATTTTCTACTGTATACTTGGATCTGTTTTCATCCAATATTAACAGATTGAAATCTCTTTTTTATAAAATAACAATTTAAAATAAGCATTTCATAAATTCTTTGAGGATTAAGTTGATGATAATCTCCTCTACAATACACATATTTAAAAGTCTACAAAATAAAATTCTTCTGCAAATGAGATGTTTTTCATAGAATTTAACTAGTTTCATTTATTTCACTAGACTCTGTTAACCTAGTAAGAACTTTTCATCTCTATTTAATACAAATAAGAAGTAAAAAAAATATTATATGATTGGAAAAAGCAGACTTAAGAGAATAAATGGATCATTAAGAGAAAATATTCTCTAGGTAGAGTTGATGTTAGAATCAGAGAATATGATTACAGCAAAAGTTAGAGAAAATGCATCCATATCATATGGATAATGTTGATGTATGTAATTGATGATGTACAAGGTTTAGAGACATAATCAAATTTTTCTTTTTTAAGAGAAGAGAAAAAATGGTAAATAAAATATATACAAACCTAGTGTTCATAGACTGCAATTGTTCTTGCTCCATTTTAATCTACAGTTTACAATGTACTGAAATACTATGACGATTTGAATCTCTACTAATTTTAAATATCAAATGCTTAACAGCATCAATTAAAAACATGTGATATAATAATTCCTTCTATACTAACCAAGTATATATCAGAGGGCCAACTGCTCAGCCTGGCTTTTCTTTTTCTGTGTTTATTTGTGGGAAGCCTTTTTAAAGGTCAACAATGGTGAGTCAAGCATGATGTCTCCACAGATGCACAGCTGTGGGAACTCCATGTACTTTTCTCTTAATAACATTATATGTTACTTATAAAAGGACACTGTAATTGTATTCACTCTATTAGCCCCTGCATATGGCTTCTCTGAAGCTTTCTAAAACTGAACAGCTAGTTTTCACATTTATTAAATTATTATGATCATAAAACTTTGCTTAAGTTTTACTTGGCAGCAACAGTGAACATGAATAATTGATGATGTTATATGTGACAGGTGTGATGTGCTTATATAAAGTATCCTTATTTCTAGTAACGGCAGAAAACTAGGAATACTAATCAAAAGAGAAGTGCTTTGTTACATGATTATGATCATCATTTACTAGAATTAAATTTAAGTCTAAAAAATAAGAGTTATGAATTATTAAATAATGCTAAAATAAGACTTTTTAGATGAAATAGGAAAACTAGAACAAGTTTACCTCTGACAATTTAAAACTCACTGTCTAATGTCGTCAATAAATACATTCTGTTCTTCCCGGTGTGTTTTGCCTCAGCCAGAATTCATCTACCCAGAATTCAATGTCTGTTACTATTCTGATTGCTCATGAGATGTCTCCCTGACCTCAAACAGTTGTGCAATATGTAAGGTTCTAGAAGCATGGCTAAAACACAAGTCTATTTAATAACATTAGATAATATCAAGCATTATCTAGCTCATCTTCTTCCCTGATAATTACACAGCAATACATGTTGGCAATGTGGGGAAAAAACGTTAATCTAGTACAGCATGGTAAAATCCTACCTGATAAAGTTATGACAGTTTAAAGAGCTAGATTCTCACATTGCTCTGGGACTGTTTTGCTTTATGAGTTGGAAAATTACAAAGAATTTACCAGCCAAAAGGAATAAATCACTGTTTTGTCTGGAAGTTGAAAAATCTCCAGTCAGTTTAAGAATAATGGAGTTATATCTGCCAAAACAAATATTTCAATCTTCTCAGCTCTATTCTGTAAGATGAGAGTAAAAAAACTGAAAATAAATACTTCTCAAAAGTACTCTGTAGTAATGAATTACAAAGACTCTAAGTACCCGGAGCTAATAATCAAAGTCACCAGATGACCTTCATTCAGGAAACCTATTTCTTGTTACCTTGGAAAACCGATGATTCCTTAAACACAAAAATTTATTTTAAATTCATTACCAAACCTCTTCAATCATGAGACAATAGTCATCTATTGACAGGCATCTTGGTTGTTTCCAAAGTCTGGCTATTGTAAATAGTGCTACAATGAATATTGGTGTGAGGAAGGGATTTTTCACTTGTATTTTTGTGTTCCTAGGGTATATCCCTAGAAGTGGTATAGACGAATAGTATGGAAGCTCTATTTCCAGTTTTTTGAGGAATTTTCATATTGTTTTCCATAAAGGCTGGACTAGACGGCATTTCCATACCACCCTGAAGGCACTCGATCTCATCTGATCTCAGAACAGAGTTGCTCAAATCTTATTCCTGGCTCAGTGTTCAGGAGTTCTGGGAACCATACATCATGTCAAGGATTAGACCTAAGTTTTCTTCAGAATGCAAAGAAAGCATTGTAAATCATAAGTCCTGTACTAGCTCTCTAGTTGTGATAATTTATCATTTTATATAAATGTTTTATTAAAAAGGCAATTAGTTTAGGGCATAACAATTTAAAGTACTGAAATGTACATAAAGAATATAATTAGTAGGGCCAGAACAGCATGTACAGCATTTGCCTTACATGCAAGGCATCCAATATGGTTTCTTGAGCTCTTCAGGAGTGATCCCTGAGCACAGTGCTAGAAGTAATCCCTGAGCACCACTGGGAGTGGTCCAAAAACAAAAACAAAAAGAATAAAATGAGTGAATTAATATAAAGTGAGTAATGATTAATTATATATAGTTAATAGGTAAAACAAAAAATTTGAACTATTCAACAGCAATAATTACAAGTACAAATCAAAACAATGAGATTAATTTAATCGTGTGGGAGGTGGTTAAGTGGTGTCAGAAGTTCTAGCCAACCTAACCTGAGGTTCAGTGCAAGGGCAGCACCTGAGGACATGCTGCTATTCAGGTCCTGTGCTACTGGTGATACTTGGGACACCTCAGCAGAGTCAGAGTCCTCTAGCACTGGGCTTACCGGGCCTGTACTGTGCAAAATCTGTACTGGCCCAGTATACTTGGTGCCAAGAATCCAACCAGTATACCTCTATACTATCCCAATATGATACATCTTTATCTAGAGATTAGCAAAATATTTAGATGAGATTTGAAGAAATGAGTACTTTTACACTTACTGGTTAAGTTTAAGTTACCTAAATAGTATATGAAGGCAATTTTCAATATCAAAGGTAAATACGATGAAGGATAAAATTGGACTTTGACACTAAATTGATGTTTGGTTTTAGTGATGCACACCTGAAACTTATAGACAGTTATAAAGTAATTTTAACATTTACTAAAAGTATTTTTGTTTCTTTTTTGGGGGGGTCACATCCGGTAGCATTCAGGGGCTACTTCTGGCTCTACACTCAGTAATCGCCCCCAGCAGGCTCGGCGGACCATATGGGATGCCATGATTCGAACCACCGTCCTTCAACATGCAAGGCAAATGCCCTACCACTGTGCTATCTCTCCGGCCCAAGTAGTAAAAGTATTTTATTTAAAAAATACTATTTCTTTGGGAGTAAATTACATTGTTAGATGTTCACTCAATATAAATATTTACAAAATAATTTAAACAGTCAAATTATTACTGGAGTAATATGTATGGCAAAAAGTTAAACAACCTAAATATCAAGAACAATGGCTTAGTGAGAGAGTTCTTTACATATGTATCACCCTGAATTCACTCTTTAGCACCACAAAACATAAAAATAATAAAAAAAAATACAATTGATCTAAATAGCACAAAAATCTATTCTCACATAATAAAATGTAGTGCCATCACAAAAAACTCAGTAAACCATATGCACTGGTAATATGGAGAAAAATGGTCCAACCATGACTGTGTTTAAAGTAAGCAAAAAAAAAAAAAAAAGATATAAACCATGTTTTTTAAGTTAATAGGGAAGACATTTATATCTGTATGTGGCCTACAATTCCTTGTGCATATCTCTACCACAGAGTTCATTGCACAATTTTTAATATAATTTTTATTTTGATAATAGTGGCTTACATATTGTTGACAATAATATTTTAGGTAAATATTTACATAAAATCAGGGGGGATTCCCATCACCAAATTGTCCTCCCTACACCTCCATTTTTGTCCTACCTCCCATATCCTCTTCCCTCACCCCCAGGGCTCCTAGAATATGTGGTCCCCTCTGTACCTATCCTACTACATAGTAGTCTTGCACCTGTTTGGTCTTGGTGCCTCCCTTATTCCCCCCTTTAATTGGGAGGCAGGACTAGCTAGTTCAAGTTGCATGGTTTTGTTTGAAGAAGAGAAAAATAATAAACTGGGGTAAAAGTCTAATACTCCGAAAATGGGCAGAATCCTTCTAGAAGCTCTCATCTCATTACACAATTTTTACACTTTAATGGCTTCCCATTAAATGTAATTTTATACTTTTGTTCTCTGTGTACCGAAATAAACAGATTCTCCACAACTATAACTAAATAAATAAATGAGCAAGGATGCTTTAAAAGGACATAAAATCAGCTGTTTTTATATAGCAAGTTTTCAAATATATGACAATATAAAAATATTAATTACAAATAACAAAATTATTTTGAAAAAGGTTATCTTGAAAAGCTATTATTTAGGGCCCGGAGAGATAGCACAGCGGCGTTTGCCTTGCAATCAGCCAATCCAGGACCTAAGGTGGTTGGTTCGAATCCCGGTGTCTCATATGGTCCCCCATGCCTGCCAGGAGCTATTTCTGAGCAGACAGCCAGGAGTAACCCCTGAGCACCGCTGGGTGTGGCCCAAAAACCAAAAAAAAAAAAAGCTATAATTTAAACATCACACAAATATCCTTAAGCCATATTACAATGTACTTTTGGTACAGAGTAAATGAAACCCAGAACTATATTGCAAATAAAATTTATAACTAAATCAATAAAAAGGAACATGAATTCCAGAACTTCATCTAGAGGCTCTTATTATATTGTTTGCCCTTTTTTCTCTCCCCCAATAAGTCTTACACTTTAATTATTATATAATTTACTAGTTTTGGTACAAGTGAGCAGTTGAAAACACATAAGGAATAAATACTTTAGGATTTCTATTGTTTTCCCACTGACACACAAATTATTCTACTGTTTAAAACTGCAGCTGTTTCTGGCTCTGCATCACTATTTACTATAATTACTGCCTTCAGATTCCACTCGGACCCACATCCCATTGTAGGATATCCCCTGGCTAAATGTGCAGTTTCAGAAATCAGCAACACCTCTAGATGCTTGTAAAACTGTAGCATCAGAAATCTCTTTTCCTAATAGAAAGAAAAGCTTTAAGTATACATTCACCTTGGAAAAAAATCCTCACCTGGCTGTTTCTCGCCACTCAGCATCCTCACCTTCGCGCCAGCAAATCTCATCCAGTTCAGTGAAAAGATCATGAGGAATGTGTTCCTCATCATCATCCTCAGTTCCAAGAATAAACTGAACTCTCTGTGATGGGGTGTCTATGGACAATCAGAGATATAAACACGCATTATTATTACTTCAATTTTAATACATTCCAATCACCACCTTCAACACTCCAAACTCACAATTCCTCTGTCCCCTTCTGTAACCACTATCCAGAATACAATTGGGGGTCCCGAGTTATAGCACCGAGGATAGCACATTTGTCTTGCAAGCAGCCGACCAGGGTCCTATTTCCCAGGATCCCTAGCATTCCATATGGTCCTCCTAAACTGCCACACATAATTCTGAGCGCAGAGCTGGGAGTAACCCCTGAGCGCCTCCGGGCGTGACTCAAAAAACAGAGTACACTTGGGAAACTAGAATTAAATTTAACATCATATTAAGCATAATATAATTTGAGAGTGCAAAAATGTACAATGTAACTATATCATGAACTATAGTATTAAAAATCACATATTTTAGTTATTTTAAATTATTTATAATTCCCTCATAAAATTATTTTTAGAATACACATTTACTCATCATTTATCCATATTTATTGTATTATTCAGAAGTATAGGCAATGACAAAAACACTTATACTAAAACGATGTAAAACATAATTTAATCAAAACGTTCCTTTACAACATTTATTTGGAGTCACATTTTCATCTCAGTTCTAACCCATGGTAAGCACTAATCCGATCATTCCTGCTACAGTATTATTTTACCGAATGTCATATAAATATAAACCCATGGTGTAAAGACCTTTGAGACTCTATTCATTTAGTATAATACCTTTGAGAGCTTGAGATTATTCTACATCACTGAGTTTATCAATAGTTAACTCTTTTTGTCACTGTAATATAGGAATGTTCCACAACTTTCTTATTCATCCAATTTTCAATGGTGTTTATGTTGTTTCCAACTTGGAGTAATAATGAAGTACCATAAGTTTTCATGTACATATTTATGGGGTGAGCATATTGTTATTTTTCTAGGGAAAATAACTATGATTGGAATTAAAATATCATAAAATGAGTGTATGTTCAATTCACACTACCAAACTTCTCTTTACAGTATCCTAAACTTGTTCCATTCCCAGAAGCCATGTATTAAAGATGTTTCTCTACAGCTTTATCATATCTTCTTATTATCAATTACATTGTATGTAGCTATATTTCACTGTGATATTTACACTGCACTGATAATTTCATTCACAACTTTGATTATGTTTCCCTGTCATTCCCTATGTCCTCTGTAGTGAAGTCACTGAAAAAGTTTTCCCCATTTCTAGCTGGATTGTTTCATGCACTTGAGTTTCTAGTACTGATATAAATATTTATTAGAATGTATGCTTTAAAAGTATGTAATTCTCAGTTTCCTGGACTAAGTGGTCAGCCCAGGGTGCGTATGGCTAGCTGTCCTGCCCAGAGCCCCCAACATACCAGCTGAAGAGAAACAGAACTGGCCTGTGGAATCTTCTGGGTGCAGCCCCTGCCTCTGTAGTTTGTGTATGCATAGGAGAGGAATTTCTCTCCCCCAGTTTCCCCCCAGAGCCTATGCAAACAATAATTGCCACTCTAACACTGTTTTTACTGTGCTCCTTAGACTCTAATCCTTAAGAAAAACAACCCACTTCAACTTTTGTGGTTAACTTAAACTAATATGCATGTGCATGGAAATGTAAAAAAGTACTTTGCCTTCAATGTTCAAGGAGTTACATAAGTTTTATGGCTTTAGATTGCTTTGTGTGCTGCTAAGAAATATTATGTACTACAATCTGGGGACTTGAGGGACAAAGTAATTATACATGAGTTCTGTTTTTCTTAATGTTCTTTGACTGAAAGTTCAAAGTTAAGATATCAGCAATGGGACTACTGAGAATTGTTTATGGGTGATTGTCCTTTCACTGTAACTTTACCTTGTCCTCTTTCTTTGCATCTTTGTTCTCATAATTAAAAATAAAAAATAAAAAAATGGAAAAAAGTATATAATTTATCTCTACATCCTGGTAACAGTTGTTCACTGAAAATTTAACATTTTTTCTGTTGTAAATTAAGCTTTTAGTATCAACTTTAATAATTTCTTGTTTAAAATTTTGAAGATTTTTCTCTTATAAGTCTGCTAAAATTTCTTTACTGTTATATTTTACAGTAAAACTATAATTTATTTAGTTTAAGATTGTTGTTTGGTATTTCCATGCCTTAGATTTATAGTCAGATATTCTAATATTCTAATGCCATTTGTTCTAAAGGTACAAATAAAACACAAAGATAAAGTTTGTTTCTTCAACTATCCTTGCATTGCTTGAAAAACTTGCTGCCTGAATTATTTTTCTAGAGTATACAGCCTGTCCCACTGTTAGGTTCTAAGTTTTGTACATTTTTTTTGTCCATTATTGTTAAAGCTTTTTTTGGGGGGAGGGCACCCCCATTTGATGCTCAGGGATTATTCCTGGCTACGCGCTCAGAAATTGCCCCTGGCTTGGGGGAACCATATGGGACACCGGGAGATCGAACTGTGGTCCTTTCCTTAGCTCACGCTTGCAAGGCAGACACCTTACCTCTAAGGCAGACATCTTACCTCTAGCACCACCTCGCCAACCCCTGTTAAAGGTTTTTTAACATAAAATAATGTTTGTTATTTAACTTAAAACTTCAATTAATTTAAGTAATAAATTATTAAAATCAAGTGATATGATCCCCAAATTTCCTAGTTTAATTCCCAAAACCACACATGATCTCATCACAGAGCCAGGACTAAACCCTGAGTACAAACAGGTGTGCCCCACAACCACCAAAATAAAATGTTTTTCAGTAAGTCAATCTAAATAATGAAATATGATTAGTACAAAAATAAATAAAAATAAGCTTTTGAACATGAAGATACATGGTGTAATTATTTAATGGGTATTACTAAGCAAAAATATTATACCATGTTTGCCTGAGATAGTGAAGAAATGAAACTAAGCACAGATTATTTTTAACACCAAATTGAGATTTAAGGTAAACTATGGGCTCTGAATGATTATGGTGTGCTCAGAAAGGCTCTTCTTGTCAAAAGAGAGTATCTGTTCTGGGGAATGATGCTGGGAGAAGCTTGCATATGTGAGCTAGGAAGTATATGGGAAATTCCAATATCTGCCTCTTAATTTTATTATAGGCTTAAAACTACACTAAATGGCGCGCGCACACACATACACACACACACACACACACACACAAAACTACACTAAAAAAGACCACAGTAATAGTACAGTATGTAGAGGGTTTTCTTTGCACCCAACCAATCTGAGTTTAATCCTCAGCATACCATAACATCTCACAAGCACTGCCAGAAGTGATCCCTGAATGTAGAGTCAGGAGTAAAGAACAGTATATTTTATGCATAATTGTACATATATTTTAAGAATATTTTCATAAGGACAATCCATTATTCTTAGAATGCTAAATATTTCTTTTTAGAATATAACAATGTGAGAATTATCATTATCTAATACTCCAATTTTTTTTTCAAATAAATGTACAGAAAAATGAACTAAAACAACAGTCAAGCCTGTGCTTCATTGCCTCTATAAAGATCCCAATGTCCTGGATGGTACACGAATGTTTATTTTTAAATGAGACTGATGAATTCCTATAAATGTCATATGTACTTAGGAAAATCAGTACATCATGTACAGTTCTGATATAATTTATCTGAAATAGAACTTGATACAGTCTTTGCCCTAAAAATATACTGGAAAGTGGTAGCATATACTAATTTCAATCTCAACCATGTTAAATGACACTTTAATCAGTTTCCCACATTTGTTGCTGTTTGATCTGAAAATACACACAAAAAATCAATATTTTGGATGGGATAAAGTAGTAATTTAGACATCAATCTAATCATTCCATTAGAACTATATAATGTGAATAAAAAGAAATTTTTGCTCTTACTCTGTTTCCTTTTCTAATTTCTTGTCATCCACATTCCAGAGAAACCATATTTCAACACTGATACTATTTTCTTTGTTTTTTATTAAACATGTTATCTTTTTACTTTTTACAAAGACTTAGTTTATCCTGTGTTAGTAACCTGGGTTTCTATAACATTTATCGTTCTTCTAGTCCCTAAATTCAATTGCAAGGTATATAAACCTTAAACTCAAGGCTTATTAGTGTTTATTTTCATAAAGAATGAGAAATACTCATCCATTGTCAAGACAAAATCGGGACTATGTGAAACTAAAGAATTTTTGTACTTCAAAAGAAACTCAGGCTAAAATAAATAAAATAAAATAAAATAAAATCTTATTTACTGGTAATAAAAGGGCTAATATCTTATATATGTAAACATAGTTCACCAAGAACAAAAGAAGAATAAACCAATAAAACAATGGGTAGAAAAGATAAATAGAATCTCCCCTAGTAAACACATACAGATGGCCTGTAGGCATATGAAAAAGTGTTCTTCACTTATCATTAGAGATATGCAAATCAAGACAACAATGGAATATCACCTCACACCAGTGTGAATCACATATAGCAAAAGACCAGAAACAGGATGCCATCTGGTTCAGTCTCTATGGAAAACAGTATAGAAGCTTCACACACACACACACACACACACACACACACACACACACACACACACACACATGCACACAAATTTAAAGAACTACCTATGACCCAGTGATTTCAATCTTTGAAATCTATATCAAGAACATAAAAACACTAACTGGTGAAAATTATATATATATATATATATATATACATATTTGCATATTATATATAATTATCCATAGGAAATGCATTGCCGTAGGAATATATATATTCCTATGTTCATGGCAATGTTAAGTGCAGTAGTTAAGATATAAAAACAACCCAACTTTTACCAACCCAATGCTTACCAACAGATGAATGGAAAAAATTTCATGCTAAGGCTAGTGCAAAAGTCTATGAATTGTGACCTTCGGCACAGCATGGTCTTACCAAGCACAACCAGAAGTGACACCACAGCATTAAGTGTGACCTCAAAACACACAAGATTCGTGATAGATGTGCAATGAGATACTGTACCACTATAAGAGGAATTCTTGCTTTTTGCTATATCTTGGATGGAGACAAGGAGTATCATGTTAAGTAACTAAGCCAGAGGAAAATGGACAAATGCTGGATGATCTCACTCATATGTGGTATATAAAGAGACAAAGAAAGGTACAGGAAACACCTAGTGATTAAAACCCCTTGGTTTTGACCACAAAACTAAGGTTGCTAAGCATTGTGGGAGAAAGGCTTAGTGATTATCTGTTATTTATGATAAAATTTATTTACTATAAAATTTAAAGCTGGGACTGGAGCAATAGCACAGTGACTAGGCTTTTTGCCTTGCATCTGGTGTACCGAATTAGATCACTGATATACCATTTGATAACCTGATCCTGCCAGGAATGATTTCTTAGTGCAAAGCCAGGAGTAACCACTGAGTATCACCAGGTGTGGTACCTACTATATAATTTAAAATAATATGACACAAATCATGCAAATTGAAATATAAGTAAATCATAAAGAATGCTCTAAGTATAAAAGTAGGGAGATTCTTATAATCATTCAACCTTTCAAGGATGAATTAGGAATAAATAGAAAATTTGATCAGTGGGGCCGGAGCGATAACCCAGCGGTAGGGCATTTGCCTTGGACACGGCCAACCCAGGACAGACTGCTGATTCCCAGCATCTCATATGGTACCTTGAGCCTACCAGGTGTGACCCAAAAACCCAACCCACCCCCAAAAAATCTGAACAAAACAATCACAAGCAAGGAAACAGGAAATGTAACCAAAAACAAAATCTCAGGACCAAAAAAATTTACTGTTAATTGATAATTCTACTCAACCTTCAGAAATGATCTTCCCTTCTCAAACTATATCATAAAAATTGAAAAGGTCCATAGAGATATTACAGTGGAGTAAAGCACTTGCTGTATACACAGCTGATCTCTGTTCCATTCCTGGTACAGATATGTTTCTCAAAGCACTGCCAGGAGTGATAACAGGTTACAGTGCCAGCCAAACATTACTAATCCCTTTCTTCACTTTATTTTGGGAAGTATTTTATAAGGCTTATATCCCTAATACTAAAAGCAAATGTGACATCACAGAAAAATATATAATTACCAATGTTCTTGAGGAACACCAATGAAAAATGTAATCCAAAAAAATCTGAGCAAATGAAATTTAGTAACACATTAGAAAAAAGACAAATAGATCATTTAAAAATTATAGTATTGCAATGAAAATATGTGTTGATTAATGAAATACAATTGAGATCTCCAAAATAAATCCATAGGTATGAGGAGACTTAAGATAAACGGAGCCAAGACCAAACAGGCATAAAGAAATATCTATTCAATAAATGGTTCTGGGAAAATAAATAGTACTAATCACAAAATAAAACTAGACCACCATTTCACATAGTATTCAAAAATTATTTTTAAATGAATTAAATATCTGTATGTGGGCAGGAGAAGTAGTACAGCAGGAAAGGTGTTTGCCTTGTATATGGCCAATCTGATTTCAATCGCCAGCATCTCAATCTGATTCCCAGAACACCACAGATCCAGGAGTACATTTTTTTTTTTTTTTTTTTTTTTGGTTTTTGGGCCACACCCTGTGACGCTCAGGGGTTACTCCTGGCTATGCGCTCAGAAGTTGCTCCTGGCTTCTTAGGGGACCATATGGGACACCGGGGGATCGAACCGCGGTCCGTCCTAGGCTAGCGCAGGCAAGGCAGGCACCTTACCTCCAGCGCCACCGCCCGGCCCCCCAGGAGTACATTTTAAGCACCATCATATGTGGTCCAAAAACAAACATATAAAAGACACTTGAACATGTCTTGAATTATAAAAAATAAAGAGAGAGTATAGGCAATATGATTCATGATACTGACTTTAATGTTACCTATAAGAATTCCAAAGTAAAAAAATCAAAGGCAAAAATTAAAATCAAACTAAAAATTCTGACAGAAAAAGAGACTATCATTAAAACAAAAAAGTATCCTATTGAATGGAGAAAATATCATACAACTAAAAGGGTGCAATTATATTCAATTATGAAAAACATACAACTCAAGAAATGAAAAACCCCATCAAAATGGGTAGAAGATCTGTATAAATTTGTCTTTAGAAACACCCAAGAAGGGCCCAGAGAGATAGCACAGCGGTATTTGCCTTGCAAGCAGCCGATCCAGAACCTAAGGTGGTTGGTTCGAATCCCGGTGTCCCATATGGTCCCCCGTGCCTGCCAGGAGCTATTTCTGAGCAGACAGCCAGGAGTAATGCCTGAGCACCGCCTGGTGTGGCCTAAAAAAAAACAAAAACAAAACAAAAACAACAAACAAACAAACAAAAAAAGAAACACCCAACAAGCATATAAAACAAATACTAATTATCAGAGAAATTTAGATCAAGAACACAATAAGAGGAGCTGGAGAGATAGCACAGTGGTAAGGCATTTGCCTTAGACGCAGAAGGACGGTGGTTCATATCCCGACATCCCAGATGGTCTCCCAAGCCTGCCAGGAGCGATTTCTAAACATGGAGCCAGAAGTAACCCCAGAGTGCTACTGGGTATGACCCAAAAAACAAAAAAAAGAAGAAGGAGGAGGAGGAGGAGGAGGAGGAGGAGGAAGAAGAAGAAGAAGAAGAAGAAGAAGAAGAAGAAGAAGAAGAAGAAGAAGAAGAAGAAGAAGAAGAAGAAGAAGAAGAAGAAGAAGAAGAAGAAGAAGAAGAAGAAGAAGAAGAAGAAGAAGAAGAAGAAGAAGAAGAAGAAGAAGAAGAAGAAGAAGAAGAAGAAGAAGAAGAAGAAGAAGAACACAATAAGATATCACAACAAAACTGTATGATGGTCAATATGAAAAAAATTTTAAACAAGTGTTGTGAATAAGTGGAGAAAAAGAATTTTCTCACATACTGTTGGTGGGAATATAAAATGATCGTGAATATTCTCTCAAATTATTAAAATATATTTTTCTATATGTCCCTCAATTCAAATTCTATAATATTTTTCAAGACATATAAAACAAATTGAAAAAGATACCTGCATACTTACTTATGTTCATTACATACTAAACACATTAACAAAAATACAAAACATACCCTGTCTAAGAACTGATGGATGACTAAAGAAGTTGTGGTCTGTGCACTATAAAATATCACTTATCTATATTAAATGATGAAATCTTATCATTTGCACCATGGAGGGAACAAATGGAGGAGATTCTTATAATTGAAATAAGTTATAAGAAAAGACAGACATCAAAGGATACCATTTGTGAGTAGTATAGAAAGAAAATAAATCAAGCAAGGAAACAGACAATGTAAAAACAACAACAACAAAAATGTTTGGATAAAGACTGTGGAAGTGTGTTACCACAGGTGAAGGAGGTATTGGACTGAAAGGGTAGAGGGGGGAAAATGGAATGCAGTGGAAATATATTGGCATCTTTTTTTTTTTGGAAGGTATTTATGGTAACATACTTGAGAAGAACTGTGATGTTGTACTCTTAATTTTTTTAAGTTTCTGAAGTCAAAGTTATTGTTTTGTTTTGTTGCCTTTCCACCTGAAGTAATATACACAATTTATTTGTTATCTAGAACTAGGAACATCTATGTATAATTCTAATTGTAAAATAACTTATACAGACCTGTGTACAATGTTTCATGTAAATATTTAATAGTCTATTTTTATTTGTTTCTGACTAAAAATTAAATATCACTAACATACTTCTATTATCTTTCCTGTAATATCTTTTGTTAAGAAAAGAATGTTAACAAAGGCTGAGGAAATCAGCATGAAAGCTTTCATAATTGTCCTCATTATCTCATATTTTCACTGATTTCAATTAATGCCTCAAGCGTACTTTTAAATAAATCAACTGTGTTCTCAACTAAAAACGTAATTTCATATTCTACAAGAGTAATAAAAATGACACTTAAAACAACAAAGTGAAAGTTTAGTAATTTTGCTATCTAGTTATTAACTGAAATGTGGAAGAAAATTAAATTAGCATTGCATTTTATACAAACTCTTTTGTTTAAGTGCAAACAAAGAGAGATGTTGATTTTATTTGTAGAATTCAAAGATAATTGTATGATCAAAGTATCACCACTACCAATCATTCCAAACCCATCAAAAAGCTATGCCTAGCTTTACCTAGGAATCACATATTTATTTTGGATCTGGTGGACCAGGACCAACCACTGTAGGTCTGTGAAACAGGCATAAACCAATCTTCAGGGAAGATCCAGTTGCTTTTACATGCAGTTCTAACAGTTTGGGATATTATTTTTGGAGAACTCAACCAGTTTCCAAATAACATGGTATTAATTATATAATATAATGAACTAGTATTCTTCAGATAAATATAATGTAGTAAGAAAACTTTCATAGTACCAAATTCAAATATTACCCATAATATCGTTTTGTTAAATTGAATTGCTCAGAAAAATAACTCAAATTACTCCATCTCTTCATAAGCACATCCTCTAATTTGCAATAGAAAACTTCCATTTTTCCAGTATAAAAAAAAATGATGTTTTGTGCATTCTACTTTACCTTTTATCTCTTTGGAAAATTTAAATTATAAATAATTGAAGGTATGATAAGTATAACTTTGAATATTTTATGTGAAACATTCAGAGTAAAATAAATATATTTTGAGTAGTCAAAAATTTTATTTAAAGTTGCAACAGAAAAATCATATAGCTCCACAATGAAGAATATCAAAACCCACAAAAAGATGCATTTTAAATAAAATGATGTAATGGCCCCAAACACTGTATTTCCACCCAAGGAAGGTGGGTCTGGAGCAAGGGTTACAACAGACAATAAAAAAAAAAAAAAAAAAAAAAGCTGAAAGTGAAATATATGTGATCAAATAACAATCTGTCTTGTCAAGCTGAGAAAGGACTACCTACCAGAATTTCAGGTTTTATTGAGTACAGAGACCACTCCTTGGCAAGGGAGTAATATCAGAAGGCCTATCCTAAGCCAGTAGAACCCAGGTTCGCTTAAGACATGTAAAATATGTTTAGTAGGAGAATCTCTGTTTTGGATAAAATCAAGTTATAAACAGATATAAAGAAATCAGGGATGATCTTTGTTTTGGGTGAAACCAACTTGTAAGTTGTAAAACAACAAAATAGAATGTACTTGATTTTAAGTACAACTAGATTGACTGTAGAATGAAAATAAAACTAATAATTCTAAAAACATAGAATAGAAAAAAAGATATAGAAAGTTCTAATACGGGGCCGGCGAGGTGGCGCTAGAGGTAAGGTGTCTGCCTTACAAGCGCTAGCCAAGGAAAGGACCACGGTTTGATCCCCCGGTGTCCCATATGGTCCCCCCAAGCCAGGGGCAATTTCTGAGCGCGTAGCCAGGAGTAACCCCTGAGCATCTAACGGGTGTGGCCCGAAAAACCAAAAAAAAAAAAAAAAAAGAAAGTTCTAATACTTAGAACCTCCAGGTTGTTAAACATATTTTCCTATAAAACAGATGTTAAGTCTAAATGCAAACAGAGATATTCAAATGGCTTGGATAATAGACATCCAGAAATAAAAACTAGCATGTCAGAGGAAGGCTATGGGCCACCTAACTGATTTCCAAGTTTTTCTTAAAAAAAAAAAAGTGAAAGATTTCTAGAATTAATGATTTTTGATGCCTAGTTGAATAATAACTCATTGAGGGTACTGTTGAAAATACCACTAGTAGAGAAAAATTCAATACAAATTAAATAAACATTTAAAGTTCCACAGATGCAACAGGATTTGACAAATCCAAATAATGGCTTAATATACTAAACCATTGACCATGCTTAAAAGCCAAGTTGGGGAACAATATAACTCAAAATTGACTCATATCTCTTAATTTTATAAAGACCTTATTGTGGGAACCTATCACAAAGGCTCTTACTGATAAGAGCATTGGCCACCAATGTCTTTGTTGTTCTCTGGTATGTTGGTCTGTTTTTCAAATGTAGGCACCATCTTTTACAAAACTGTCAACAATAGAATTTGTTTTAAAATTCCCAGATATAATCAATGTTGAGAACGACTATTCTAGGAAATATGGTGTTAATAAATTCACCATAAATAAAAAGGGGGGAAATAGCAAAGGAAGAAAAAAACAGGTTAGTTTTTGTTTATTTTCTAGCCATTTCTAAGGTGATTTAACTATATGTTCTCAAACACTAGATTCAGAGTAATCATGAAATATTAGTGTGAAGATAATTCATTCCTGTGGACTAATGTATCAAGAGTCTAAGAGTTTCTGCTAATTCTAAGCAAATGGTACTTAAGTGAGAAAAATATATCAGATTGTTGCTTTATAATATTCCCAAACTTCACCTCAGGAAACAAAGAGCACATGAAAATGTGGGGTAAAATAAGACATCAATAGCAACACAATAATAGTGGGATACCTCAACACTGCTCTGTCACCCCTTGTTAGGTCAACCAGGCTGAAACCCAACAAGAATATAAAAGCTCTGAAAAGAGAAATGGAAGAAAGTGGACTAGTAGATATAACATATATCTACTATATATATACATACTATATATATACTATATATATATATCGTATATACATGGCACTCCATCCCGAGAAAACTGGAATCATATTTTTCTCCAATGCACATGGGTCATTCTTCAGGATAGACCACATGCAGGCCCAAAACATATACCTCCATAAAATCAAGAGGATTTGTACAGACTACCTTCTCAGATCACAAGGCACTAAAATTACAAGCTTAGAGCAGAAATCAATAAAGTGAAAATCAATAAACAATTTGAAAGATCAATGAAAGAAAAAGTTGGTTCTTTGAAAAAATAATATTAATAAACCACTAGCAAAACTCACAATGAAACAGAGAAAAACTTAATAAACCGAATCAGAAATGAAAAGGGGGAGTTGAATAACTAAAGAAATCACAATGGAAAATTATGCAGTCATTAGGAGAGATGAAGTCATACAATTTTTCTATGCATGGATGAACATTTAATCTATTATGCTGAATGAAATAAGTCACACAGAGCGATAGACACAGAATAGTCTCACTCATCTATGGGTTTTAAGAAAAATAAAAGTCATTATTGTAATAATGCCCAGAGACAATAGAGATGCAGATGGAAAGACCAGCTCATGATGTGAAGCTCACCACAAAGAGTGGTGAGTACATTTAGAGACATAACTACACATATGACAACTATCATAACAATGTTAGTGAGTGAGAGAAGCAGAATGCCTGTTTTGAATACAGGTGGGAGGGGGAATAGGGAGCATTGGTGATGGGAATGTTGCACTGTTGAAGGGGTGTATTCTTTATATTACTGAAAACCAACTACAATCATGTCTGTAATCAAGGTGCTTAAAGATATTATTTTTTAGAAGATAAATCTTTTGAACTCACAAAAAATAAATAAAACAATAAAAGCAAAAAACATTACTTAAGTATAGACATTACAGTTAATTATTCATTTTACAAGCAAGTATAATATTATATCATAATATAAATAACAAAGGCAAAGTTCCTTACCAAAGGAAGGTGACTCTCTTCCATCCTCTAATCCTGAATCTCTTTCTCTATCTCTCTTTCTGTGTTTATGACCACGATGCCGATGACGCCGGTGGCTTCTTCTTCCTCCAAGAGGCACATGCACTCCAATAAATAGTGTCCGATGACCTTTATCAGAAACACAAAAATTGAGCTTATAAGTTATTGCAAGAAACAGAAGGTTATTTACTTGTTAATGGAGATTCAATTCAATAAATTGAATTTTTTAATTGTCATGATTTGCAAAGGTTTGGATTTATGCTAAAATTTGGAACTATTTGATAGGTATTTAATAAGCATTTATAATGCTTATTTAAGTATACCACGGGTCTATTTCAAACAATACTAATTATTTAGTTAAATATTTACAATCACCATTTATCTTAACTGTCTTAATCATCTGTATTCATTCCCATAACTTATAACTAAATTCTTTTCAATAAAAATGATTTTGTTTTATTTTCCCCTTGCCCTCTCCTGTGATATTTCACAAATTTCCTACTCTTTATAGTGAATTGTATGAAATAATCACTCATTCATTTACTGCTGGTGGAAATGCTGACTGCTCCAGTTTTTCTGGAAAAGCAATATGAACACTCCTCAAAAACCCATAAATTGAGCTTCCATATAAACCCAGAATACTACTCCTGGTAATTAACACTAGAGGCCACAAAACACAATGCAAAAACAAAATCTGCACTCATGTGTTCATCGTTGCTCTATTCACAGTACCCAGAATCTGGAAACAATTCAAGTGCCCAAGAACAAATGAATGAATAAAGAAACTGTGGTATATTAACACAATGGAATGCAATGATGCTGTTAGGAAAAATGAAGTCATGAAATTTACTTATACATGGATAGATAAGAAAAATGTTATGCTGAGCTAAATGAGTCAGAAGGAGAGGGATAAACAGAATTTTCCACACATATATAAAATAAAAAATAGTATGGTAATAATACCAAAGATAATAGAGGCAAGAACCAGGAGAGCTGGCCCTTGGTAGAAAGCTTGCCACAAAGAGTGGGGAAGTGCAATTAGGACAGAGGAGGGACCACTATGACAATAATATTCAGAAATTATCATCCTGTATTAGAACTGGGTGCTGAAAAAAGGTAATGTGATACTCCTTCAGTAAAAAATATTATAAAGTAGTGTTTAAAAGAAAAGGAGAGGAAGACAGAAAGGGAATGAAGAACTGTCTGCCGTAGAAGCAGTCAGGAGGGAGGTTGGGAGGGAAACTGGGGATATTAGTGGTGGGAAATATGCAGTGAAGGGATGGTGTTGAACATTGTATGATTGAAACTCAATCAGGAACAACTTTGTAACTATCTCATGGTTAGTCAATTAAAATTATTTTTAAAATTCATACTCATTTAGGCAAACACAAAAAGAGTCAGAGAACAGTATGATATAATATGGGTCATATAGTAGGTTTATGCAGATTTTTGAATGAAAAATTATCTTCCAGAATGAATGTACCATTTTTATTCCAATCAGTAGTAAATTAAAATTCCTGTTGATTACTACTATTGCCAATGACACTGAAAGCATTTTGGACTTTAGCTAGTCTAATAGCTGTGTAATCATATCCCATTCAGAAAGTTGAGCTCATACAGAAAGTTGAGCATATTTACATATCTTTATTTAACATCTGTGTATGTTTGGTAGAAGTCTCTTCTGATCTCTTCCTATTTGTTTTATAACTTGATTCTGTGTTTTATAATTGAATTTTATTTATTCATTTATTTATTCATTCATTTTGATTTGGGGGCCACACCCAGTGGTGTTCAAGGGTCACTATCATTCCTGACTGGCAGGCATTGGGGAGTGTATGGAGAGCCAGAATGGAACCCACACTGGCCAGTTGCAAAGAAAAATACCTGCCCACTCTGTTTTTGCCCAGCCCCTTATTGATGATTTTTAAAGTTCTTTGCATGTTTTTTATCTGTTCTTTATCAGAAATGTATGCAAAAATTTCTCCCACTTTTTGGTTTGTATTTATTCATTGTAGAAATTTTTTAACAAAATAAAATTTTAAAAAATTTTAACTTCAAACTACAAATTTTTTGGTGTTTTATTTTATTTTTACTTTTTGATATTGGCACCATACCTGGAGTTGTTTGCAGCTTACTTCTGGCTCAATGCTCAGGGATCACTCTCTTGCCAAGGGTTCAGAGAACCATATGTGGTGTTGGAGAGTAAAATAAGGTTGTCCACATGCAACACAAGCCCCTTACCCATTTTTCTATCCTCTGACTCTTTTGTCTGTTGTATTTTAAAAGATTAAAACTTAAGCCTTTTTAAAACATAATTCTCAATCTTAGAATTTTCTCTATTTTCTTTTTCAATTTCAATTTTATTTCATTTCTATTTAATACTATTATAATCATAGGACCAAAACTATAGTGAACAACAAAAATGTTTTAGAAGAATATTTTTTAAATATTAGAAATATATAAAATGGGCCAAAGAGATAGTCCAGTGAGCAATGCACTTGCCTTTCATGTGGCCAACCTAGGTTTTACCTCTGGTCCCCTGAGCCCTGCTAAGAGTGATCCCTGAGCACAGAGCTAGGAGTAAACCTTGAACATCGTCAGGTCTGGCCCTGAGACTAAAGCAAAATAAAACTAAGAAATTAGCTATAGTATAAACTGAGTTTTTTTTATTTAAACACCATGATTACAAATATGACTGTAGTTGATTTTCATTCACAAAAAGAAAACCCTCCATTCACCAGTGCAACATTTCCACCACCCATGCACCCCATCTCCCACCACCCACACCTCCTGTCTGTATTCCAGGCAGGCATTCTGCTACTCACTCTACTCTACTCACTCATTCTACTCTCACTCATTAACATTGTCATGGTAGTTGTTAGTGTTCTATCTACACTCACCGTTCCTTGAGATGAGCTTCATTCATATCCTGAGCCTGTCCTCCTGGTCCTCATCTCTGGGCATTATTACAATAATGTTTTTTATTTTTCATAAAATGCATAGATAAGTGGGACTATTTTCCATGTGTGTGTCTCTCTCTCCCTCTGACTTATTTCACTCAGTATAATAGTTTCCATGTCCATCCATGTATAGAAAAATTTCATGACTTCATCTCTCCAAATGGCTGTATGATATTCCATTGTATATATGTACCACAATTTCTTTTGCCATTCATCTGTTGAAGGGCATCTTGGTTGTTTCCAGAGTCTAGCTATTGTAAATAGTGCTGCGATGAATATAGGTGTGATGAAGGGATTTTTGTATTGCATTTTTGTGTTCTTAGGATATATTCCTAGGATTTGGTATAGCTGGATTGTAATGGAGCTCAATTTACAGCTTTATGGGGAATCTCCATATTGTTTTCCATAATTAACATGAGATGGCACCTCATTGTTGTTTTGATTTGCATCTCCCTGATAACTAATGATGTGGAACATTTTTTCATGTGTCTTTTGGCCATTTGTTTTTCTTCTTTGAGAAATTGTTCATTTCTTTTCCCCATTTTTTGATGGGGAGAGATATTTTTTCTTGTTGAGTTCTGTCAGTACCTTGTATATTTTTGATATTAGCTCCTTGTCTGACAGGTATTGGGTGAATAGTTTCTCCAATTCTGTGGGTAGCTATTGTATCCTAGCACTACTTCCTTTGAGATGCAGAAGCTTCTCAGCTTAATATAATTTCATCTGTTTATCTCTGTTTTCACTTGCATGGAGTTTTCGCCTTGAAGATGCCTTTAGTCTCAGTCTTATGGAGTGTTTTACCTTTGTGTTGTTCAATATACTTTATGATATCCAGGTCCTTAATCCATTTAGATTTGACCTTTGTGCATGGTGTTAGATGGAGGTCAGAGTTTGCTTTTCAGCATGTGGCTGACCAGATAGATGTGCCAACACCACTTGTTGAAGATTTCCTTGCTCCATTTTTCATTTCTTGCCCCTTTATCGAAGATTAATTGATTGTATATCTGGGGCACATTCTCTGAATACTCAAGTCTATTCCACTGATCTATATTCCAGTCAAACTCTTTTAATCACTATAGCTTTGTAATACAATTTAAAGTTTGGGAAAGTGATGCCTCCATACTCCATTTCCCATGGGATACTCTAGCTATTTGTGGGTGTCTATTGTTTTGAATGAATTTAAGAAGTGTTTGATCCACTTCTTTGAAGAATGTTATGGGTTTACTTAGAGGGATTGCATTAAATCTAAACAATGCTTTGGGGAGTATTGCCATTTTAATTATGTTAATCTTTCCAATCCATGATCAGGGTATGTGTCTCCATGTCCTTGTGTCCTCTTTTTATTTTTTGAAGCAGAGTTTAGTAGTTTCTTTGTATAGGTCCTTCACATCATTAGTTAAGTTGACTCCAAGATATTTGAGTTTTTGTGACACTAATGTGAATGGGGTTGTCTTTTTAATGTTCAATTCTTCTCTATCATTATTTGTGTATAAAAATGCCATTGATTTTTCCATGTTAATTTTGTAGCCTTCCACTTTGCTATATAAATCAATTGTTTCTAGAAGCTTTTTGGTAATCTGTAGGATTTTCTAAGTATAGCATCATGCCATCTGCAATCAGTGAGAGCTTGACTTCTTCCTTTTCTATCTGGGTGCCCTTGATATCTTTTAATTGCCTAATCACTATGGCCAGAAATTCCAGCACTATGTTGAATAGGAGTAGTGAAAGAGGGCAGCCTTGCCTTGTACCAGATTTTAGAGCAAATGCTTTTAGTTTATCATCATTGAGAATAATATTTGTCATTGGCTTGTGGTAGATAACCTTGACTATGTTGAGAAAAGTTTCTTCCATTCCCATCTTAAGAAAAGTTTTTATCAAGATTGGTGTTGGACCTTATCAAATGCTTTCTCTGCATCCATTGATACGGCCATATGGTTTTTATTTTGTTAATATGGTGTATTATGTTGATTGGTTTATGTATGCTTAACCATCCTTGCATTCTTTGAATGAATCCTATTTGGTCGTGGTGTATGACCTTCTTGCTGAGGCATTGGATACTATTTGCCAGAAATTTGTTGAGGATCTTTGCATCTGTATTCATCAGAGATATTGTTCTGTAGTTTTCTTTTCTTGCAACATCTCTGTCTGGTTTTGGTATCAGGGTAATGTTAGCTTCATAAAAACTACTTGGGAGTGTTCCTGATTTTTCAATTTCATGAAAGAGTCTGAAAAGGATTGGGAGTAGTTCCTCTAGAAAGGTTTGAAAGAATTTGTTATTTGGACATTGGTAATGGGAATGTTGCACTGGTGAAGGGGGTGTTCTTTACATGACTGAAACCCAACTACAATCATATTTGTAATGAAGGTGTTTAAATAAAGATATTAAAAATTAAAATAAAAAATAAAAGAAAGAATTCATTAGTGAATCCATCTGGGCCTGAGCTTTTTTTTTTTCAGGAAGACTTTTGATTACTCTTTTAATTTCAAATTACTCAGTAGTGATGGGTCTATTTAGATATGTTAGATTATCCTGGTTTAACAGTGGAAAATTGTAGGAGTCCAAGCATTTTTCCATTTCTTCCAGGTTCTCATGTTTTGTGGCATAGAGTTTCTCAAAGTGGTCTCTGACTACCTTTAGAACCTCTGCAGTATCTTTAGTGATCTCACCCTTTTCATTTCTAATGCATTTCTTTGTGAGTTTTTGGTACTGTTTTATCAAACTTGTTTACTTTTTCAAAGAAACAACTTTTGCTTTTGCTGATCTTTCAGATTGTTTTTGAATTTCCACTTCATTGATTTCTGATCTACACTTTGTTATTTCCCTCTGCCTACCTATTTTGATTTCTTTTTTGATCATTTTTTAATTTTAAAAGCTGTGTCATTAGCTTTTTATATAGGCTCCTTTTTCCTTTCTGATGTGTGCTTGTAAAGCTATAAATTTTCCTACCATTATTGCTTTTGCTGTGTCCCATAAATTCTGATAGTTTGTATATTTATCACCATGTGTTTCCAGAAATGTTTTGATTTCCTCTTTGATTTTATCTCTGATCCACTGGTTGTTCAACAGTGTGCTGATTAACTTCCAGGTGTTAAAGTTTTTCCTCCTGTGACTCTTTGTAGTTCACTTCTAATTTTAGTGCTTTGTGATCTGTGAAGGTAGTTTGTAAAATTTCTATCCTCTTGATTATATGGAGATATGTTTTATGGGTCAGTATGTGGTCTATCCTGGAAATTATCCATATTCATTGGAAAAGGAGTGTATCCAGTTTTCTGGGGATAGAGTGCCATATATATGTATATACATATATATATGCATATATTTATTAGTCCACTGTCTTTCCTTTCTCTTTTCAGAGCTAGTATATTCTTGTTGTTTCAGCTTGGTTGACCTATCAAGGAGTGACAAGGGTGTTGAGGTATCCCATTATTATTGTGTTGCTATTGATGTCTTCTTTCATGTTTGTCAATAATTGTATTAAATTTTTGCTGGTCTATCATTAGGTGCGTATATGTTTAGGAGAGTGATTTTTTTTCCTGTTCTACATATCCTTCAATTAGTTTGAAATGACCATCTTTGTCCCTTACAACTTTTTTGTGTCTAAAGTTTATGTCATCTGATATTAATATGACCACTCTAGCTTTTTTAAGGAAGTTGTTTTCTTGGATAATTTTCCTCCAGCCTTTTGAGTCTGTGTTTTTTCTAATTAGATGTGTTTCTTGTAGGCAACTGAATGTTGGCTTCAGCTTTTTGGTCCATTTTTGCCACTCTATGTCTCTTAACTGGTGCATTTAGTCCATTGACATTGAGAGAAAGAAAATTGTAATGGGATTTAGTGTCATCTTTGTGTGTGTCTGTTGATCAGTCTTGTCTTAATATAGACCTTTCTGTTTTTCTTTTAAGGCTGGTTTTGAGTCTGTAAAGTTTCTGAGCTGCTGTTTATCCACGAAGCTATGTGCAGTTCCTTCAAACCTGAAAGTGAGTCTGTCTGGGTACAGTAGTCTAGGTGACACATTCATTTCATTGAGTTTTGTCATTGTATCCTACACTGCCTTCTGGCCTTAAGGGTTTCTTGTGACTGATCTGCTGTAAATCTTAAGGATGCTCCCTTGAATATAATTTTCCTATTTTATTTTGCTGCTTTCAGTACTCTATATCTATCTGTGGGATTTGTCTTTGTGACTAGGATCTCTTTTAGCTGGTTCTCCTCAACATATGGGATTTGGTTGCATGCCATATTTAATTCTGGTAGTTTTTCTGTAATGATGTCCTTGACTATTAATTCTTCCTGGAGATTTTCTTCCTGGGTCTCTAGAACGCCAATGATTCTTATGTGTTTCTGTTGAATTTGTCAAAGACTTTTATTTTCATCTGTTCACATTTTTTGAATATTTGTTCCATTGTCTGATCATTTGCTATAAAGTTCTTTTCCAGTCTCTTCTGCTGTATGAAGTTGTTCTGCATCTCACCTTCCAGATTGCTGGTTCTGTCCTCGGCTGCTGTTATTCTGTTGGAGAGGCTTGCCATTGAATATTTAACTTCATCTACTGAGTGTTTCAGTCCTATCATTTAAATTTGGAGTTTTCTAATTTCTATATTTGTGTTCTCTTCAACTTGATCTATTATTTCTTTGAGTTCTATGAACATCCTCCATATTACTACTCTAAACTCCTTGTCTGAGAGATTAATTATGTGTTTTGTACTCTCTGGGTCATCAAAGCTGCCATCTTCATTCTGTATGCATGCTGTTGTCCTATGCTGTTTCCCCATGGACACACTTGTAGCATGGCTTTACTGCATGTCATATTGGAATACATGGGCTTGGAGATGCTGGCGCCCACGTAGGAAGTGGAGTGGCAATGCTCCTCCCTGCTTCTCTGTTTCCTGGCCTGCGAACTTTTATGGGATTAATTTTGCTGGGGTCTTACTCAGCAATCTCCCACAGTGATCAAGAAGCCAAAAATGGAGGGAGGCAGAGCCTGTATAAAGGCACCATACAGGAGATGGTACCACCTTGTGGGCTAGGACTGCATACCTGGCCGGTGAATCTGGCTGGTGAACTTTGATGAGATTAAGTTGATTAAGTCCGATGGGTTCTTTCTCAGAAGTGTTCTGCAGGGATCAGGAAGCCATCTATTTTCTTCTTAAAGTTGTGTAATTTTGCCTTTTATAAGTAGGTCTATGGGTCATCTTAAATTAATTTTTATTAAAGTATTGTGCTTAGATTCTAATCTAAATATCTCATATTAATTGAGTATTTTCACAATAAGTTGAAAGCCAAAGTATACACAAAATCCTGTACTGTACATAAAAATTTACAGTGACTCTATAAACAATTTCAATATTTAGAAAACAAAGATGTCTTTCAATTGGTGAGTAAAAGGTTTTAATTTAATTTTTAATCCATAACAATAAAAATGTATGTTCATACAATGAAGTATCAAAAAAACTGATAATTATCAGCATGAAGATCTGAAGATCATTAGTGCACACTGCAAAGTGAAAGATGCCAGTGGGAAAGCCACACAATGTAGGATTAGAAATATTTGGATTTATGAAAAGGGTAAAACTAGAAAGACGATAAAAATATCAGAGGCTGCCAGGGATTCAGGGGAAGAGGTTTGGAATAAATAGGTGGGGCACAGGCACTTTAAATGAAAAGACATATAGCATTGTTTGCTTTTATGAGGTATTGTAATATACTGTTATCAAGCAGAAAAATACACAAAACAAAAATGAATAAAATAATTAATGCATAAGCTTTCTAAAATTTTGTTCTTTGCTTTCTTAAAAACATAATTGTGAGCTAACTATTCTGCATGAATGCTTGTGCCTCCACAAATTTTGTATGTTTCAGTCTTTTCTATCAGTGCAAATGTATTAGAGATAGGGCATTTATGGATCTGATTAAAGATAAATGAGGTGATTAAAGAAAAAATGAGGGGGCGGGCGGTGGCGCTGAAGGTAAGGTGCCTGCCTTGCCTGCGCTAACCTTGGACGGACCGAGGTTCGATCCCCCGGTGTCCCATATGGTCCCCCAAGCCAGGAGCAACTTCTGAGCACATAGCCAGGAGTAACCCCTGAGCGTTACTGGGTGTGGCCCAAAAAACAAAAAACAAAACAAAACAAAAAAAAAAAAAAGAAAAAATGAGAACTAGACCCCATAGGATTAGTGTCTTTCTGAGGAATGATACCAGAAAGCTCAAGCTTTTTCTACTTTTCCAAGCAAATACACAATATTGAGTGCCAATAAGCTAAAAAGCCTCTTAGTGTGAAATCTACTTCAGAAACAAATCTTAAACTCCAGTTGCTGAGCTTCAAAAATATTAATTCCTATCCTTTAAGCTCTCCAGACTGTGGTACTTGGTTATAGAAATCCCAGGTGACTAATACAGTAAAAAAAAATTTAAACTACCGGTATAATAATTCTTACAATAATGTTACATAAAACATGCAATCAAGGTGAATATGTTTCTAAAATATTCAATATGTAATTTCAACTGGTGATGTGTCAGTAAAGATGCTAACTGAATTTTATAAAATAAATTTCCTGTTTTAGTAGAGTTATACATAAATTATCTTTCTTTTCTTTCCTTTGTTTCTTTCCCCTTCCTTTTTCTTTATCTTTCTTCTTTTTCTTTGTTTCTTTCTTTATTCGTTTCTTTTTCTTTCTTCTTTGTTTCTTTTTCTTCCTTTTTCTTTCTCTCCTTTATTTCTCCTTTCTTTTCTTTTCTTTCTTTCTTTCTTTCTTTCTTTCTTTCTTTCTTTCTTTCTTTCTTTCTTTCTTTCTTTCTTTCTTTCTTTCTTTCTTTCTTTCTTTCTTTCTTTCTTTCTTTCTTTCTTTCTTTCTTTCTTTCTTTCTTTCTTTCTTTCTTTCTTTCTTTCTTTCTTTCTTTCTTTCTTTCTTGCTTTCTTTCTTTTGGTTTTGGGGCCACACAAGGTAGTGCTCAAGTATTACTCCTGGCTCTGCACTCAGAAATAGCTCCTGGCAGGACCAGGGGACCATATGGGATACCTGGATTGAACCCTGGTCGGTCTGGGTTACCCACTGTGGATTGCTTCTGCCCCATGTCATTATTTCTTTACACAAAAATGAAAGATATTTTAGTTAAATGTAGTTAAACACCTCAATATTTGGGGCAGGTGATGCTCATGGTTGAGCAGATGCCTAATATGTATGAACTGAATTTAGGACACAGTAGAGCCCCTCAAATAACTTAATTTTAGCATGATATATATTATGTAAAATTGTCTGGAAATTGGCCATAACTCTAATGCAACTTTTAAGAATTTGGCACGTAGGTTAGGGCCACATCTAGTAGTGTTCTGAGGCTTCTCCCAGACTCAGAAGACTATGTGTATTAGGGATCAGACCAGATGCAAGGTCATCCAGATGCAAGGCAAACACCTTAGCCCCTATATTATTTTTCCAATTAAATTCCTCTATTCAAAAAAAATGACTCATATGTATTTTAGTAAGAGTAAACTTTTAGAATGTTAATAATTATATATTGATTCTCTGGAAAATTACAAACTAAAATTATTTTCTTTTATATGTTTATATTATTTTATTTTAGAAGATAGAGTTCTTTACCGTGTAATTGTGTTTTCGTCTTTTTTTCTTTCACATATATCATTAAGAAATATTTTCTTGATTTAAGCTTTTGTCCTAGCAATCTACACAACAAATTAAAAATAATTCTGTTAATGAAAATATTGAATATGAAAATACACAAATTATTGTCTTATATGGTCAGTATCATATAAGTGGAAACCATGTAGAATAGTAATTAAAAGTTTAGTATTTAACACTTAATCAACTATCTGTATTCAAATGCTGTCTCAGTATTTATATAATCTTCAATAACTTAAGTCACTTCATTTTTGTGTGTGTGTGTTTTTCTTTGTTGGGCAGAGATTTGGGGTCACACCCTGCTCACACTCAGCAGGTGTGAGCTAATACTCATGGGTGTCTATCTGTTCAGGGGTGCTCAGGAGTGGTGCTCAGGAGATCATATGGATTATAAGTCAAGAATCATATCCCTGTGCAATGTAGATGAAACAATGCTTTGTTTTTGGCTTTAGACACCAGTTACCTCACCTAGAATATTAAAGTATCAATACCTACATATATCTTAATTAAAAAATAGTTTGTAAAACAAGAGGTCAATGTTAAGTTTTGTTAATCATATTAAGTCAAAGCTGTCATGTGAAGTCCCACAATTAATGCTACCTCTACTCAGTTCCCTTTAGAATCTATACCAAAGCAACAGAGCACAAAGAATATGACTAAATGACCAATTGAAGAAGAAAATAAATGTAGGTGGCAAAGCATCAGTTACAGAAACAGTGACAAAGCTTTTGAATCTGCCCTTCTACAATTTATCTTTAATTGACTGCTAGAGGTAGTTATACTCCTTTTAAAATTAGGACTATCTTAATGATTCTGCTTCAAGTTCCTATATAACTAAAGCAAGATGCAGGGCAAAGGGTTCAAGGACAGTGTGTGTGGCTTTAAGACTGAATCAAGACCCAGAAAAATAGCATAAGTTGTATTAAATTAAACTCCTTTAAATTTTTCATAAAATTATAAATAGATTATGAAGATAATAGAAAACTTTTAAGACTATCATTAATAAAATTAAATGTCAATCATGACAGCGAAAAGACCGAATGGTTTCCATATTCTTGACAGAAAATATTACAAAATTCCTTCCAGTGAAATCAAAATGTAGGCAAAATGAATTATAAAACTAATTATATCAGATAGTTAAGTAAAACTATTGTGCTAGTTTTAAATTAATAATGTTCTGGTATTTGTTTTGAAGTAAATATTTGGGAAATATATTTTACTTATATTTGACTTATTTTTTATTTTTTTCTCATTCTAAACATACATCACCCTTCACCAAATAATTTGCCTCACTATTTAAAAAATAATCTCTTAGATAAAACTTACAAAATTGTCTAAGATTCAAAATGTAAGGAAAACTAAGTTTTGCCTCAAAATTACATCAGTCCCTAAAGCCATCTTTTTATGGGAAGGCACCTCTTTTGTACTTCCAACTTTTTTAAACCCTATTATTCTGCTTACCTGATATCTTCATTTATGCTTCAAAATCATCTTAAATATAATCCGCTCAAGACTCCTACTCTTAACTCTCAATTCCTTCATAATGTCTTCTCACAGCTTGCCACAAAGAGGAGAGAACACAGTTAAAGTAGAAAAGGGTCTACTATGACAATGATACTCTTACTCTTGGACCTGATCACTCTGGACAAGAACTGGGTGCTGAAAAGGGATAAAGTGACATGTATGGCACTGTTTAATTAACAATAGTGCAAACCAAAGTTGTCAAAAAAGAAAAGAGAGGCAGAGAGAAAAGAGAGGCAGAGAGAAAGACAGAGAAAAGTAAAATACCTGTTCCAGAGGCAGGCAGGAGAGGGTGGGCAGGAGGGAAACTGGGGACATTGGTGGTTGGGAATATGCTGCAAAAAAATTTACCGTACTGCAAATCAAATAAAACGAAAAAATTTTCTCTGTCCAACTTTACCATCTTCCTACTTCTCTTTCTGCTATCAAGCAAATTAGACCAAGAAAGCAAAGAATCATTATGAATTTTCTGGAAACAGTATGCAAATAATATTTGAAGATTAAAATTACTGTAATTTTTTTTTGTTTTGGGGGGCCACACCCGGTGGCACTTAGGAGTTACTCCTGACTCTGAACTCAGAAATTACTCCTGGTTTGGGGGAACATATGGGAAGCCGGGAGTTGAACATGTGTCCATCCTGGATCAGCTGCGTGTAAGGCAAACACCCTACCACTGTGCTACCACTCTGGCCCCTGTAAATTTTCCTATCTATAACATTCAAAAGTGAATACTGCACTTTTGAAAACAAAATTCAAGGTTTTATTTTTCTGGTTTTGGAGCCATACACAGCAAAATGATTCCTGGCTCTGCACACAGGGGCCATTCCTGGCAGAATTGGAGGACCATGGGATGTCAGAGATCTGCTGTACTAGCTCTCTCTCTCCCAGAATTCAATATTCTTAACTATAAATATCATTGATCTGAAGTTCATAGTTAAATCCAATATAATTTTATTAATTATATAGAAAATAAATTAATTAAAGCAATTTAAAAGATAAAATAGAATCATTTAAATGTGTATTTGTAAACTTTAATTGAATCACCTGAGATACACTGTTATAACATTGGTCCCAATTGAGTTTTAGTTATACAATGTCCAAAACTCTTCATTAGTATGTATTTCCCACTACCAATGTCCCAGTTTCCATCTGTCTAGCCCCTGGTGCCTCTGTGACAATATTTTTATTCTCTCTTCATTTTTTTCTTTTAGACACTGGTTTTCAATATTGTTACTGAAAAAAATCATGCATATCACTTTATCTCCTTTCAGCACAAATTCTTGTCCAGAATAATTATTTTTAACTATCATTATGATAGGAGTCTCTTCTCTGCCCTAACTACATTCCCCACTATTTCTGGCAAGCTTCTTATCATGGACTGGTCCTCTGGCCCTCACTTCTGTTGTCTTTGAGAATTACTGCCTTATTATCTTTTATATGTCCCATAAATAAATATGATAATTCTTCATTTATTTCTCTCCCTCTGACTCATTTCATTCAGCATAATATTCTCTGTATCTATCTATGTGTAAGCAAATTTCATGGCTTCATTTTCCTAACAGCAGTATGGTATTTCATTCTTTAACTATACCAATTTCTTTATCCTTTCATCTGTTCTTGGGCACTTGGGTTGTTTCCAGACTCCGGCTACTGTGAATAGTGCTGCAATGAGCATAGAAATACTAAGGCTTATTTTTTTTTTTTTTTTTTGCATTTTAAATATTTTCTTGAGTAATACTGCTTGGTCATATGGAAGCTCAATTTCGAGGTTGTTTTTTTTTTTTGGTATATACTTATTGTTTTACAAAAAGACGTGACCAGTCAACCATTCCCACCAGAAGTGAATGAGAATTACTTTCTCTCCATATCCAGGCCAAAGTGGTTGCTCTTGCTCTTTGTGATGTGTGCCAGTTCTGTGTTGGGAGATACCTTATTGTTGTTTTGATTTGCATCTCCCTTATAATTAAATATGTGCGACAATTTTTCATGTGCCTTTTGAGGAAATTTCTGCTTGTCCTTTCTCCCATTTTTTAGGTTACAGCAGGACTTTTCTTGGGGGGGGGGGGGGAATTAGATGTTCTTTCCTTGTTAAACTCTAGCTGTGCTTTAGATATCTTAGATGTCAATCACTTATCAGATGAATATTAGATGAATAGTTTCTCTCATTCTGTGGGGAGTTTTTATATCCTGGTTACCATCTCCTTGAGGTACAGGAGCTTCTAAATTTAATGTAGTAAAATGGGTATTTTTAGTTAATTAAAATAGTCAACAGATTGAAATAAAAAAATTATTAAAATACAGAATAACTTCAATTTGAACATACTTTTAAAAAATTAATGGGATTCAGCCTATGAGGATCAAGCCTCCAACAACAACCTAAGAATTGAACACTAACGTCTGCCTTTATGTGGGCATGAGTTTTTAGACAGTGGACTCCTCTCTCATTGCCAAACCTAAATTGTAATCAATCCATGCCTAAATTGTATAAAGCTCCTCTAATATATTACGCTCTTCCCCCCTTCAGAAATCCTTCTAGCTTCTCATTCCCCAATCCTGATCCATTATCCTTCCTTATTTAACCCATTTTACCCTCAGTTATTATCCCAGTAGGTACTGGGACAAACCTCCTGCTCCAATAAACGACCACCAAGCTCCCACACTGAAAGGACTCCCTCCCAGCCCCACATCACATGCCTTAGCAAGAAATTACAACCAATACACCTGCTGATTCATGCTTCATGGCCCTTCTTCTTACCCTCCTAATTATGGGCTGTTGCATGCCACTGACTCAATCCCAGAAGGTCCCTAGTCCAAGGACACTTCCCTCATGGTTACAAAAATTTTCACAAACTCGACAAGACACGATGTGTGATGAAAAAAATGCCCTGGACTCCACCCACCACAAGACTATCTCAAAAGACTCAATGTTCCTTTATGTGATTAATACCTCTATAATAATACCTCCTGTTTGTTTATTCCCAAAAGTAATCCAGCCTTATAAACAGCATTTTTAATGCCTTTTTAAATGTATTTTTATATATTTCTTCTATTATATATCTATATAGATATAGATATATTTTTTTCTTTCTTTCTCTCTTTCTCCAACTTCACCTGTTTTGGTTCTGCTTGCTATGAAAACCTACAAGAAAAAGTCTTGCCTCAAATAGAGGGGGAAATATTGGAGGGTACCAAGACCAAACAGTTGTATGATCACTAAGTAGTAAGCTAGATACAGAGGGGACCTCTCATTCTAGCAGCCCGGGGGTAGGGGGGAGGAGGGAGGGGAGATATGGGATGCAAGATGGGAACGGGGTGAAAGGAACTTTGGTGATGGAAATTCCCCTGATTCAATGTTAATATTACCTAAAATATTACTGTGAAAGATATGTAAGCCACTTTGGTCAAAATAAAAATTATAAAAAAATAATTAAGCAAAAAAATATGGTTTCTTATCCTTGATAGATAAGAGCTTGTTTGTGTGCATAATATTTCACTTTATTTAGAGTGTCTATGCAAAAGGGTATGGCAACATATTATATTGCTGGTGGATTTGGAAATAAGAATGATAATCTGCACAATCACTGTGCCCTGGTTTTGACCCATAGCTGATGATTTTGGCTTTTGGTTTATTCTTTGTTTATTCTTTTGGTAATTTTGTTAATAATCCCTTACTGGTTATTTTTTGTTTGTTTCTTTGTTTTCTTTGTTTTGTTTTACTACCATTTTATTTTTTTCCCTTCCATCTTCTAAATGGATATTTATAACACTACAGACTCCTCCTAGTTTTTTTTTTCTTTTTTGTTTGCTTTTTTTTTCTCTTCCCCCGATAGTACCAAGACATTTGAATGTTCATTTGGTAGAAATAAAAACTGATCAGACATGAATATCAAATTCAAAGTCAATGACAACAGAATCAATACCCAATCTACAACAAGCTGTATAAGGGGAGAACAGCTGCACTAGCATTACGGGGGTAAAGGAGAGAGATGTGAGATGCATGCTGGGAACAGAGGTGGAGGGAGGACAACACTGGTGGTAGGAATGCCCCTCACTCATTATCACTATGTGCCTCAAATATTACTGTGAAAGGTTTTTAATTCACTTTAATTACAAAAAAAAATTTTAAGAAACTAGAGCAAAAAATAATAGTAATAAAAATAAAATGGAAATACTGCATACCCCAGCAAAAAAATTAATGGGATTGTAAAAGTACTAGTAATAGAATAAATATTTTTTAGAAAAGCACAAGACACTAAAATATATTTAACATTTTTCTGAAAGAAAAGACAATTTCTCCATTAGAAAAAGGCTTCATTGGAGGCAGCACTGCTTTTTGCTATTAAATAATAAATATTTGACTCTTAAAACTGTGTGAATACTAACTTTCACAGGTCCATATCAGTAGAACCAGTACTAAAACAATAGTTGATGTAATTGTGATGGCAGTACATTTTTTTAAAACATAAAAGAAGGAAAGGGTAAATTTAAAGTTGGAAAATAATCTAATTGTGATCAGCAATAATAATAATAATAAATGATTTTTAGCTGATAGGGAAGAGGTCATGCTATCTACTCTTGAAAAGAACTGTCTGTTTTTTCCACAAAATGAATATAACACAGCTGGTGCATAATTACCAAGTTACTTATAGCCACTTAGATCTGTCAATCATGGGAAAGGTCAAATACATTAAGCTGAATAAGCATGTAATCTTTAATTCCCTGGAAACGCTAACAGAATCAGAAAACACCACAATGCAACAGTTATCAAAATATATCAAAAATTTTTATCTAACAGAAGAAATCCCTGTTATGGGAACAATCAAGAACAGAGAAATCAAAAACAAGCAATCAAAAATTAAAACTGTAATGTATGTAGATAGTCTTGAGCTAGTACATGTCTTAAAATGCTTAGATTTTTTTTTTTTTTAGGTGTAGTAGATCTGGTCAGAGCCACCAAAATCAAAGAACTAATTTATAATCATTGTAAAATAAAGAGCAACATGGCTGCAACTATTCAATAGAGGGAACAGATATCTTAAAAGTGTTGACACTAATCTTCAAAAGAGACATAATCTAAAATTCACTAATTTAGAAAGCTCTGTGATAGCTAGATATGACAGCAGTAGAATATTCACTTTGAATTATAAGATCTTGGGCTCAATCACTAAGTCCACATACATACACACACACACACACACACACACACACACTGCTAATAATATGTATTTCCTAAGAAACAATCTTTGTTAATTCAATTTTATAACTTGTAAGAAAACTTGAATTTGAATGTTTATGATGCTCAAAGACAGGCAAAACTTTAAGTCAGTCAAGAAACTGGATAATATGGAATTCTTCTATAACTTATCCTAATGAAAGAGAAAGTCCACAAAGAGTAATATTAACTTAGTCCTATACTAAGTTTCACCCCACATAGGGCGTTTCTTTTCCTTCTCCGTTACTGTCCAATAAGCTTTTCTACATTAGACCTCTAAATCTGAGCATCATTACTACTCAATATTTTTATTCTTGAAAACATTGCAGAACCTGGAAACTAGTAGACAAGCACAGAGACCTAGAGTCACCTCTCCTGGATTATTTGGGAACTCACCTGGGATACCCCAAATATCACTATTGCCAGACTCAAGGTCTCTGTCACCTGTTTCTTTGTTGTCAGATGCCTAGTCTTATAGTCCTATCTGAAAAAAAAAGAGGCATCTAACCACCAGTTAGAAGATGACCCATACCACAAGGCTACTCTTAAAGTGCATGAAAAGTCTGTATGGCTTCACATCTCTGATCATCACTTTCCCTTGGAGAATGGAATATCACAATTTTTAAGACTAAGCCTAGGGAGACTTTTGATTCCATGGAAGATGGCCCAGAGGCAAGTACTCCTGAATCCTGTGATAGTGTGTTTGGCAGCACAGCTTGTAGCATGAAGGCAGTAGAGGATGCAATGTCAGCTCAGTCATGGGTCACATATGACCTGCTGGGGCTAGTGAGCTAGCTGACCCTGACCAATAGAGAGAGGAGTTGCCATCTGTGAGTCTGAGTTTGGAAGGATGTAATGTTTATCCTGAAGTAAACCCTCACTGCTCCTGAAAAGGACACCGTCTGGTAGCAATGATTCACTATAAGGATGAATTGGCATTGAGGTTCCATGTCAGGAGGATGCTAGGCCCCAGACTCAGCAAGAAAAGATCTCATAGTCTAGTTCAACTCCAGGAAGAGACCTTCAGATAGGAGTGAGTAGGAGAAACAGGAGGAACTGAGATGGAAGACTCAGGTTCTGGGGAACCAACCAAATTCTTCATGGAAGACCAACCAGTTCCCCCCAGTTAGACCCTAACTTGTCTCCTAACACCGAAGAGGGACAATGGCAATTCAACTATTTTTCTTCAGTACATTACTGAGGAACTAAGAAGGAAGAACTCAATTAAATTCAAATGGCCCTCATTAGACAGAAACCAGATGAGACTCCCTCAATCTTTCATGAACAACTGAGAGGAGTTCACAGATTCGAAGTTCACAATTCACAGATTCACAGATCTAGACCCTGATAGCAATGAGGACTAACTAACTCTCCAGGACAAATTTATCTTCAAGGCTGCCTCAGAAATTAGGAGAACAATTCCAGAAGGTTCACATGGCCCTTGGGAAATGATGGGCTTCCTTTTTGGGCTTGCCAATAAAGTTTATTATTTCCAAGAGGAAGAGAAAGCTCAGAAAGAAAAAGCGAACAAGCAAGCAAGGAATAGACAGAGCACTAAGAAAGACAGATTACAGGAAAGATAGGGTAGGAGTGAAACCCAAAGATCACCTCTGCAAATAAAAAAAAAAAAAGCTGGTCATTCATTAAGGATTGCCCACTCTAAAAATACCACCTGGACTGAGTATAAAGAGAAGGACTTCCCTGAGGGGTGAAGGACCTGAAGAACAGTCTCCAGACTGTGTGTGTGTGTGTGTGTGTGTGTGTGTGTGTGTGTGTGTGTGTGTGTGTGTGTGTGTGTGACAAATCCCCAGGCTCTTGCTCATATTAAAGCTCATAATATCAGACAATGAAGCCTCGTTGAATCTAAAAGAGAACCTCCTTATCAGCTTTTTCTTCAACTCTGGAGTAGTAGTGTCTCAATACTTCTCTCCTTTCTGAATATCTGTCTCTAAGTGTGAGGGCAGTGTCTCCCGCATCCACTTGCACATTTCTTGACCTCGCCTTTGTGGTAGAATTGATTTTTACCCACTCATTTCTGGTGGTGCCTAAGAGTCTGGCTCCCCTACTGGGAAGAGACATTTTGATCGGATTTAAAAATGAGAGTGTTAGTAGGAAGAAACCCTACCCCTTTTACCAATGATAGAAACTGAAGACCCCCAGGTCTGGGTGGCCCCTGGTGAAATAATAAAGAGAAAAGGCCTCATGCAGTCCAAATTTCCTGAAGCCTGAAGCTGCTTATCTTCAGCAGTTCTATCTAAGACCAAAAGCAAGAAAATATCTCATTTCTGTAATAACTGGGCTAAAAGATTAGGCTTCGTTCTTCCTTGTAATAAATAGTCCCTGTAATTCCCTGATTCTGAATGTCGAGAATCCCAGTGGTGAATGAAGGCTAGAACAAGACCTATACTATATTAATAAGGCAATGATTCCTATTTGAATACCCTGTGGTTCCAAACCCATATACCCTGTTGTCCAATATCCCAAGTTCAGCAGCCTGATGTACTGTCTTGGAACTGAAGGACAAATTCTTTTGTATACCCTGAAAACTGACTCTCAATTCTTACTGACAGCTCACTGGGACAGTTTTTTTGCCAAGGTTTAAAAGACAGTCCACATTTGTTTTAATAGTTTCAGAATACTCATAGTTTTTTATCCAATATATGGATGATCTTTTATTCTGCTTACCCTCTTAGCAAGTTGCCATAGTCCCTAGCCTACAGGCATGATGGCTAAATACAAGCAGGACTACTGGGTACAGGCCAAGCCTCCCCCACTGAAAAAAAAAGGTGCAGTCCTGGCAGACACTGTTGTGCCCTAGGTTAGTGCTTAGCAGGACAGCAACAATGAACTTACTAAACATTAATGTATGTATGATGAGAATTAACAATGCCGAATACATTTAAAAAAAAAAAAACCAACCTGTGTGTCTTTGCCCCTTGCATTAAAACAAGAATTACTGGAACACACTTTACTTACTCTAAGCTGATGGAATAACTACAAAATATTTTTCTCAAGCTGGTAAAATCAATAATAATGTTTTATAGTCGATTATTTAGTATTGTGTAGGCTACAAATGAGTTTGGTCTTTTAATTACATCTGCCCTCTTTTACAATAGTTCCTTGGTATAACACTAATTGACAATGAGCTTTTATTTTGTTAATAGTTGAGTAACAAGAATCCTATACAAGAGGATTCTGATTTCTGTTTATGGTAAATAAAACTAATGACAAAGAATTTACAATATACATATAACATTTAAATGGCTGTCTAATGATTGTGCTGACACATAATGTTTATTCTATAGCAAAAACATGTTACACTTGATATACTCAACTTATTACTAATGATAATTTTTTTTTGCTTAAATATGAAGCAGAACTCCCAATAAATCAGACTCAGTTATAACTACTCTTGAGTGTATTTGGTTTCTGAGTACCCACTCTTCATTGACTCCTTCCTCCCATCCTCCTATCAACCCTGAAACCCCTCTCAGTGCTACCTGACTCAGCTGGATTGTGATAGCAGGCTTCCCAGAAACATACTCAACATTCTAACTTCCTGACAAAATCTGGATATAAAGTCTCTAAAAAAAGAAAGTCCAACTTTTCTAGCAGTCTATTAAGTATCTTGAACTGACCCTCAAATAGGGAACTCATTGTTAGGAATAGTTAGAGTGGACCCAATATCTGACTATCCAATTTTTGCACTATGAACAGCTGTAGGAATTTCTGGATATTTCTGTACACTGCAGGCTGTGTATCCTAGAATATGGGTAAATAGCTCTATCTCTTTATAGAGCCATAGCTTGAGGCCTAACAAAGTAAAACTACTACCCTCAGACTATAGAATCCCAAGCTGCAGAATGCCTTTGACAAATTCAAGAAGGCTCTGTTCAGGGTACAAGTGCTGGGCCTACCAGAGGATAGGAGCTTCACCTCTTCATATATTGAAAAAGAGTAGTTGTCCTAGGGCTTGTTACCCAGCCTTTAGATCCAGTTCAGCAGCCTGTGGGTTATATCAGCAAGGAATTATGCATAGTGGCTAAGGGATGTTTCAGGACTGTTTAGGGTTTTTGACTGCCTGTTTCAGAGCTTTGACTGCCACTACTCTCCTAGTACCAGACTTTGACGTACCAATCAAATTACTCTGGGGAGATATCTAACAGTTCATTCCCCTCACGATATGTCTGAGCTACTCAACTCTAAGAGTGGCCTATGGCTCTCAGATTGTTGCCTGGTAAAGTGGTTCTTCTAGAGTAATGAGAGGTTGCCATCTATCTACAAATGTGTCAGCCTCAACACTGCCATTTTCCTCCAGGAGGAAACAAGTAATTCAGAACACAATTGTAAAAAAAATTATCTCCCAGACACATGTGGACAGGATGATCTAGTTTGGAAGAATATCTTTACCAGCTGGAATGAAGCATTTCCCTGCCAATCTGAGAAGGTGGTGGAAATAACCCAGATACTTATTCATCACTCATTCATAAGATACTACCTATATTCCACCACCCCAGGGACTACAGTCTGAAAAATGGCCAGGTTTTAAATCTGCTATGAAAGAGGTAATTTCTCAGGCCTTAAGAATCTAGTTCCGGGCTGGGCGGTGGCGCTAAAGGTAAGGTGCCTGCCTTGCCTGCGCTAGCCTTGGAAGGACTGCGGTTCGATCCCCCGGTGTCCCATATGGTCCCCCAAGCCAGGAGCAACTTCTGAGCACATAGCCAGGAGTAACCCCTGAGCGTTACTGGGTGTGGCCCAAAAACCAAAAAAAAAAAAAAAATTAAAAAAAAAAAAAAAAAGAATCTAGTTCCATTTCCATTGTGCCTGGATACTTTTGTCCTCTGACCAGGTTGAGAATGCTAATGATATACTAAAAAGGCACTTCAGAAAATTCTCTCAGAAACCCAATTGCCATGGGTCACTTTACTTCCTTGCCTTTTTTTTTCAGAATCAGAAATACTCTGGACAATAGTGCTGAATTCCTATGAAAATTTATATGGAAGAGCATTCCTTACCAATGATTTTCTTTTTTTTTAATTTTTTATTTTTTATTATGAGAACAAAGATGCAAAGGAAGAGGACAAGATAAAGTTACAGTGAGATGACAATCACCCATAAATAGAATTCTCAGTAGTCTCATTGCTGATATCTTAACTTTGAACTTTAAGCCAAAGAACATTAAAAAAAATAAAACAGAACCCATGTACAATTACTTTGTCCCTCAAGTCCCCAGATTGTAGTACATAATATTTCTTAGCAGCACACAAAGCAATCTAAAGCCATAAAACTTATGCAACTCCTTGAACATTGAAGGCAAAGTACTTTTTTACATTTCCATGCACATGCATATTAGTTTAAGTTAACCTCAAAAGTTTAAGTGGGTTGTTTTTCTTAAAGATTAGAGTCCAAGGAGCACAGTAAAAACGGTGTTAGAGCGGCAATTATTGTTTGCATAGGCCCACCAAAATATGAGGGACATGGAAAGGAAAAGCCTTGGCCTAAATACGAGGAGACCCTACCTCTGAAGTTTCCTGGCATAAGACCAACTCTAGGCTCCAGGCAAACTAGTTTGTCCAATCCAGGTCATTGTCCGTAGTGCCAATACACTTTTATTTTTCACCCAGTCTCTGTTGTTGATATCATGTTTCTGTATTAAAGATCCTGGAATCTTCATATCCTACATTTCAGTCAGGATGGTTCAGAGCATCTTCTCGTTTCACCTCACAATTAAAGGGCAATGCAGAGAACCTTGTCCTGTAAGCAGGTCGTTGTTGTCGTCTTCTTAGTGTTAAGGGAAGTCTCTTTTGAGCAGGTCGATGTCAGAACAGTGGTAGGATTTTCCCCGGTAGAGAATTGCTTCCAGGTGGTGTTATAAAAAACCTTGGATGTTTCATATATAGCTTCCCTAGTTCAGGGGTGAATGGAGGATGCCCATTCTTCTGAGGCCTGTGCCAGGTCATTATATCAATGTTCAGGGTGTGAGGTCCCATTGCACTACAAAATTTGTGTGTTCCAATCTCTAATAGATAAGAACTTATTTGTATGTATAGTATTTTCCCATTTTTATGTGCCTATGCAAACAAGGAACAATGCCATGTGGCATAATTGGCGCATATGGGGCTATAAGAAAAAGTTCAACAATCCCCATGACATGGTTCAATCATAAGCATTAAACTGAGGGACTCTTCCACCAAAATTCCTTATTGAATAGCTCACAAAGGAGACAAGGTAAAAAGTGGGTATAATTGTCACAGTAAAAGAATGTTTAGAAAGAGTTATAGCTGTTAAAGAAAATACACATAAAATATTCAAAAGACATATGTGTCCATTTTATATCTTTTGAAATAGTTTGGGGTTGTTAAATCCAATGCACAACTACCAATGATTTTCTAATGAAAGACATTACACATGATGTGATCAATTTAACTAAGTTCCAACAAGCTTTTCAAAATATGTCAGAAAGGCTCCCCAGATCATTAGGGCCACTTCTCTTAAATCCTGGTGACTTAGTTAAAACTATCAGGGTCTGCTATTTAATCTTACTATTATTAATTTTGGGGCCTTGCTTATTTAATCTTTTGGTTAGGTTTGTTTCTTCCAAATTGGAAGCCATAAAGCTACAGATGAAGGTTGACACATGAAACCACAGATAAAGGCAATGGAGGAAGATATGATATCATGTATCTCTGGACAATCCTCCTCCTTTTGGGACCTGAATTCTGAATAAGGAGGGATGCCATTTTGTAAAAGCCACATGACAGGCTTCTTCTTAGGTTTTGAGCAGGAAGAAACACCATTTTGTAAGGATCACATGGTGTGACCCACATGTTGGGGCTTCAGAAGCCTATTTCCTTAGACCCCACCTCAATCTACCTGGTCATACCAAGTAGCCTATCAGGGAAGCACAAGGGAGCAGTAGGAAGGTACCCCTAGACAAGAGCCAATTATTTTAAGGATCATCGGAAAGCTAGAACCTCCCTATATCCCTATCCTATATAATCCTACATACGTCCTTGGGTGGGGTCATGGAGACCCTCGTGGGAGAGAACCCTGACCAATCAGTTAGGAGCTGTTGGCAGGTGGAATAAAATTTAAACTTTACTCCAATTTGTGTGGACTCATCCTTCTATTTCTGGACCCTAACACTCCTATAACACCTTGTTTGCACTGGGCCTATAGGATGCCCCCAAGTTATCAGAATGTAGTAGTCAGATTGATTTGACTCTCCATTTCCTGACTGCAATTAAAGTTTTATCTTTAATATTGGGGAATAAAAGAGAAAGTCCCAATTCTCCTTGCCAGCAGTGACATCTGTCTCCATTGACCTAATCCACACCTTATCCCCAAGTGCCTGGCTCATATTTTAAACGTTGCTGTCCTTCCCCAAAGACCATTGTATTCTTCTTGTGAGCTTAGGCTCACTAGGACACTAAGGCAAATGACCAAAACAAGGGATTCAGATCAACCAAACCACTTTGTAGGATCCTTGCTTTCTTTGTATCAGTAGGTAAGGAATGCAAAGAGCCTTTTAAAGTCTGTACAAAAACTCAGTTTCCCTGTAAAAATCCCCCACAAAATGAACCATGTTACCGTAGTCCTATACTGTTCCACCCCACATAGGAAGTTTCTTTTCCTTCTCCTTTACTTTCCAATAAACTTTTCTATATTATAACGCTGAGTCTGAGCAGCATTACTACTCAATATTTTTAAGAACCTGGGAATTGGTAGACAACCACAACTGGTAGAGGCCTACTGCCACTGTGTCTCCAACATTAATGTTACAAAAGAATGTACCATCAAGTACAAATCAGTTCCAAAAGAAAACAGCAGTGAATAATACAAATTAGAGTTTTAAAAAAATGTAAACAATACTTATTGTATTAAACTAATATCTATGTGTGGTATCAACCATAAAGAGTTTAGAAGTTCATAATTTAGTAATACTAAGAATAATCTGGTCATCAAGGTTTGCTGGAGAACTGTCTTAAATAATAAGTAGATTTTTGATTGACAGAAGACAGGGGGTTCTAAAAAAATGAGCAAAAACAGAGGAGAGATTATATGAGATATTGTGAGGTGCATTTAAGAGCAGAGAAAAAATTAAATGAGGTAAAAAAAAGATTTTTATGATTAGGAAGCCTGAAATCTCACTAATATTATTCATTTCTTTGGAAAGAAAGGGGAGAAAATGAACATACATTCTGGAATACTTAAAAATAAAGATAAAAGATGTAATTTCTTTTTGTTGTTTGTTATTTTGTTTGTGGCTACTCCCTGTGATGATTAGGGTTTACTCCTGCCTCTACTCTCAGAAATCACTCATGGTGAGGTTCTGGAGAAGATGTGGTACTGGTGATCAAAATGAAGCAGGCAGGCAGGCAGGTAGGTGGGGGAAGTCTCCCCCATCCTCCAAGGCAATAAATTCTTGAAATGTTATCAAACCAAGAAACAGGATTTGGAGAAGTTACTTTGTCATTGGTAAAAGAGGTCCAAAGAAGACTGGACCTCTTACAGAGAGAATCTGTAGCAGGATCAAAAGAGAAAAATAGAACGTCAAAAAGACCATTAACTACCCAGAAATCTTCCCCCCTGGCAACCAACCTATCAACAGGATTCTTCTCTAGATAGATAGAAAGCCCCACATGGGGCAGGTTAGAAGAAACTCTATATGTCAACTTGGAACAAAAAACATATATGTGCTCCTTGGGACCATGTATATAGTGTCTGCACTCATATGTGACAGTCCGCATCTCACCTTACAGACCAAAACAAAATTCAAAATTAGATATCTCAAATGAATAATTTTATCACATAGAGCCATAGTATATATTCTCAAAGCACCTAATGTAGCCACATTTCCTGTTATATAACAAATGAATAATCAGATGCATAACAGACTCTCTAGGCAGCAAAAGTTCTGCTTAAGTTATATATTCCCATGTTAAAATTCATTACATTTCTACAGTAAATCAGTGGATGACAGCAACGCTAAACCATTTTCTTAGCTCTTTATGTTGAAGTACACTGAAATATTTTTAAAACAGGTTTACAGAAAGAAGAGAGGTTTTTAAGGAAAATAGAATTTCTATTGGCAAGGAAAATAACACAGCTTACAGTTTAAAACAACAGAACATAGTTTCAAGACATATATTAGCATACTTACCCTGCTTGTGTCAGGAAGTAAATCAGATTTACTTCCCTAAATATACATTTCAATATGCATGGATTTATAGCAATGTATAGACATTATTTCTTATTTTTCAAAATTTTTACAAGAAATTAAGTGAAAACAATGATTTGCACTCTGCAATAAGTAATCTGGCAGCATTTACTTATAAGAGGAGCTGGCTTTGACCATTTTACCAGCTAAATGTGCACATTTCTGCTTAGCTCTATATTCAGGGAAAACACTGGTCATGTGAAACAAACCACAGAGAAAATATTTAACCATGAAATGTGGCACATGTTAGAAATAAGGCATTGAAGTTTGAGAAAGAGGATAGCTAATTTTTTTTTGTTTTGTTTTCTCTTGTTGCTGTTTTTTTGGCCACACACAGCAATGCTCAGGGTTTATGCAATCCTAGCTCTGGCTCAAGAATCACTCTGTGAGGCCAGGGGATCATAATCAAATATACCAGGTATTCAAATCAGCAAGGCAATTCTATCCAATGTACATTCTATCAAATTTATTAATGCTATGGCCTCCAGTGTTTTGTAGTTTTGTTCCATATTCAGTAGTTAGGGATCATTTATAGTGGTACCACATGCATTTCCAGGATCAAATTCAGATCAATTGTAAACAAGGCAAGTACATTTCTTGCTGTACTAGCTCCTAACACTTTTAATGCAAAAGCTTTAAATTAGCAATTATGTTTTAAATGTTCCTTAGAATTTTTCTCAACTATTCCAACATCTACTGAAGTCACATCTATCTTCTTCAATATATCTACCAAAGATATATTCAATAAAAATACAAAGGACCTACTTAGAGCATTTTGTTTATATCCATAAATATCTATAGCACCAATAAGTAGAAATGATATTCAAGAAGTAAAACATCTAGACAGTACATGAACAATAAGAAGGAACAAATGGATAGGTTTGGAAAGATGTCAACATCTAAAAAAAAAAAAAGACCAGTCAAAGTTTTATAGGAATATATATATAACATCTCATATTATGTTTTTTTTTAATTGATTGATTGGGTTTTAGGCCACACCCCACAGTGCTCATGGGTTACTCCTGGCTCTGCACTCAGAAATCGAACTTGGCAGGCTGGGGATTATATGGGATGCCAGGAATTGAACTGAGTCCCTCCTGGGTAGGCCGCACACAAGCAAGGCAAAAGCCCTACCTCTATGCTATCTCTTTGGGGCTTCATATTATGTTTCTTTTCTCCCTCCTCCACACCCCCAGCCCATATTATGTTTTTAATATCACATTGTTATTGTATTTTTATCATGTATTTTATGAAATAATTCTGAATGGATGAATGAAAAAGTTCTATAGATTGTACAAAAAAACCCTTCACAATACTTAAACTTGATTATTGTAGTCAATTCTGATATAAATTTTAACACTATATATATATATCTTTATATATATATATATATATATATATATTTGTACTTAGAATGGCACTGAGATATTATATGCCTAAAACCCAAACTATAAATAATTTTTAAAATCATGGTTAAATAAAATTTCAAAATTAAAAAATAGTACAGGCACAAAAAATATTTGACAAAATTTATCAGTTTGATCAAGATGGTTATAATATTAACATATCATCTTAGGTATTGAACATTCTACTCTTTATTATCATCTATCAATAGGTCATATTTTATTAAGTTATTTTTTATTTGATGAAAAAAACTAAAACATCCATTCTAATAGAAGATAAACATGAGCAAACAAAAACAGTCTAAGTGAATAAAAGTAATTTTTGCTATTTTTAGTAGTTCTAAGAAGAAATGAACTCATCTCCATACCCAGAAGTTTCTGGCACAGTCCTGAGCTGCACAATCTTCATGTGACCTTTAATAGATCAGGGTTTTCATCATTGTGACTAGGGTGCTTTACTTTGAGTCTCTCTTAGTTGGCACTCTTCAGGCTTCCAGGATGTGAATTCATGCATTTTCTGCTTTAGAAACTTCTCAGCAATGATGTCTTTTACTGTTGATTCTTCATGGGGGTTTTCTTCTTGGATTTCTGGGACTCCAAAGATTTTTACGTGGTTTCTATTGAATTTATTCCAAAGTTCTAATATCATTTGTTTGCTTATTTTGAGGATTTTTCTCCTATTCTTTTTGTTTATTTTAGGCTCTTTTCCAACTTCTGTTGTATGCAGGTGTTATGCAGCTTATCTTCCACCTTACTGATTCTGTCCTCCACAGCTGTTACTCTGCTAGTGAGGCCTTCCAGTTAATTTTTTATTTCTCTTACTAAGTTTTACAGTCCTGTAATTTCTGTTTAAAGTTTTCTTATTTCTACTCTCATATTATCTTGAATCTTGTTTGCTGTCCATTCATTCCATGTGTGTGTGTGTGTGTGTGTGTGTGTGTGTGTGTGTGTGTGTGTGTGTGTTGAGTTCTTCTACATACTCAACATTCCTTTGCTAAAGTTCGCTAAAGAACTTTCTCTCTAAGCATGATGGGGTCTGCATTGATTCCCACCTTTGAAATGTGGTGGTGTTTTTTTAATGTGTTGTGCTAGAACTCATTGACTAGAAGAAAGTGCAGCTGCAGAGTAGAGAGGCTGAACTCTTCTCTTGGTCTTGATGGACTCTTGGATCACATCGCACAGAGAGCTGCAGCATATAAGTCCTGTCTCTTCTGTGCCAGAATCTGGGCTCTGGGCTCTGCTCTTGGTGAGACCTGAGCCTCAATTTTCTTATCTAGAAAAGGTGCACACCCTTGAGCTGGCCAATGTCCCTCTGGAGGTAAATATTTGGGACTGGTGCGACAAGATGGGCCTGGGTATGAGCCAGTATTTCTTTCTTTCTTTTTTTTTTCATTCATATTTATTTTTTTTATTTATTTAAACACCTTGATTACATACATGATTGTGTTTGGGTTTCAGTCATGTAAAGAACACCACCCATCACCAGTGCAACATTCCCATCACCAGATCATTGAGGTGCTGTACACTGATCAAATCAGGGTAAAGAATGGATGCTTCTGTCTTAATAAGGCCTCTGATTCATTTGATTAAATGGAATGAACGAATATGATATTTTACAAAATATGACTCAACATAAATCTCTTTGAATTTGTAAAATAAACACATTTAAAAAAAACCATAAATGTTTATCTCAGGGTCAGAGCAATAGAATAGGATGGCAGAGATCTGCAACCTTTAAGACATAAAGAGCCACTTGGACTCATTTCTGAAGAGGAAAAGAAAACCTGGGAGCATCAAAATGATTGAAACATTTAAACCAAATATATGTATACATATATATGTATACATACATATATATGCACTGCATACTTTGTTTCTTATCTTTTTATTTTATTTTATTTTTGGTTTTTGGGTCACACCCGACAGTGCTCAAGGGTTACTCCTGGCTCTGTGCTCAGAAATCACTCCTGGCAGGCTTGGGGGACCATATGGGATGCTAGGATTCGAACCATCGACCTTCTGCATGCAAGGCAAACCCACTACCTCCATGCTATCTCTCTGGCCCCCATTGTTTCTTATCTTAATGCTATTACAGGATCATGCAGTTAGCTGTAGATCTGAAAAAAAAAATAACTTTTTTACTTAACAATGTAAAAACCATCTGTGCAAATTAATAGCTTATTTAAGTATTTAGTTTACCTTTTTAATGAGATTTTTGCCACACAGAGTGTTGGGAGGCAGCGGAGGTAAGTGACACTCGCTCAACCTCCCCTGCCATACGCCCATGCTATCAGCTCTGCTGTGGGATCTGTGACAAAGCTTCAAAAGAGCTGTGGCTCTGGAGCCTCGGGTTGCTGACCCCTGGTAGGGCATTTGCCTTGTGTGTGGTCACCTAAGGTTCTATCTCTGGCATCCTACATGTTCCTACAAGCACTGACAGGAGTGATTCCTGAGTAGTAAGCCCTGAGTATCATCAGTTCTGCCCCCCAAACAGACAAACCAAAAAAATGTATATCCCAAATAAATGTTTGCTTCTCCTACTTGTTGGTAATAAAAATAATTGCATTTGCAGATAAGAGTTGTATTATCATATATCTTAGGCACTTTAGTATGATCTAACAAAGATTTCATATTTGACAGAGTAGCCACAACATATCCTGATGCTACCATATTTTTGTTGTTTGCCATAGTTCACTACACATTCTCTAGTCTTTAATAACATTCTGTGTTGTCTGCCATAAATCCCTGACATTCCCATCAGATGAAATACTGACTTCCATTTACTATCATAGGCAAGGCAAAAATTCTCAGTCTTCTTCACAATAGTTCTTAACCCTACAATAGTAAAAAGAAAATAGCTATGTAAATATCCTGTCAATAACCAAATAGTTTATCAGAGTCTGTTAAGGGACCGATGAAATTATATGTTAACTGTTTTTGTTTTTTTTCTAAACTTATTCTGAGAAAAAGATTTGTGTTTCACCTGTTTGTTGAAGAAAACTATTGGACATAATGCCTGTGAGGAGAAATTGGAAGTTGTACTTTTTAGATTAAAAGTCTGCAGTGAGGGCCTTCAGCGATCCCAGAAAAGTATCCAAAACTAAGACACTCTCCAAAGTTATTCCAAATTGAGACAAGAAGACCAGTACTATATACTCAACTCCTTCACTGGTCAAATATTTAGCTCAGTATGGCACAGGGGCATCTGTAGTCAAGTGTCAGCTCCCTTTAGTACATCCTGGGAAAGATTTTAGCTGTTAGCATAAGGATGTAATTCTCCAAAACATTCACTCTAAGACTTCTTTTTTTTTTTTTGTTTTTTTGTTTTTTGTTTTTTGGGCCACACCCTGTGACGCTCAGGGGTTACTCCTGGCTATGCACTCAGAAGTTGCTCCTGGCTTCTTGGGGGACCATATGGGACGCCGGGGGATCGAACCGCGGTCCGTCCTAGGCTAGCGCAGGCAAGGCAGACACCTTACCTCCAGCACCACCGCCCGGCCCCGCACTCTAAGACTTCTAAATAGAGCACATGATAAATGAAAACAATGCATTCAAATTATACCCAAAGTTTTAAACTATCTAAAATTCAGATTTCATGAGCATTATTACTCTGTCATGCAATTCCTGCCACTATGCATGTGCTAGAATAGAAGAAAGAATTTCAAGAGTACTATCACACTTCTCCTTTTGTAATAATATAATTTGACAGAACTAATACCACATAGATGTGAGAGACTAAAAGTAAAAATTAATTAATATCAAACTATTTTTCTCTACTCTGAATCATTTGGTTTTTGAGTAGAATTACTATGACAATGACAGAGAGAGCTGTTCGCTTTGGACCAGTACTAGGTGCTGAAAGAAGATACTAATGTGACATGCCTGGTATCAGATATAGTATTGGAAACCACATGTTTCCTCCCACCAGACCCCCACCTATAAACATGGCAGGAGAGAAAAAATTTCCTGTCATAGAGGCAGGCTGGTAGAAGGAAGGGAAACTACTCCACATTGGGGTGGGGGCATAGAAAATAATGAAGGGATAATCATGAATAACTTGGCAACTTTGTAATACATAGTAATTCCATTTAAAATTTTTTTTTTTTTGGTTTTTGGGCCACACCCGTTTGACGCTCAGGGGTTACTCCTGGCTATGTGCTCAGAAATCGCCCCTGGCTTGGGGGGACCATATGGGACGCCGGGGGATCAAACCGCAGTCTGTTCCTTGGCTAGCACTTGTAAGGCAGACACCTTACCTCTGGCGCCACCTTCCCGGCCCCATTTTAAAATTTTTTTAACAATACTTTGTTAACAAATAATTCCAACACTTTTTTCATAGGAAACAGAAATATGTATAGAAATAGCACTCTGGTAATATTAAGAGTGAAATGTCTAAAAGATATAACACAAAATATAGATAATGGAAAAGAATTAGAACAGAGAAAGTGGAAATTAAATAAAAGGGATGAAAAAAGATATGCTGATATAGTCAAATAATTTACTAATTGCTTGAGTTAAGAATAAAAATTAAAAGTTGGGGCAAGAAATATTCATTGAAGGAGCAGGTGCTTAGCACTTGCAAAGTCCTGATTCTAATCCCCAGCAACATATTTCGCCCTGTATCATTACTTGTGACATGGTAGCCCCTAATCATAATCAAATTCAATTTCTATTGATTGCAGTCCCTATTTTTAAAAAGGTAAACTAAAAGTGACATAGGGAAGAAGTCCAGGGTGTAGGTACTTTGCAGTAACTTTTTACATTAGTGCCAAGTATATCATCATGTTACCTAAGCTAACATTAAAAATTAATTATATAAAAATGAAATAACTTTTGTAAAGGAAGTATGTAGTAAGTGATAAAATTATATGCTCTTGAATTTAGGTAGTAAAGGTAGAAGAAAATAAAATTGTTCAAGATATACATAAAACAAAATAATAAATTTTGGAGGGGGAAAATATAGCTTTACATACCACTCATAAGAAAGCATAATAAGAAATCCAAATGCCATTGCAAGGAACTACAGCTTGACTATCTGCTGTGGCATTTGAGATGAGCCCCTGCCCAGAAGATCATGCTGAACCTGTGTCAACAAAGAAAAAAACCACACAACAAGTGTGACAATGGGAAAACAACACAGGCCAGCACCAGACATAGAGAAGGAAGATGGCAGCCCTGACTCAAAAAGTGCCAACCACCTAATTAGCCTCTCAGAGTAGAATTTTAGAGAAGTATGAAGAATCCTCAAGAAATCAAAGAAAGCATAGAATGAGCTAAACAGAACACAAATCAGATTCAAGAGAATATGAAGATAAAAATCAGAAAACTCCAAACTGAAATAGCAGGTCTGAAAACCTTAGGAGACAAAATTAAAAAACTCAATGAAAAGCCTCTCCAACAGAGTAACAGCATCTGAGGATAGAATCAGAGATCTGGAAGATGAGATGCATAACAAGTCCATACAACAGAAGAGATTAGAAAAGAGCTTTAAAGCAAATGATCAAACAATAAAAAAAAAATACTTAAAGAATGTAAACAGATGAAAATAGAAGTCGTTGATAAACTCAACAGAAACAACGTAAGTATCATTGGAGTCCAAGAGACCCATAAGAAAATTTCCAGGAAGAATTAATAGTCAAGGTCATCATTGAAGAGAAAGTCCCATAGCTAAAGATTGCATGCAACCATATCTTGCATGCCCATAGAGTATCAGTTAAAAGAGACCCTAAGAAAATAACCCCAAGACACATCTTAGTAATAATGATGAATCCCACAGATAGGGATAGAATGCTGAAAGCAGCAAGATCAAAAAGGAAAATTACATATAAAGGAAATCCTTAAGATTTACAGCATATTTTAAGCTGAGAATCTTCTGCATCTCAAAGGAAATAGTGCCCAGAATACAAAGGCCACCCACTGAGTGGGAGAAATTATTCACCCAGTACTCATCAGATAAAGGGCTAATATCCAAAATTTACAAGGTACTGACAGAACTATACAAGAAAAAAAACAACTAACCCCATCAAAAAATGGGGAGAAGAAATGGACAGACACTTTGAAAAAGAAGAAAAGCAAATGGCCAAAAGGCACATGAAAAGATGCTCAACATCACTAATCGTCAGGGAGATGCAAATCAAAACTACTATGAGGTACCACCTCATGCCACTGAGATTGGCACACGTCACAAAAAAAGGAAAACAAGCAGTGCTGGCAGGGATGTGAAGAGAAAGGAACTCTTTTTCACTGCTGGTGGGAATGCCGTCTAGTACAACCTTTATGGAAAACGATATGGAGATTTCTTCACAAACTGGAAATTGAGCTTCCATACAATCCAGCTATGCCACTCCTAGGAATATACCCGAGGAACACAAAAATACAATACAAAAATCCCTTCCTTACTCCTATATTCATTGCAGCACTATTTACAATAGCCAGACTCTGGAAACAACCAAGATGCCCTTCAACAGATGAGTGGCTAAAGTAACTGTGGTACATATACACAATGGAATACTATGCAGCCATCAGGAGAGATGAAGTCACAAAATTTTCCTATACATGGATGTACATGAAATCTATTATGCTGAGTGAAGTAAGTCAGTGGGAGAGAGAAAGACGCAGAATGGTTTCACTCATCTATGGGCTTTAAGAAAAATGAAAGACATTTTTAACAGTATCTCAGAGACGAGAGAGATGAAGGCTGGTAGGTACAGCTCATGACATAAAGCTCACCACATAGAGTGATGAGTGCAGTTGAAGAGATGACTATACTGAAAACTATCATAACAATGTGAATGAATGAGGGAAGTAGAAATCCTGTCTCGAGTACAGGTGTGGGGAGGTGAGGAGGAGGGAGATCTGGGCAATTGGTGGTGGGAATGTTGCACTGGTGAAGGGGGATGTTCTTTACATGACTGTAATCATACAACTATAATAATGTTTGTAATCAAGGTGTTTAAATAAAGATAATTATAAAAAAATAAAAGAAAAAAAAAAAGATTTACAGCAGACCTGTCACAAAAAACCCTCAAGGCCAGAAGGCAGTGGTGGGATATAGTGAAAAAAACTCAATAAAATGAATGCTCCATGTAGAATACAAAACCCAGAAAGACTCAATTTTAAATTTGAAGGAAGTATACATAGGTTCACAAGTAAACAGCAGCTCAGAAACTTTACAGACTCAAACCAACCTTAAAATAAAAACTGAAATGTCTACTTTAACAGGACAGGCCAACAGACATACCAAATTACTACAAAAGGTGACACAAAATCCCATGACAATTATCTCTCTCTCAATGTCAATTGAGTAAACTCACCAGTTAAGAGACACAGAATGGCAAAATGGATCAATCTGAATCCACATATAAAAACCAAGATCTCTAATCCCAGAGGTCTGACTTTGACAACTGAGACTGAGCAGAACTTCTGGAACCATGTTGAAAGACTATACACTAGGCTCTGTTCTAGGATCTGAGAAAAAACCAAATCCACTAATTACAGACTGTTTACAACAACAGTGATGGAACAGAACTCCTAGAACCATAAAGAAAAACTCTCCTAGTCTTCGCCCTATGACATACGCAAATAACAAGATCTCCAGCTACAGAGGAGGGATGTCATCACCCACATCTAAGCAGAAAGTTTTCTGGCACCATAAAAAAAAACCTTGGGGTATGTGAATGAGTGAGTATGGAGCCTGTAGTTGTTCCCATGGAAGTATGCTTAAAAGGCAGAGAAACCCTGTATCTCTTAGGCCAAGGGAATTCCTTTTCTAATTTACCCAATATTTACCATGCCTTTGCAAAATAAAAAAAAAAATAAAGAAGCACAACTTTATTTTTCTTTTAAGAATTTGCTGGTCTGGTGTGTGTGTGTGTGTGTGTGTGTGTGTGTGTGTGTGTGTATGTGTATGTGTGTGTGTGTTTTGTTTGTTTCTTCATAGCTGATGGTTTAAATTTTGGGTTTATTGTTTTTTATTCTTTTTGTACTTTTGTTGCTACTTTCTTACTGTTGTTGTTTTTTGTCTTGTCTTGTTTTGTTTTGTTATCTTTTTCTTCTTATTTCCCTTTCTTCTTTCAAATGAATATTTACAACACCTAGACGAACTCCTCCCATATCTTTTCTTATATCTCCAATAGAGCCACATTACTGGAATCACCTTGATCAGCCTCATTATTGGAGGGGGAAAATAGATAGTACCAAGACCAAACAGCTGTATGTTCATTTGGTAGAAATAAAAATGATCATATTTGAATACCAAATCCAAAGTCAATGACAACAGAACTAATTCCCAATCTACAACAAGCTGTACAAGGGGGAAACAATTGCATTAGCATTATAGTGGGTAAAGGAGGGAAATGTGGAATGCATGCTAGAAACAGGGGTGGAGGGAGGACAACACTGGTGGTGGGAATGCCCCTCACTCATTATCACTATTTGCCTTAAATACTGTGAAAGATTTGTAATTCACTTTGACCACAATAAAAAGTTAAAACAATTTTTTGAATCCAATATTTTGCTGCCTACAAGAAACACATCTGAATAGTCAGAACAAACAAACTCAAATAATTCAAGCAAACAACTCTCTTATGGCTGGTGTGACCATATTAAAGTCAGATTGATGTAACTTTTGACTCAGAAAAGTTGTAAGGGACAAAGATAGACATTTCAGAGTAAAGAAGAGATAAGTACAATAGGAAGAAATCACATGCATATATATGTATGTACCCAATAAGAGACCAGAAAAGTATTTAATACAATTGTTGAAAAATCTGAAAGAAAACATCAATCGCAACACAATAAAAGTGAGAGATCTCAATACTACGCTGTCACCCCTCGATAACATAACCAGGCTGAAACCAAACAATAATATACGAGCTCTGAAAAGAGAAAAAAAAGAAAGTGGAGTAGTAGATATATAAAAGACTCCCAAACCACAGAAAACTGGATACACATTCTTCTCCAATGCATATGGGTCATTCTCCAATATTGACCACATGCTGGTCCATAAAACATACCTCCATAAAATCAAGAATATAGAAATTGTACAGACTACCTTCTCAGGTCACAATGCACTGAAAATTAGAAGTGAGCTACAAATTGACACAGAAGAAAACACCTAGGAAACAGCTCCCTACGGAACAACCAGTAGATCAGACATGAAATCAAAGAGGAAAACAAAACATTCCAGGAAACAAATGACAATAAAGACACAAATTTCAGAATTTATAGGACATAGTAAAAACAGTACTAAGTGGAAAATTTACAGCTTTGCAAGCACACATCAGGTAGAAAAAGGGGCTTGCATAAATAGCTTAATGACACAGCTTAAAAAATTAGAAAATGATCAATAAAAGGAACCAAAAATAGGTAGATAGAAGGAAATTACAAAGCCTAGAGCAGAAATCAATAAAATGGAAATAAAAAAAACACTTTGAATGATTAACTAAAGCAAAAGTTGGTTCTTTGAAAAATAAACAAGATTGATAAAAAACAATAGCAAAAGTCACAATGAAAAGGAGGGGAAAAAAGTTAATAAACCGGATAAGAAATGAAATGGGTGAGATTACTACAGATACTGCAGAGATTCAAAGGGTGATCAGAGACTAGTTTCTGAAATTCTATGCCATGAAACATGAGAAGCTGGAAGAAATGGATAAATTCTTGGACTCTTATCTTCCACAGTTAAACCTTCCACAGTTAAAAAGGATAATTGCATATCTAAACAAACCCATCACTACTGAGAAAATTAAAATGGTAATCAAAAGGCTTCCCAATAGCAAAGCCCATGCTCTGATGAATCGATTTACTAACAAATTTTTTTAAATCTTTAAAGAGGAACTAATACCAATCCTTTTCAGGCTTTTTTAGGAAATTGAAGAAAGAGAAACATTCCCAAATAGTTTTTTATCAAGCTTGATACCAAAACCAGGCAGATGCTAAAAAAAAAAAAAAAAAAAGAAAAAAAAAAAGAAAAGAAAACTATAGACCAATATCCTTGATAAGCACAGACAAAGATCCTCAACAAAATCCTGGCAAATTAGATCAATGTCTCATTAAGAAGGTCATACACCACAACCAAGTAGATTTTATTCCAGGAATGCAAAGATATTTAACATACATAAATCAATCAACATTACACACCATATCTGAGAGTAGAACAAATATTTTAAAAACCACTGTAAATAAGGTTTGGTATTTTCTGTCATAATTCTGAACATTGTATCCACATTTTATTATATTAATTTTGATGATTAGTGTCCTTACCCAACTATCCACTTCTAGATCTAAAACTATGCAGTATAGGCGACAATAACATCTTTACTTTACAGATCAGAAACTTTTGAATAAGTACTATGCACTATCAAATATTTTCCAAAATCATGCTCGGTAAAATAGCACACATGTAATAAATATTAAAGTAACTTAAAAGACATATTTAACTTGTTTTTCATCCAGAGACCACTCCGAATTATATTAAAATTATGCATAATTTATTAATTCTTAATCTTCCAATTATTGATGTCTTTAAGTTATCCACCATCCAAAATGGCCTTTCCTTAAAATTAATAGTTTTAACAGTTAATGTTAAGAATAGACATTTAATGTCTGTCTATATGTTGGCATGCATTTTAGACAGTTGAATGCCAAACCTAAATTGTAAACAATCCATGCCTATAGTGTATATAGCCATCTTATATGTTATCACTCCTCCCCCTTCAGAAACCCTTCTATCCTCTCATCCCCCAATCCCGATCCAATATACCTCCTTATTTAACCCTCTTTACCCTCAGTTCTTAACTCATTAGGTACCGAGACCGACCCAGTAAGCCACTACCCAGCTCTCAAAACGAAAGGATGCCCTCTCAGTCTCACATCTCCTGCTCCGGCAAGAAACTAGAACCAACATTCCTGCTGACTAATGCTATGTGGCCCCCTTCTCACCCCCACCCGAATGTAGACTGTTTCATGCTACTGGATTCAGCTCCAGAAACACTGACAGCTCAAGGACACTACCTGATCCCTTACTGCTGCAAATCATTTCTCAAACTCAACAAGACCTTGGTGTGTGATGAAAATGTGCCCTGGATTTCACCCCTACAAGAATATCTCAAAAGACTTAATGGGGATGCCTATATTTGCTTTGTATGTTTAATACCTCCAAAAAAAATACCTCTTAGTGTGTTTATTCTCAAATTTAGCCTTCTCCATCACTTTTTTCTTTAATTACTTTTTAATTTTTTATATTTTTTTATTTCTTCTATTTATATATGTATGTAAATATATTTTTTTAACTTTACCCGTTTTAGTTCTTCTTGGTACAAAAACCAAGAAGAAAAATCTTGCCTGGGATAAAAGCTCAGATTAAAATCAGAGCACAGAGTTTGTGTAGCCTGTTATTCTTAACCCCAAATGCACCAGCAATATAATATGGCACCATTCCCTTTTGCAAAGGCATACTAAAAAAGGGGAAATTTTATGTATAGAAATATTATACTATACTATATAGTATATAGTATATAGAAATACTATACTATACTATTCTATACTAGAAATACTAGGGAATAAAAGCCCATACATTTTATAATACAGGGGCACCTCTCACCCTGAGCATGTGCCATGTTGATCCAACTTAGACTTCATATGATCTGACAGCAACCCTCCAACCCTGAACACCAGATCCCAGACATAGAATTAACACAATTTCCTGCAACAGCACCAGGAATCAAACTCCCCTGGCGAATTCCTAATACTATTCTGGCACAAATTTGCTCCAGTTTTGATATGACATACTGACAACAAGGAAACAGCAACAAGTTGATCTAAGAGCAGGTTGTCCTATCTCATCACCTAACAGTGAGATGAAATCAGAAGACACATCATTCTTTGAATTGTGCAAAATCAAAGATTGCTAACTAAGAAGACTGACTTTGACAACCATGAGTAGGCAGAATTTATCCTGGGACCAATAAAAAAAGATCTTAGCCTAGGCTTCAATGTAGGATTTGTAAAAAAAAAAACAAAAAAAAACAAAAAACTAAGATCTCTAATTCCAGAGGTCTGTCTTTGTCAACTGCGACTGAGCAGAACTTCTGGAAACATAATGAAAGACTCCATCCTAGGCTTTGTCCTAGGATCTGAGGAAAAACCAAGACCACTAATTATAGAAGATTGATTACAACAATGATGAAACAGAACTTCTAGAACCATAAAGACTCTAACCAAGCCTTCGTCCTATCACCTGTGCAAATACCAAGATGTCTAGCTACAGAAGCATGATGTTATCATCCACAACTGAGCGGAAAGTTTCCTGGTACCATACAAAGACCTTGGGGTATGAAAATGAGCATGAACAGAGCCTGTGGTTGTTTCCATGACAGTATGCTTCAAGGAGGAGAAACCCTGTATCTCATAGGCCAAGGAAATTCCCTCTCTAATCTCCCCCAAAACTTACTGTGCCTATGCAAAAAAAAAAAAAAAAGGCACAAAACCTTGCCACTCCATCCATCCTTTTTCTCCTTTTTTTTCTTTTTATTTTTTCTCTTCTCTTTATTTCTTATTTTTTCTTTCTTTCTTTCTTTTTTATTTTTTGTTTGTTCTCATGGTTGTTATTTGCTTGGCTTTTTTGTTGTTGCTGCTGTTGTGCTTTTTTGGTAGTTGCTGGTTTTGTTGTGTGTTTTTTTTTGTTTGTTTGTCTTGGTTTTGGTTATGTTTTACTTCTTTGTTCTTCTTTTCTTTTAAATTGATTTTTTTTTTTTTGGTTTTTGGGTCACACCCGGCAGTGCTCAGGGGTTATTCCTGGCTCCAGGCTCAGAAATTGCTCCTGGCAGGCACGGGGGACCATATGGGGCACCAGGATTTGAACCGATGACCTCCTGCATGAAAGGCAAATGCCTTACTTCTATGCTATCTCTCTGGCCCCTTAAATTGATGTTTATAACCTCTCATCCATCTACCAGTTATTTTTTTCATTTTTGCCAACAGAACCACATAACTTGAATTATCTTATTTTGCTTCATAAATTGAGGCGGAGTGGTGAAAATAGATGGTACCAGGATCAAATAGTTATATTAAAATTGACTAGAAATAAAAAATGATCAGACTTAAATACCAAAAAAAATTAAAAAAAAAACAAAAAACAAACAAAAAAACACAAAGTTTTGTTAGGTTTGTGTGTGTGTGTGTGTGATTAGTGAATACAGGTAATTTTTCCTTAATTTTTATGAAAAGCTTTCAAGAATATATTAGATTAATATCCTTATTTTAGAAGCTAAGAAAACTGAGGTGTAGAGAATTTAGCAACTGACTGAAAATTCTTTAGCAAATAATGGGTAAAAATAATATTCAAACCCTAATTCTAAATGAATCACTCATACTAATTCAGGCCCTAACTGTAATCCTAATACTCACCTTGTCCCTACCCTTAAGCTTACTAGGACTAAATGTTTGATTTCAGAACCTTTACTATAAATACAGACCACACTACTTCTCTGTTGTCAAGAGCACACATAAAATGGTGCCATCATTTCTCTTTTATATATTTCATAGAAACAAATAGAGCAGTAATTCCCCTAAAATTGCTTCCAAAGATAAGTTATTCTGAGAGTATAAACAAGGTGTTTTTATGTTTATTTAGTTTGGTTTGGTTTGGTTTTTGCTTTTTTGGACCACATCAAGTGATGCTCAGGGGTTACTCCTGGCTATGGGCTCAGAAATTGCTCCTGGCTTGGGAGACCATATGGGACACTGGGGGATCGAACTGCAGTCCATCCTAGTTTAGTCGTGTGCAAGACAAACACCCTACCACTTACACCACCACTCTGGCCACAAGGTTATTCTTGATATGATTATTTATCTTAATTGTTTTTAACTCTCAAATTAATTGTGACTCTTTGAAGTAAATAATGTTTTTTAAATGGGATGCAACATGATGCTTGGAATACAATAGACATTCAATTGGTATCTGTTGTATGAATAAGAACTTTTCATAGTTCAAATATCCAGACTGCACCAACACAAACATATATGCCTCCACAACCATTACTCTAATGTCAACTTTTTCGTTTTGTTTTTGTTTTTTGGTTTTTTTGGGCCACACCTGGCATTGCTCAGGGGTTACTCCTGGCTGTCTGCTCAGAAATAGCTCCTGGCAGGCACGGGGGACCATATGGGACACCGGGATTCGAACCAACCACCTTTGGTCCTGGATCGGCTGCTTGCAAGGCAAACACCGCTGTGCTATCTCTCCGGGCCCTTTTTTGTTTTGTTTTGTTTAATGTCAACTTTTTCAATCCTTAACATTATAATAAACTCCATATTTCTCTTTTATAATGTTTCTTTGCTCTTTAAAGTAATTAAATAAAAATACTTTATTGCAAGCATAAAAATAGCTATTACAAGAGAAATAGTGTCTTACCTTCTAAATCTTCTTTCTCAAAATGTGTTTTAAGAATAGAACGAGTTCCACCTCTATCCACAACTGCCTCTTCATCATTTCTCTGTGGAATAAGAAGAAAAAGTGTTATAGTCTAGCTATACAATTAATAAATTTTAATATGCTGGCAAACTATTAATAAAGTCTGTTCTCAGAAAATAAATATACTTTAGCATAACCTAATGTTTTAAAATGTCAATTTGGTCATTTAAATCCAGGTGCATGACTATTTTATTTGAGTATTAAGTGCTAGTTTAAAAGGAAAAAATAAAATTAATTTGTCCACTTATTCAAATTCAATATTCTATGAAATTAAGGCAATATTCTAGTTGGCACCATTTCTAGTGATATGAAAAATAAAAAACAGAAAATAAACAGTTATCTTGTAAATTTTGTAATATGTATTTACTGTATTTGCCGGCGTATAAGATGACCCCCTAATTTTGCAGTTAAAACTTAGGTTTAGGCCTATATTCACTGTATCAGACAGAATGTTCCTGTGCTGCATGCGCTGCATGTGTTCCTGTGCTCATGTACCACAGAGAGCCAATCACAACAAGCAAAGGTTCAAAGGTTATACTGTAATAGACTTCCTCTCTGACTCTGGCCGATCTGAGCAGGCTTTTTACAGTGTAGATTTGGGTCCAGAACATTGTCTAATTTGCATGCATCAAAAGCCTGTTGGATTGGCTGAGTTAGAGAGGCGGTCTGAGCAGCCTTGCAGTGATTGGTGCAGGATCGAGTTGGAAAATTTGTTTTGTGGCAATATTCAGACAATTTCTGTTTAGCAGCATATTGAAACATTTTTTGGGATATACTCGGCATATAAGACGACCCCAGATTTTCGGTTGACATTTTTTTGTTTCAAAAGTCGTCTTATATGCCAGAAAATATGGTACATCTCTCATAAAAAATTCTTGCTAAAATGACATTTTGAACTATACAAGGAAAATATGAAAATCATTAATATTTGCACAACTAATGCCATGGCAGGGTGAAATTCCATTGCTGTTAAAAATGAGGTTGGGGGAATCTTATCTCTTAAAAGAAATTAATAACAATTATTTGGTAAACTACAGTGACAAATGCTTTGCTTCAGTATAATGCATTTTGTTCACCCTAAACTATAATATTCAAGCATGTTAATTAAACCTTCCCTTAGTTTCCATACATATTTTACTTATTTACAATGGCTGGGCATAGACTCCATCTTCTGAATATTATACATGTGTGTGTCCTAAATAATATGCTCATTGATGTGATACTCAAAAAATTATAAGTGTAGGGGTTAATATAATCAAATTTGACCATGCAAGAAAATAAAAATGTAAAATGTTAAATAAAATATAGATTATTTACAAATTGTTTCTAATTGCACTATGTAAGAACTGTCTTAAAAAAGTGAATGTTGGACATTACAAGAGATGAAGTGGAGAGGTAAAAAAAAAAGATGTTTCAAAGAATGTTCCAAGTCTATTTCCAAGCCTATTTTTTGTAAATTATTATTTGAAAACTTTTAACCTTATTTATTTATTTATTTATTTACTTATTTATTTATTTATATATGTTTTTGGGGTCACACCCGACAGCGCTCAGGGGTTACTCCTGGCTCTATGCTCAGAAATCACTCCTGGCAGGCTTGGGGGACCATATGGGATTCCGGGATTCGAACCACCATCCTTCTGCAAGAAAGGCAAACGCCTTACCTCCATGCTATCTCTCCGGCCCCTTAACCTTGTTTTTATTAATTTTATACTCTTGAATATAATGTTAATAAAGATTTGTGCTCAAATCTTTATAAATTAGCACATGCAACTATTACAGATAAATTTCAAACTAGAATGACCAAATTTCACATTCTTTACAACAACATTGGGTACAAGGATACATGTTTCTGACATATGCTGAGAAATGTATGAGCAAGAAGTTTAAAATTAAAGATAAGATAAAAAATCAGAGGTAAAGAATTCACTACTAATGAGGGAATCAAATGAAAATGAAGAAAGGATTTAAGAACACTATACTCATGTTTGGCAAACTTAAAAATCTCTTGGCCAGAACAATTATTACAATAAAACAATAAATATGAATTATAAAATTGGCTGAAACAAATAAATATAAATTTCTACTTAGTCTGGTCTTGATACGTCCCAAATCAAATGTCCCCTCTATGACATAGTCAAATGTGTGTGACATTAGAAAGCATCTTGACTGTCTAAATGTTTGGAAGAAAGCAAAGAGCTAAAGAATGTGTACATGTTCAAAAGCCAGAGGAGCATTATTCTACTTGATCTCCTAATCAATGGCTTTTTCAAAGCAAATGTAAAGTAATATATAGATCTTAGAATAATTCCTCATAAAATATTTCATTTTGTTTTCTTTAAAAACAATTTTCAGACTTTGAAAAATTCAACTTTTCCACTTTTTAAATTTTTTAATTATTTATATTTATGTAAAGCCTAAAAATTCTATCAAATAAATAATGTTGATATTAAACTAAAATAAATTTTTGCAAAGATAAATGGAATATAAATAGAAAATAGTTGATTGTATGTCATAAAGAGAAATTGTCTAAGTTTAAAGTTTTCTTGATATAACAAAGAATAAGACTAGAAAATGAATTCAACGTAACTGATTCATTGAGAGGTTTATTTGAATATTTTCTGGACATACCATAAAAATAGCAACTGCATTATCTTTTTTGCTGAAAATTTTCAGGATAAAACTTAATATCTACATAAGATAATAGTCCTCTTTTTATTATTTTTCAAGTTATAATTTCAATATTGTCAAGATTTTTAATAAATTTTTATTTTCTCTAATTACTAAAAGCAGATAAACATAAGTGTGTTGAAGAAAAAATTTTAAAAGTAGGTGAAAATATATTAAGTATAAATCCTAAACATTTAAATAAGATGCATTTCTTTTTCATTTTGAACTGCTACTCTCTTTAGAATTAATATCAAGTACATTCATAAATCATACTTTTTATATGTATCATCCATTTAATAAAAAATAGCACTTTTTAGAGAGAAAGCACAAAAATATTGTCTCTCAATATCATTTGAAAAATTTAGAAGTTTAAAATTTCTATATAGCTAGGTGAGCACTGATGAGACAATATATTCCAGTAAACAGTAAATAGAGTTGTTTATTTCAAAAAATATTATAATAAAAATATATATCAACAATCACATACTTAAATATGTTTTGAAAACAAAAGTTTTGCAAGGTTTCAATTTACCTTCAGATAAGCAATGCACTCTATTATTTTATTTTCTGGTATATTCTAATTCATTTAAAACACTGGCACTGTCCATTACATTTATTTCAAAACTCAAAAGACATTGTTATCGACAATTTGAAAAATATTGTTACAAACCTAGCTTTTTTAATATTTTCACTCATGACCCTGTTCACAAGTGAATTCAAACATAGATAAGAATTGCCAGAAATACCTTGGCTCATTATGCACTGATTTTGAATTAAAGTTTAGAGCTTTCATGATCAGAAACCTGTTACCCTACAATACAAATAACCCTTCCTCACACCTATATTTATTGCCATGCTACTGACAATAGCCAGACTCTGGAAACAACCAAGATGCCCTTCAACAGATGAATGGCTAAAGAAACTGTGGTACATATACACAATGGAATATTATGCAGCTGTCAGGAAAGATGAAGTCATGAAATTTTCCTATACATGGATGTACATGGAATTTATTATGATGAGTGAAATAAGTCAGAGGGAGAGATACAGACACAGAATAGTCTCACTCATCTATGGGTTTTAAAAAAAATAAAACACATTTTTGCAATAATCCTCAGAGACAAAGAGAGGAAGGCTGGAAGGTCCAGCTCACAACATGAAGCTCACCACAAAGAGTGGTGAGTGCAGTTAGAGAAATAATTACACTGAGAATTATCATAACAATGTGAATGAATGAGGTAAGTGGAAAGTCTGTCTAGAGAACAGGTGGGGGTGGGGATGGGAGGAGGGAGATTTGGGACATTGTTGGTGGGAATGTTGCACTAGTGATTGGGGGCGGGTGTTCTTTACATGACTGAAATCTAACTACAATCATATTTGTAATCAAGGTGTTTAAATAAAGATATTAAAGAAAAAAGAAACCTGTTACCCAATTTTCTTGTGAACCCAACTTTGTTAAACAATCCCATATATGTTGTGACCAACAAATTAAGAAGCTAGACTATGGTTCTAGGACAAACTAACAATAATTCACAGAGAAATTGCATCTTAAATAATTTGTATACTTTCTATCAAATGAACAAACTATATCGTTCTCTTACAAATATTTTCACTTTTGATATTTATATTATTTTAAGCTTAATAATATATCACTTTATTGTATTAATTATCTTTCTCTACTAAATATATTATTTTATTTTCTACTTATCTCAGAAAAGTAATAGCCTGCTTTTTCTACTTGTACTGAAGTATATATTTCACAATTATACCAAGAGAAAAATTAAGGCTGAAGGGGTAACACAGCAGCTAGGGCATTTGCCTTGCATGTGGCAGAACCAGATTCGATCCCTGGCATCCTATATGGTCCTCTGAGCCTGCCAGGAGCAATTTCTGAGTGCAGAACCAGGATTAACCCCTAAGCAATGCTGGGTGTGGCAGAAAAGAAAAGAAAGAGAAAGAAAGAAAGAAAGAAAGAAGAAAGAAAGAAAGAAAGAAAGAAAGAAAGAAAGAAAGAAAGAAAGAAAGAAAGAAAGAAAGAAAGAAAGAAAGAAAGAAAGAAAGAAAGAAAGAAAGAAAGAAAGAAAGAAAGAAAGAAAGAAAGAAAGAAAGAAAGAAAGAAAGAAAGAAAGAAAGAAAGAAAGAACAAAGGAAAGTATTTTTATCTTTCATCTTCTCCAATTAAAACTTGTTTATCAAAATTAAATTTGTATTTGGAGATTTTAAAAGCAAATTCTATGACATTGGTATAATCCAAATGCATTCTATCTGTCTGTCTGTCTGTTTGTCTGTCTATCTCTCTAACTCTAAGCATCAAGACTTTCTTATTTTGAATCAAAATGCATGTAATCATTAACTGGGAGCAGATCTACCTACCCCCAAGTACAGTTTTCAAAAGGATGGGTTTTGCTGTTGCTATTTTTATCAAAAACAGAGATTAAGAACAAATCCTCTCTAGAACAGTTTTTTGCTTAAATCTCACGTCTAAAGTGACCTTGGATTGTACACTCACTCATTAAAGTGATTAATATAAGCCTTTATATTTAAATGTTAAAATAGTCTAATAAAAAGGTCTAATAAAGTCTAATAAAAAGAATTTCTTCTATACTTTTCTATGAATATTATTAAGTTCTCTATGAGTAAATAAAATGTATTCTATCAAACACTGGGTAGGGGTAGAGGACAGATATATTGAAAGTTTCAATTGCTGTAAAAGAGCGAAGCTGGAACTTCGGTGGTTAGTAACATTGTACCCTGAAACATAAAAATTTAGTCTTCTAAAGCAATCTTATTTCAATTAAAAATGAAATAAAATTAAGAAGTTCACATTGTTGTCATTTATTAGTATTAATTAATTATTCTTATGGAAGCATAAGAGATAACTTTTCATTAAATGTGAGGACTGTTTCTGAATCTTTGAGTTAATGTATTTGTTAATATGAATAAAAAGTTCTCTGGTATTGATTTAAGGATTAATATAAATATATTTAAGTATTAATTTTATTAATAGAAACTGAAAAATATTTTGGTTCTTTTCATTGCCAAAGGCTTCAAGCTGATAAAGTCTCATTAATTATACTTCAGAGAACACTAAGATTTATTATTTGCCCACTTCACTAACCATTTAATCAAGTATATTCCAATTTATAAGAGCTCATATATTCTACAACAGTAGTCTTCAACCACCAGTCCATAGATTGATGGCAGTCCACAGGTGTAGAAAGATTAGAAACTACTAGTCTTGGTTATAACCCTCAGCCCAGATACTGATAAGCAGGACAGATGCTGATTCACAGGCCAAAAAAAGGTTCAACACTGGTCTGCACATACTAATCTTTATTAATGTTTTTTTACCATTCCTAGCTTATGTAATGATGTGTTGCTTTCATTTTATTAAATAACAGAAGCAGAGTTTTAAGTTTTTGGCTCTCCTATCTATTTCCTCATAAACTTTCAAGTAATTACTGAAGCAGAAAATGAGTATTAACAGTTATATTAGGTGTTAATATTAGCACAGGCATCTTTATTTATTCTGAAGGCATATCATGTTTTCATTACCAGGTTAATTAAAGTACTGTATGATACAAGTATAAAATGGCCAACATTTAAACTATAATTGTATTATGTTGAATTAAAACATACAAGATCAGTATAAGCATTCAAAACTTTACATAACATTCTATACCAGCTAAACTGGAACATAAACACAAGTTAGGCTAAATTGTGCACTTAGCATGGGTTTTCTTAAAATTAATTATACCATTTATTTTACTAGAATATTACTTTGAAACTTAAACTTTATAATTATATTTAAAATTATATTTGAATTTGTATTTAAAAGCTATCTACAATGCAGATGGCCAAAAGGCACATGAAAAAATGCTCCATCACTAATCATCAGGGAGATGCAATCAAAACAATGAGGTACTATCTCATGTCACAGAGACTAGCACACATCACAAAAAACAAGAATAATGAGTACTGTTGAGGATGTGAGGAGAAAGGAACTCTCATTCACTGCTGGTGGGAATGCCATCTAGTCCAGCTTTTTTGGAAAACAATATGGATATTCCTTTAAAAAATGGAAATTGAGCTCTCATATGATCCAGCAATGCCACTCCTAGGGATATACTCTAGGAACACAAAAACAAAATACAATAATGTTCTCTTCACTCCTACATTCATAGCAGCACTATTTACAGTAGCCAGAATCTGGAAACAGCCCAGATGCCCTTCAACAGATGAGTGACTAAAGACACTGTGGTACATCTGTACAATGGAATACTATGCAGCTATTAGAAAAAATGTAGTCACAAAATTTGCTTACACGTGGATGGATTTGGAGACTATTATGTTGAGTTAAATAAGTCAGAGGGAAAGAGATAAACACAGAATAGTATCATTAATATGTAAGATTTAAGAAAAATAAAAGACAGTGTAATGACAATACCCAGAGAAAATAAAGATGAGGGCTGGAAAGACCAGCCCATGATAAAAGACTTATCACAAAGAGTGGTAAGTGCAGTTAGAGTAATAACTACACTAACAGCTATCATGGCCGTGATAGAGAGGAAAATGCAATGCCTATCTCAAAAATAGGCAAAGGATGAAGAGAGGAAAATGGGGTGGGGCAACAATGGTGGCATGAAAGTTGCACTGGTAAAGGGGGTGTGTGTGCATTTTGTGGCTGAAACCCCAATTATGAACATGTTTGTAACCATGGACTCAAATAAAGAGATTGTTTATTTAAAAAATCGTATCTATTAGAGACAATGAGCTATATTATCTAATGACATATACATTAATTTTTTAATAATATTAATTATATAAAATATTCCTTCTAAAAATCACTAAATTACTCTTTCTCCTTACCCTTGTGTTTTTGGTAGAAGCCTGCCAATACAGTATTCAGGGGATCCAGAGGCACAACTGATTATATTCTGTCAATGGGCCAGTAATTTAATACAAGTACCCAAGGATATGCTGAAGGCCTAACAAAGGACGATCACGGTCATTGCCCTGGTGCTTGGGGACCATCAAGGACACACATTATGATGGTTGATGTGCCTTAAGGGGGTCTAAGGTGCTTGGAATCTAAACAGGATTAGGTTTTTCTAGCTTCTCTAGTTCTCCAGACCAGTTCTTACCTCATGCATTTTTTTAAAGGAAGCAGCTTAGTTCCTTTCTAAAGTATCTAATTGGGGAGGTGAAAATTAGGTTTCATTTACTTATGCAGAGTAAATGTGTTATTTCATCTTTACACATCTAAGAAAAAATAGAACTGAGACAGAATTGAAGAATAAAATTCTCTATTATAAGAATGAGCTAAGAAAATATAAAATTTTCATTATAAAAAATCAAGATTTTTCTCATCTCATTTATTTGAAAAACTTTACTAACTATAAAGAGAGTTGGGGAACACACAGTGAGGTCAGGGAAGAACATCTATTTATTGCTTTTTTATTTCAGGGTATTATTTTGTTTACATTTATTTTGATTGTGGTCCACAGATAGCAATATTCAGGATTTACTCCTGACTCTGCATTCAGGAATTACTCTTGATAGTTTTCAGGGTACCATATGTGGTGCTAGAAATAGAATCCAGGTCAGCTGTGAACAAATCAAGAGCCTACCATTGTACTATGTCTCTGGGCCAGAAGAGCATCTGTTGAAAATTAAATAGGCTCACATCAGGTTTTAGCGTAAAAGATTCAGAGATAAAGTATTCCCAGAAATTCTAAGATATTTTTGGCACAGAATTAATTTTACTATAGTGTACAGTATTGTGTATAAGGGCCCTCAACTAACATCTTACAACTAACATTTTAACATTTTGTAAAAATGTTAATGAGAAAAAAATCCTGGCTGTAGCTGAAGTTGAAGACCTGTTTTCATTATCTACCTTTTCACTTAGCTTTTTCTAAAAACCTATTCATGATATTGCATGAAGATTTTTGTACTTAATACTAATACTGTGACCTGCAAGTTTTCTTAGTGGAATTAGAAATTGATAGATCAAAAATTAGAAGTGAGGAGTTAAGATCCATTTTAAGGATCCAGAGAAATAGTACAGCAGGTAGGGTGCTTGCTCTGTACCTTGTCAATGCAGGTTCAATCCCAGCATCCCATATGATCATTGGAGCCCACCAGGACAATTCCTGAGTAAGGAATCAGAAATAACCCCTGAACACCGCTGAGTCTGGCCCCAAAACAAAGCAAAACAGAAAGGAACATTTTTAATCAAAATTAAATTGAAATGGTAGTAATGCTTGCATAACTGAGTTTCAGATTTGATTGTGGTGTTATAATCTAGAATTGATTTCCATCTTACCCTCCAAATCCTCCTAGAGCCTTAATTCTACATATAAGTCCAACTTTATGCCCCAAATATAAACTGTTCCTAAATTTCCAAATTGCTACTTAATGTTCCTTATTCTTTTCATAATGTTCCTAATTGGCCTATAACCTTCCATCTGTCTTCTAGACCTCTCTCCCTTTATGCCAGTATCCTTCCAAGCAACTGCCCTATCCAAGTTCTTTTTGGTAGGATCTCTTTGCTTCTGTTGCACTCAATCAAAAGATCAACATAAAAGTATGCATAGGACAGATACTGATTTCCAAAGAAAGGCATCAACTTTTGAGATTCAAGTTCATTTCAATTAATTCCTAGATATATGACTTTGGGCATCTTAATATCTCTGAGTCACTCTCATGTATCATATAAATATGTGTAGCATCTGTGATTTGCCCAAACATTTATTAAGTTTTCAGTAAATGCTATTTATTATTTTGTTAACTTATTAATACATTATACATTATTTTATTTATATTATCAGGGTCACAAAAATAAATAAGATACATTTCCTTCTCTCTTTTCAAACTTTATGTTCAAGGTTTATTCCTGGCTCTGTGCTCAGAGATCATTTTTGGTAGGGGACCATAGAAGATGCTGTAAATCAAACTCAGTTACATACAAGGCAAGTACTCCTCTACTGTACTACTTCTCTAGCCCCTCTTTTTAAATGTTTTATTATAGTTTAGGTAATATGATTATAATAGTGTTAAAGTTTATGAAATTAATGTTCAAAGTAAATGTACCACACCCCCACCAAAGTGTCCAGGACTCTATCACTCACTGCCTCCGTTACCTTTAGTCCAATCTGCATGTGCCCCACACTTCCTCCAACTGTTTCTTAATTGGTTTTGTAATCCAAAGCCAAGGATTGCCACTGTTCAACAGTGTTAATTCCCTCATTTTGTCTCTCTATATTCTACAGATGAGTGAGATCATCCAGTATTTGTTTTCCTTCAGTACTTACTTATTTTACTCAATAAACCTGTACAGTACATAGGGCACTTGCCTTGCATGCAATCAACCCAGGTTATATCCTCAGGATCCCATATGGTCCCCACAAAAACTACCAGGAGTAATTCCAAGTACAGAGCTAAGATTAACTTATGATCATCACCAGGTATGCACCCCCAAAGCAAATAAAAATGCTTCCTTCTCTTCAGAATTTTATATATTATATGTTAAGCAAAATACATGTGGTATTGAGAAACTTATATAGGTGACACTCAACCATAAAGATTATTATTTTTCTTTGAGAAAGTTAATAAAGTTCATTAAAGGGACATGAGTAAATTTTCAAAATATTAATGTAGCCTGGCTAGACAGACAAGAAGTAAAGCAGTGTTTTGGCCATAAATATCATGACAAAATCATTGAATATGGGTAAAAGGCATACTTGGAGCACAGAACAAGGCAGACTTGATACTAACTAGCCATTTTATTTATTAGGTTTTCCTTACAATACAATTCCTAAAGAGAACATTTCTCCTAAATTCTGAGAGATAATTAAAAATCTTGATATAAAAAATAATTTAAACTTGTAAAATTAACAAAAATAATTATATACCTAGTTCTAATATTGTGTGTCTAATTCTTAAATTTAAAATTTCCTAAAAGGAAAAAGAAAGATGACAAACAGAATAATTTGGAAATTAGGTGGAAAATATGAAAAAATATTATATAGAATATAACATAAATTATAAAGTTAAATAAGAAAATATAATTTTTGATAGAGGATAAAAATGAGAAAGCCTAAAACATGCCTAACTGGGATTCTAGTGGATCAAAAGTAAAGAATGAACTCAGAGAGATAGTACAACAGGCAGGGGATTTGCCTTGGAGGTTGTCAATCCAGGTTTAATCCTTGACATCCTACATGGTCCCCCAACACCTCCAGGAATAATCCCTGAGTACATATCTAATAAATCCTGAACACTCTCTCCTGTACTCATCTCTCTCCCTATCTATCTATCTATCTATCTATCTATCTATCTATCTATCTATCTATCTATCTATCTTTATCTCTCTCCCTCTCTTCCTCTCTCTCCACTCTCTCTCTCTTCCAAGAAAAATAATAAAGAGCCTGCACAAGAAGTTCTATTTTAAAATAAAATATAAATTTTCCATAATTAAATGGAACATGTGAATACTTGAATTAGGAAATACAATGAATAACACAGAATAATTAAGACAATTCACACCTACACATATCATGTGAAATTACAGAATAACTCTTTTTTAAAACATCAACTGAAAAGCCAGGAGACAGTAAATTAATACCTTTAGAATTCTAAAAGAAATAATTGTTAGTCTAGAAATATATACCCAGCTAAGCTGTCATTCATAAATGATACTTCAGATAAAAAGAGCCAATTATCACCAAATTATCTTTTATGAAAGAATTTCTTAGTGTGTGTATGTATATATACATATATATGAGGGAGAAATATAATAATCTCAAAAGTGTGTTCTAAGTTGCAAGAAGGAATGCTTGAGCTTTTGTTCATGAAGGATATGAACAAAATAAAGAAAAATAAGATTAATTTTTTAAAAAATTCCTAAAAACAAAATTCTTTCAAGTTATGCAATATTTGAATTTTAGTTAATTATCTGCATCCAGCTATCTCATTAAATGTACTCATTATATGTAACAAAATTGTTATATAAATGACATATTTATATTATACCCATCTGTCTCTATTTATACCACATCAAATTCTTTATTATTATTATTATTATTTTATTGAGACCATTGTGAATTACAAGTCTTTTTAACTCCATGCTCCTGAGACCACTTGGACCCTGGGTCCCATCCATCTTTGTTTTCTTTTCTTTATTTGTAGAAAGATATACAATTATGAAGCAAAGCAAAATGATTCAAGTTCTAAAGTTCTATTAAAAGGTGGGAGTCCCTATCTAGGAGATATAAATAGAACTAAAACAAAGAAACTAAAACAATAAAAACAAAAAAAATGGGGGTAGGTGTGGCAAGGTAGGTTTTCGTTTTTGATTTTGCATAGGCATAGGCATAGTAAACAATGGGGAAATTAGAAAAGAAATTAGTTTGGCCTAAGAGATAGAGGGTGCCTTAACCCATGAAGCATACTGTCTTAAGACCAACTACAAGCTCCAAGCATGTTGGTTGTCCTACCCCTAGGTCTTTTTTAATGACCCCAGGAGAATTTTTGTTCAGTTTCAGTTGTCAAAGTAGGTCCTCTGTAATTGGAAATCTTGATTTTTGCACAGATCCTAGGATGGAGTGTCTTCTAATTTTATCTCACCATTAGGTTGTGAGATAGGGCAACATGCCCTTAAATCGAGTTGTTTCCTCATCATCAGGGTGTAATATCAATTTATCCTGGAGCATGTTGGCGCCAGTCGTATTAGGGCTTCCCCTAGATGGGAAGTTTGATTCCTAATATTGGTGCAGGAAACTGTGCCAGTTCTAATGTTGGGATACAGCATTTGGAATGGACGGTCGACATGCCCAAGAAAATGTTTATATATACTAATATACTGTCAATATATTGTAGACTTATAAGAAATATAAAATCAATAATGAAGAGGGGTATGGAAAGTATATATACACTTTATTTTATTTCGGAGTACAAGTAGCTGTCTCCAGGATTTATTTCTCCTCTGCACTTAGAAATCATGCCCCTCAGGAGTTGAAGATGGTCTGATATGCAAGGATTGAATTTTGGTTGCCTGCATGCAAGGCAGTTACCCTATTCACTGTACTATTATTCTGGATCCATATATGTACATCTTAAAAATTAATTAGCAATTTTTACCTTTTACAGACTAAAGAGTTGTACGTTAAAACTTTATAATATTTTGGGGGCCGATGAGATATCACAGTGGTAGGGTATTTGCCTTGCACGTAGCTGACCCAGGACAGACCTGGGTTAATTCACCTGCTTCCCATATGGTCCCCTAAGCCAGGGATGAATTCTGAGTGCATAGTCAGGAGTAACCCCTGAACGTCACCAGGTGTGACCTAAAAATAACCAAAAGAAAATTATAATATTTTCCAGGCCAGCTCATAAAATCACTTTTCTCTAATGAGATTTAAACCTGGCCATGGAAGATTATGGTGACACAATCCCACACAGCAATATGCTGGCCATCTCAGAAGGACTGAGTGGGTCAAGCCCCAACCTGCTGAAGACACACTTGCTGCCTACATCTCCCAGAATTACCATTTCCCTGATAGATCTGATGCTCTATGATTTCTTACAGGGACACCAATCTGACTTCACTTCAGGTTAAGCGGATTTGGGAGCTGATATCACCAGGGCTTTTTGGAGTTAGTGAAAGCACCCTCATCCTGTATCTTCCTTCTTCTGGAAATGATGGCAGATATAAGCTCACCCTCATATTCAGTTGGTTTGGGGGCTGATATCACCAGGACATTTTGGAACAAGTGCAGACACTCCCCCCCACCCCACCCTATATCTTCTTCTGGGAGGCATGGCAGCTGCGTATTTGCCACTAAATGTCAAAATAACAGTAACAGTGCTTTGAATTTCTGGACATCTTCATTTGTTTGATGCCATAATCTATAAGGACACAACCCAATTAAACAAAATGGATAGCTAAAACGGAAGCTTACTAAACTTTCTGCCATTGTATTTATTTTTAATCACTTCATTGGAGATATAATAATTATCACAAATGTGCTTGAAACTGTACTCTTTCATTTTTTTCTTATCTTCCATTCTCTTTTCTCTTTTTTCTTTCTATTTTTTAATAATTTTGTTTTCACTTATCTGGAAACAAATGTATTATGATCAACTATGTCAGCTATGTGATGCGTTTTCTTTAATGAATTTAAAAAGCTATAATATTCTACAAGTCAGAGTAATATATATTTAGTTTTCTTGACATAAATTATGTTGGTCAAATTATACAACATTTAATTATATAAGTTGTTAATTGCAATAATACCATAGTATATTTTTAAGAATAATGGGGTAATTTAATGACAAACATTCAATGATTTAAAAGACTGACAGAAATTTGCTAATAGAAGTAATAAAATGAGCAAATTAGAGTGAAAATAATAAAATTATATTTATATGGCATTAATTAAATGAGAAGGGAAATTCCAATGTGTTAAGTATGTAAAATGTTACTAAATCAGAAGATTAATGAAACATTAGAAATAAATGTAGATGATAAGAAAATCAACAGTAAAAGGAGATAGTTTACATGACATAAAACAGTAGTGTTTAAATAATAATAAATTATTAAATATTAATTTATTAAAGTAAAAGTAAGAACTATAACCTGAAAATCTCAAATTTTATCATTATTCCTAAATTTTATTATTATTCCTAAATTCACATGCAGTCTTGATACATAATATTTATTTAGCTGTGTGAACTGACATATAACATACCCGATAATATTCAGATAAAACACTTTTGATGACTTCTTTTTAAATTCTCTCTAATATTTATTTTCCTTTACAATATTGAAACCTTTATTATATTAATTAAATTTGTGTTTGAGATTACTCATTTCTAGTTAGAAGTTCAAATTAAAAATAAATGTGATTGATCTGTTTGTCTACTGAGTATATGACAGATAGCACAAAAATAAATGTTTTAGCTTACATTATAGCTATAAATAGCTCTTTATAAATTCATCCTACCAATAGCATAAACTAATGTCATGAGAAGAACCAGTGACAGGTTGAAAAAATTCTAAAGTGATGGAGGGTCGTGGGCATTTTGATGATAATTAAGATGGATTAACTTTGTTCATCAAAACCATGAAATTCAACACTATCATTACCATATTATCTAAACTATTTCAAAATCCTAATTTCAAATCCCAAAAAGAAAAGCTCAATATTTATGTCCAGTCCTGACAGTTAGCCTGATGGTTTTTATAAAAAATTTTGTACTCCGGGCCCGGAGAGATAGCACAGCAGCGTTTGCCTTGCAAGCAACTGATCCAGGACCAAAGGTGGTTGGTTCGAATCCCCGGTGTCCCATATGGTCCCCCGTGCCTGCCAGGAGCTATTTCTGAGCAGACAGCCAGGAGTAACCCCTGAGCACTGCTGGGTGTGGCCCAAAAACAAACAAAACAAAACAAAACAAAACAAAAAAATTTCGTGATTCGTTTCCTCATATACAAAAATAGAGATTATGTTACTTACTTCACATAACGATGAAGACTTAAGTAAATTATATGTTACTAAACTGCCAAAACAGTTCCTGGAAATTCTATATTAATGTTAGTTAAATAAGTATACCTTATTTTATATAATCCTCCCATCATTTCAGAAGTTTCAAGAGAGGTGTCTGAAGCTCAGTTAAGAAAAGTTCAATGAATTTTAAGTGTATACTTGATCAATCAATACTAAACAAAATTAAATTTAAGTTAAAATTCATGTGACTAAATTTCATCTTCTTTCAAGTATATCAGTTATTTCCCCATTTTTCAAAAGCTTCATAATTTTTTTCTAGATTTTTACATACCATATAAGTAAAATTTATAATAGCAAAAATTTTAAATGGAATAAAATGAGTCATAGTCATACTTTTCTGAAACTAATTTTTCATTTTTATTCTAATATTAAGAACATTTATTGACACTTATTATTATAGTATATATAAATTTATTTATTAAAAGAACATTTATTGACATAGTAACATACTTTCATTATTTAATTAAAATTTTGGTAATAATGCTTTTGCTTATAATATATTGTCCTATGTCTCTGTATAAATTTAAAAAGGGTAATTTTCATTTCTCAAGTTCTATATTCTACTAATGAAGACCAACAAAATAAGAAAAGTTATATGGTGTGTCACATATGAGTCAAAGTACAGAAGAACAGGTGTGACTTCACCTAAAGGTTACTATGTAAATCAGGATAGTACAATCATAAAATCATAGTAAGACTTAATACATGAATGAATGAAACCAAAACGAATGCAACCAAAAGCCCAGACTCAATTCTGACCAAATAAGACAGAAATTAACTTTTATGTATCCAGAAAAAAGAAGATATTATTAATTTAAAAGCTTCTAAATGGAAATATTAAATAATGCATATAGAATATGGCTTCCAGAGTTCTTTTAAATGAGCTAATTCAGCTTTAAGTAATAAGACAGTAGAGTTGGAATGGCATGTGCCTTGCACACAGTTAACTTATATTCAATCCCTAGCAACAAAAGTACTTCACTTCCACCAGAAGTGATCCCTGAGTACAGAGCCAGGACTAAGCCCTAATTGCTTCCAGGTGTGGTCAAAAACGTATAATAATAACAATAGTTCATAAAAAATCTAAATCTAAATAGTACAGTGGGTAGGGTGGTTGCTTTGCATGTAATTGACCCAGCTTCAATCCCTAGCACTCCATGTGTTCCCTGGAGTTTACTAAGAATGATACCCAAAGTCAGAGCCAGCAGTAGTCCCTGAGTAACACTAGGTGTGAGCCCAAAAACCAAAAAAAAAAAAAAAAAAAAAATTAATAAAGTCATCTTATTCATAAAAATTTTTCTTGGGAAGTATTGCTATTTTAATTACGTTAATCTTCCCAATCCATGAATAGGGTATTTCTATTTGCCTTGTTCCTTATCTATGCTATTTATTTTAAAGATGAGAATACTGCGATTCCAAAAGGTTAAATAAAAATCTGAATACAGCTAATCCTATGATCACACAGCACACACTTTAATCCAGATTCCCTATGCATACAGAGGATATGAAAATTTGAAATAACAAACTAAATTTAAAAAATAATAATATATAAAAAGATTTTATTATCTTACACAAAATTAAGCTGTCAGAAACCCACAATATCAGAAAAATATATCATAGGAAGGATTAGAAATTATAAGGAGAATGTGTACTAATGAACAAAATTCATGATAGTAAAAAGTTGTGCTCAATGAGTCTGATGTTTTGCTTTCTGTTTAAGTTGATTCCTTATATAAAAATCTTACTATTCTACCAGCTTCATAGTGGGAAGAAAAACAAGACTGGCAGAGGTACCTGTTCTGTTCCTGACTTCCTCCATATTTAGTGATCAGAAGACTACAAAACAGTTTCATGAGGCCAGATGGGCAATTCGTGGGAGATACTGATCATATAGATATAAATAAATAATTCTTTTTTTTTTTTTTTGGTTTTTGGGTCACATCCAGCAGTGCTCAGGGGTTACTCCTGGCTATATGCTCAGAAAACACTCCTGGCAGGCTCAGGGGTCCATATGGGATGCCAGGATTTGAACCACCGACCTTCTGCATGCAAAGCAAATGCTTTACCTCCATGCTATTTCTCCAGCCCCATAAATACATAATTAAATTACTATTTTAGTGGGGTACTCCTGTGTGGAGACTTCCTCCTGATTCTAAGCTCTAGGATCACTCCTGGAGGGGTTCAGGGAACCATATTTGGAGTCAGAGATTAATCCCAGGCCAGCTGTGTGCAAGGCAAGTACCTTATCCACTGTACTATTTCTCTGACCCCTAAAACAGTATTTTTAATGAATTTTACACTAAAAAAAATAATCATCCCAAAGACCAGGCAGATGGCTCAAAGACTGGAGTACAAACTTTACATGTACAGGCCCATCCTTTCATCTCTGGCCCACAGATGGCTTGAAAGTAGCCCTGGTGAACCCTATCACTGCCATGTTTGATTATCATTCAGCCATAATATCAACCCAGTCAGGCCTGAAGAGCTGTGAAAAGCACAAGGAGTGGTCCAAGATAATTGGTAGTTAAGAAAATTGATTTTTTTCTTTTCAATTTGAACCATGTTAACATCTTTGTTTTGTTTGGGGGTCTCTCCTTGCATTACTCAGGGCTTACTCCTCATTCTATGCTTAGGGATCAAAACTCATTTAAGTATCAATTTTCATGTGATTTCTGTTAGAATCAATGATACAAGTACATAGATGCTTATTCTTTTTTCTTTTTTGTTTTTGTTTTGGAACTACTCCAATCTGTCTTCAGGACTTACTTCTAACTCTGAGCTCAGGGATCACACCTGGCAAACTTGAAGGACTATATTGAATACAAGGGATTAAACCTGGGTCAGCCACATGCAAAGCAAGTACCCTACACACAGTACTATCTTTCTGGCCCTCCCATTAATTTCTTTTTTTGACCAACTGAGGTGACAAAGAGTTCCAATGCTATGCTGAATGTAGTGGTCAGAATGGACAAACTTTCCTAAAAGCCTCAAAGAAGAAAGATTCTCAATCCTTTGCCATTGATTATGATGTTATCTGGTGGTTTGTAGCATATGGTCTTTACAGATAAAAGTTCTGACATGCCCCCTATTCAGTAATATGTATTTTAATTTCAGTGATTATTTTAATTAGCAAAAGCTCAATTGTTTTAACTGGCAGAAGCTATTCAGTTTGACGCAATACCATTTATCTTTGCCTTTTTCCCCTTGCCTTTGGACTAGAATCCAATGAATCAATGAATATATCACAGAAACCAACATCACAGAGTGTTGTAACTATGTTTTCTTCCATTTTCTTTTAAATTTGGGTCTAGTATTTAAGTCTTTCATTTTGAGTTAACCAGTTTTATTATTTTGAATGTGACTATTTTTATCTTCCACTTATTAAAATCTTTCTCCATTTTCTTCTCTTGGCTGTCATCATAAATTATTGTCCACATATGTGAGGACTTAATATGAGGGTATCAATAGTCCATTGATCAATGAGTTTATTTTGATCCTGTACTTATATTGTGGGACTGTAGAGATAGTGTGGACCAATTTCACTTCACAATGCCAATCCTGATTCAATTAGTGACACAAGATATGATCCCCTAATCACTTCTGGGAGAGATCCTTGACCTCAGAGACAGGAATAAGCCCTAGGCACTGCTAGGTATGGTTCAACATCCAACCCTCCCACTGGAAGAAATCTGCTGTGAATTTTGCTTTTTCTATTGTATGTAAGACTTTCCCTTCTCTCTCTCCCTCTCCTCTCTCTCTCTCTCTCCTCTCTCTCTCTCTCCTCTCTCTCTCTCTCTCTCCTCTCTCTCCTCTCTCTCTCTCTCTCTCTCCTCTCTCTCTCTCTCTCTCTCTCTCTCTCTCTCTCTCTCTCTCTCTCTCTCTCTCTCTCTCTCTCTCTCTCTCTCTCTCTCTCTCTCTCTCGTCACACCCGGCAGTGCTCAGGGACTACTCCTGGCTCTACACTCAGAAATCGCCCTGGCAGGCTCAGAGGACCATATGGGATGCCTGGATTCGAACCACCGTCCTTCTGCATGCAAGGCAAATGCCTTACCTCCATGCTATCTCTCTGGCCCCTTTGCTTCTCTCTTGCCGCTTTAAGGAGTCTCTCTCTGTGGTTCTTGTAATTTTTTTTTGTAATGGTTTTTATTTTTTTTTTCAAACAGAAAAAGCCATTTAATCACACATATACATTCATAGGACTTTAAACAAAATGTAATATAAAATATAAAAAAAACAAAACCCCACAACAAAAAAAAATTACATTTACTTGTAAACTGCTTAACAGCTGGTGGGTTGGCTGACAGGGCTGCCCAAGAAAAGAAAAAGCAGATATAATGAGGTACATTTTCAATGAATAACCACCACAGATCATGTGAACTGCTCTAGCAGCCCAGTCACCTGTTCCCCAATCTCGCCTCCTTAGAGACAAACCAGGGCAGTCCTCCCATGAATTGAGGGCTCCAGCTATATCGGTAAGCACCTCAAAGAACAGACAAAACAAACAAACCAAAAAAAAAAAACTAAAACAAACAAACAAAAATCACACCATGGTCTTGAATCTTGAATTAAGAAACATGGTATAGCACATAACGAAAGAGAAGAAAGGAAGAAAGAAAAAATAAATAAATATAATTGGGAACAGCACTTTCAATAATCACACCCAAACAAAAAAATCAACCAAAATAGATAAATAAATCAAAAATAATAATAACAATAATAAATAAAGGTAATATATATATTTATATAAAAAATAACCAAGATTTTGTGCTTTTTGTATTTGTTTTTTCCCTCCTGCCCTGGCACAGTAAATGTTGGGGTTCTTGTAATTTTAATTAAAATGTGTCTTGATATTTTTCTGTTCGGGTTTATTTTGTCAGTCATTGGGTCTCTTGGATCAGTATACAAGTTTCCTTCTTCAGACTTCGAAAGTTCTCAGCTATTATATCTTCCTCAGTTGTTCCACCAGGGAATTTGTGGCACCCATTCCCCTATAGCTGTAATAGCACCAAGTTCTAGCAGACCTGGCCTCTGGCCCATGGTTCACAGTTGCTGGTACCTGGCAATCAATGTGGTATCACATTCCTAGTGACTTGGGCAATGACTGGAGTTGTTGGCATGTGTATCCTATTCAGCAAGCTGATCCTCATGATTACAGATTTTCACATTTGCCAGTACCAGTTTGGGAATGACTACTCTGAACCAAGGCTGATGGTTGGCACTCACCTCTGGGTTGTTGCTACTTGCCACATACTCTGGGATGGCAGCTTCCACTTGTGGCATTCAGGATGCCTGCTTCTAGCTATCTGCATATGGTCTCTTCCAGGTACTGCCAGTTTCCAATCTCTTTTCTGAGACAATAGTTGAAGATACAAGACTGAATCTCTGTGGAATCTTTGCACTTGATGTCTTCCAATTTAGACTGGAGATTATGCTCAGTGCAGCTGCACTGGGGGCACTTCCTCTGGTTCTAAAGCCACTGCAGCTATAAGTCTGTTAGATATACTGCAGCTTGAATTTAGAGAGTGGGGCAGAGACTCTGCCGTGTGTTGCTAAGGCTGCCAGCCTATTGAAGTGGATCCAAGACTGTAAGCCCATTGGGAAAGTTCTAAGGCTGTGAGGCTGTGGGACTACAGCTCAGGCAGTGACCCCTTCTGGGGAAGTTGAAGCTGAGATTCTGCGCTTCACCTCAGGTATATGTGTTCACCTCAGTTGTAGCTGCTCCCAGTTGACCAAATGAGGCTGTATCCTTTGTTATGTTTAACAAGTTCTGAGACACTTTACAAATCAGTGATTTCAAGTACAAACCTGAATTCATTTTTTTTTTTAATTAGAACTCAGCACCCCAGAATAAATTTGTCATGCAAAAGAGGTCAGCTCAGTTTAGGTAGCAAATCTGTCAGAAGGAGTTAAGACATCTTCCTACCCTTGTTTGGTATGTTATCTGGTACAGACTTGTCAGTGCCTTTTCTTTTCAGTTTCAGTCTTTCTTCTATGACCCAGATAAAGCAATCCTTAACTAAATATGTTTGTACCTCTGTATTTTGCAGAGTTGAAGCTCTTTAAGATGATGGTGGTGGTTTATTTGGGAAAAGGGTGGTTTATTTGAAAGACCCCATTCTGGTTTGGGGGCCACAGCTAACAATGCTCACATATTATATCTGATTGTGCATTCAGAGATTACTCCTGGTGGTGTCTGAAAACTATATGGGATGCTGAGGATCAAACCTCAGTGGACAGTGTGCAAGGCAAGCATCCTACCCACTGTACTATCTCTCTGGCCCCAATGATGACTGCTTTCTCCAGCAAATTTTCTCATCAAGAACACTATGTTCATTCAGATTTTACATTTTATTTCAGTTGATTCCACAGAAGTACTCAAAGAACTGTTCCTTTTTCACTATCTTGATCCCTCCTCTTTCCCTACACATCAGATTCCTTGTAGCAGGTAAGGATTTTAGGCAGGTGCACTGGGAAAGTTGTATATGTCTTCATTTCCTTTCTTTCTAATCCAAATTTCTGCTCTTTCCATTTCTTATATAGTTGTTATGGGTAGGATATCTAGTATGATATTAAATAATAGTGATGATCTTTGCCCTGTGCCAGATTGTAGAAGAAAAGCTTTCAATTTTCCACAAATCAATGTTTTTAGTGATGGACCTATTGTAGATAGCCTTCACGATAGCCTTTTGTGCCCATTGTAAAAATTTACATAAATAGGTGTTGAACATTATATTTTTAAGAAGCTTTTCTGCATTTATTGATAGGATTATATGATTTGGGGGATATACCATCCCCTTATCGGTTTTGAGGGCTGCTTTCTCTGACAATCATAAAAATTCTATGAGCCTGACAGTTCAATGCTCAGGCCTAGTAATGTGGGTCTTTTGGGCCCAGTAGAGCAGGAGAGAACATGGACACTCACCTAGTGCTTGAACAGATATTAGAACCATACCTGGCAGTGCTTGAGGAAAAACAGAGCTCAAGCCCCCAAAGATCAAACTTATTGCTTAGATGGGCCATACAAGGTAAAACAGACTTTTGAGCTCTCTAAGCCCTGATTATATATTTGGTATCTTCCCTTTTGAATTGATATATTTTTATAAAAAGTCAAAGCAAATATTTATTTGATTGCTTTTCCCCAAGTTTACTGATTTTTAACTTTAACTTTAGTTTCTCTCAGAGCATGTCAACCAGGGAATATTATTTTTATTACAATCTTTCAATTAATGATATTAATTTTGCCATTATTATAGACTATAACTCATTTTTCTAATCTCCAGTTTATAGTGAACAACACTTAATTAACTTGAAATTTTTTGTTATCCTAAAGTATGTGTTAGTGTACTCAAATGCACATAACAACTCATTTGGTGGGTTAATACTTAGCAATAATTTAGCATGTATCTCAATATACATTTTATTTTTTATTATAATATTTTTCTTTAAGCACCTTGATTACAGACATGATTATAGTTGGGTATCAGTTAAAATTTTAAATTAAAGGCAAACATGTCTTTTAAGATTTAACCTCATATATATATAAAGTATATATTATATAGAAAGTGTATATATTTTCAAATGTAAGGAAAATTGAAATACTATTCTATTGATAATTAAATGAGCACTAAATTCACTACTTAATACTTAGACTGAGCATCATTAGTACAATTATACATTTAAGATTATTATAGTGAATCAAAGAATGTTTTTCTAAGCAGTTGGACCTGCTTGTATAAAATCTTGTTATGTTTGACTTTAGAGGATATAATTCCTACTCTGCTTCATTTGACTTTTTTCTTTAGATATCACAAATGACCATGACATCATTGTACAAAAACATAAATTATAATGCTATCATAATAATATTTTAAACCAAAATTAAAATATCAATTTTGAGCAAATTAAGTTATAGCCAAGCTTTATAACACTACAATTGCAGTGTTATAACTAGAACTAAAGATTTGGTTTTCTTATTACCACCTAAATAATCAATCATTAATTCAGCCTTCTGAATCTCATAGTTCATTGACTTTCTGATTTTTTCTGTGTTGCATGCAATTTTAACAACAATAAAACAACACTTTGAGATTTCTCATCTGCCAGTAACAGTCCTAAAACTTTACTCATATTTGACTCATTAATATTTTCAAATCAGAAGCTGGAGTGATAGTATAGCGGTAGGGCTTTTGCCTTACATGGTGTCAACCCGGGATGGACTCAGGTTCAATCCTTGGCATCTCATCTGATCCCCCAAGTCTTCCAGGAGCAATTTCTGAGCACAGAGCCAAGAGTAATCCCTGAGTGCCACCAGATGTGATCCAAAAAGCAAAAAAATAAATTTTCAAATCAGATGAAATAAGCTAAGAAACTTTTCCAGAAATACTGTTTATTAAGAAGCTGAGACTGAACATTGAGATAGGTCTGGTATTCTTAAAGAATATACTATACTACAAAGATATATGACTAAAGAATAACACCTAAAATTCTTTTATTTTTAAACTTTTTAGTGTATAATCAAACCCTACTAACATATCTTAGATCATTTTAATTCCTAAGTGTCCAAAGTGACCTAAGCTATGCTGTTCCATGAAAATTTTGCTACTCATCAAAAAATGTTAATTACCATATTCCAGTTACTGTATCAATTCTAGCTTTTAAGAAATAAATATATAACCTTTGTACTAAAACAGTTCAAGAAAACTGAATAACACATGAACTGTGAATACATTGTGTTTCAATTCAAATAAATCCTGCCTGAGATTGGAGATATTATACAGGTGGTAGGGTACTTGCACACAGCAAACCCAGGATTTTGTTTGTTTGTTTTTGTTTTTTGGCCACAACCTGTGACACTCAGGGGTTACTCCTAGCTATGCACTCAGAAATCACTCCTGGCTTGAGGGACCATATGGGACACCGGGGGATCAAACATCGGTCCATCCTAGGCTAACGCTTGCAAGGCAGATGCCTTACCACTTGTGCCACTGCTCTGGCTCCAAAGACCCAGGTTTGATTCCAGGCATCGAATATACTCCCCAGAGCCCTCCAGGAGTAATTTCTGATTGCAAAGTCAGAAATAATTATTGAGATCGCTTGGAGTGATCCAAAAAAATAAATAAATAATATAAAATAAATCATAGAATCCAATACAAAATAAAATATAAGGGAAAAACTACTAATCCATTCTGTAGGTATGAGGGAATATTTCAGGGAAAAGAGGGGGAAAGGCAATACTTGTTCAAAATAACTGTTGAAGCAAAAGACAATTCCTGGCAAAAATAAAGAAGAAATGATAGGTCAAAATCACTATAAACATTAAAAATTAGCATTATTGACCAGCTTTAGGGAGCTTGGATTGTACCTAACTAGTTAGAGTAAGTTAAGTAAATATGACTAAGTTTAAATGTAACTCTCTCATTCCTCAACATTAAAAATAGAACTACCATATGATCCATCAATCCTACTTCTGGGCTCATAGCCAAAGGAAACAAATTTACCATCTCAGAAATATCTGAATTGCCACATAATAACTAAGATATACAGAGACAGCCCAAGTGTTTATCAAAAGATAGAGGATAAAGAAAATGGGATGAACAAATAGTGGCTACCAGAGACAACTGATAAAGGAATTGGATAAAATTAAGTACAAGAGGTCTAATATATAAAAACAATAAAATTGACTTTTGTTATTAAACATAATACTTATATTTGTTAGTTTTTAATGATTCATGCATTGAATATTATAATATCATAATACAGTGTTGCTGCAATTAAAAATAAGAAAATTTGATCAATAGAAAGAGATAATATAATACTATTCAGTCGGAAACTAATGCTGTCAACTACTAAAACTAAAAATTCTTTCATTTACAAGAACATAAATAAAACTGAAATATACAATTATTAAATAGGCCTGCCCCTGGAAGAGAAGTAAATGCATAACCTCTTTATTTGTAGAATTTAAAAGAGCAAACTCAGAATCGTAGAGGAGAATTGTTGCCCAGGGCTAAGTGGTAGGAGAAACAAGATGTGAATCAAGGCATATAAAATCTCAGTTATAAAATGAATTAGTTCTAAGGATCTAAGTCAAGCATGATAACTGTCATTAATAATATAATGCCACGTTTTAAAATTTGCCAAGGCATGGAAGTGATGGATGTGTTAATTAGCTTGATTGTTATGATATGCACCAATATACCAAACCAACATAGTATACACCTGAAACATATTCAATTTTATCAATTATTCAGAAATAACACTAAAATAATATAAAATATTTTCCTGACAACTTCCAGATTAAAATAATTTCACAAAAAGAAATTATTTTCATTCCTCTTTCATTAAACTTGTCTGTGTCTGGTTTCATTTTAACTAAAACATGGAATTCCATAAGTATTACTGCTGACCTACTTTATATGAAAGATGTTCTAAATAAGAGATACAACTTCAAGTTTTTCCACAATTCCTATGCACATTCCTATCCTCATTCTGATACAAAAGTCATATCCCTGCTGCCTCATCTAAAGGAAATCTGCTCATTGATGTGACCCAGATTTTTTTTTTACTAACTTCAAGGAACAATGAAATAACTTGGATATACACAAAAGAAAATTTAAAGACAGTAAAAATGTTGTTCGTTTTTTATCATTTAGAAATAAATCATTAGAAAAAAACCTAAAATGTTTATTTGACTTTAATTATAATAATTGCAATTTTCATTTCCACTTTTCCCTGAAAGAGTCCTTAATATCCAAATATTCACCATAGTAACATGCACTTTCATTGTGCTAAAATGATCCTTCTAGATTGTCCTTGATGTAGGAAATGTCAAAAGTAAAGCCACAGCTAAATCAGATTACTTACCAATGAAACAGAGTTTACATCAGAGAAAAGCAGGAGGTCCCCTAAGATTTGAAATCTAGGACTTCTGAGGTTGTGGATAGACTGAGAAATGCTCTTACATGCAATTTTGATAGAGAATTTTATTAAAGTCTTTCATTTTGTTTCTACCCCCTACCTTGTCTGCTAACTACTAAATCTACTCAGGAATTTAATTTTCATTTTTAAAGTCTCAAGAGGGTTAGAGCTCTGAACAGAACTGCAAAATATAGGCACTGCTCTTATGCTTTTCATTTAACTGTCTTACAAGAATAAGTTTAAGAATAATATTTAGTACTCAAGACTATTTAGGCCTAACAATCTTACCCTGTGATAGTCTGGAATGCCCTGCTAAGTTATTATCAAATGAAGTATATTGTAACAGTTGAAGAAGTTTTTACTTTCTCCATGGAGAATTTTGTTGATGCTGCTGCCTCTGCCTGAACTGACCTTTCCTCATACTTGGCTAATACCTACCTTCTATATTATTTTCCCATAAATTCCATATCCCCAATCCTCTAGATTCTTCTTGCCTCTCCCTCTCAACTAGTCTCTTCCTCTCAACTACAAATATTCCAGCCACTCAAACCATAGATAAATAACTTGTACTTCTCCCATTTTATTTGAATCTCTATGAAAATACTTTCTACATTTTGTTCTAGTTAAATGTGTTTAGTGCTTATAACTCACTATCTGCAAACTTCTGGAGGCAGGAAACTTTTGTTTTTATATCTTACCCAAGTAGAGTGTTTACTAAAGTACAGCACAATTTCATATATTTATTTCTGAAAATTATATGATACTATTTATCCTGTGCATTTTGAGAAAATAACACATGTTGAGAAAATCAATGAGAATTAAAATGCAATTATGTCAAAATATAAATTTAAGCACTTAAATTTTATTTGAATATCAATTACTTGTCCTGAACAAATTTTAAACAAATAAGATACAACCACATTTATCATCAATGATTCAAGTACTCTATGTACTTTATCAAATAGAGCACTTGAACTGCTCTATATGGTATTTAATTTATAATATATTTGAATAAATATGTTCAATATATAATAATATTTTGAATATATGTATTTGAATATATATTCAATTTATAATATATTTTATTTTAGAATTTAATCTAGACTAAAATAGTTCATTAACAAAGTTGTATTTAACTTGCAGTGAAGTTGCTGTGTACTGAAAAATTTGTTTCATGATGGGGGGGTCAGACCTGTTGGTTCTCAGGGGATATTCTTTACTCTGCATTCAGGAATATCTTTTTGGGTTTTTTTTGTTTGTTTGTTTGTTGTTTGTTTGTTTGTTTTGGGGGCCACACCCATTTGATGCTCAGGGGTTACTCCTGGCTAAGCACTCAGAAATTGCCCCTGGCTTGGGGGGACCATATGGGACACCGGGGGATCAAACCACGGTCCTTCCTTGGCTAGCACTTGCAAGGCAGACACCTTACCTCTAGCGCCACCTCACCGGCTCCGCATTCAGGAATATCTTATGACAAGCTCAGGGGACTTATAGGACATCGGGGATCGAATTTGGATTAGCCACATGCAAGGCATGTACATTTCTGACTGTACTATGTCTCCAGTCCCTATCCCAAAAATATTTTGTGATTAAAATATTAATTCATATAAATAAATCTAAACGTTGAATTATTCCTATTTTCTTTAAACCTTAACATTTTTAAAATATTTTTTCTTTATTTAAATATCTTGACTACAAATATGATTGTGATTAGGTTTCAGTCATGTAAAGAACACCCCTTCACCAGTGCAACATTCCCACCACCAATGTCCCAAATCTCCCTCCATCCAACCACATCCCTACCCGTACTCTAGATAGGCTTTCCAGTTCTCTCATTCATTCACATGATTATGGTAGTTCTCTGTATATATTTCTATAACTGCACTCTCACTCTTTGTGGTGAGCTTCATGAAGTGAGCTGGAAGTTCCAGCCCTCCTCTCATTGTCTCTGAGAATTGTTGCAAAAATGACTTTTATTTTTTTTAAAACCCATAGATGAGTGAGACTATTCTGCATCTCTTTCTCTCCCTCTGACTTATTTCACTCAGCATGATAGACTCCATGTACATCCATGTATAGGAAAATTTCATGACTTCATCTCTCCTGCCGGCTGCATAATATTCCATTGTGTATATGTACCACAGTTTCTTTAGCCATTCGTCTCTTGAAGGGCATTTTGGTTGTTTCCAGAGCCTGATTATTGTGAATAGTGCTGCAATAAATATAGGTGTGAGGAAGGGGTTTTTGTATTGTATTCTTGTGTTCTTAAGGTATATCCCTAGGAGTGAATTAGCTGGGTTGAATGGGAGCTCAATTTCCAGATTTTGGAGGAACCTCCATATCGCTTTCCATAGAGGTTGGACTAGACAGCATTCCCACCAGCAGTGGACAAGAATTCCTTTCTCTCCACATCCCTGCCAGCACTGATTGTTCTCATTCTGTTCCTTTCTCTCCACATCCCCGCCAGCACTGATTGTTCTCATTCTTTGTGATGTGTGCCAATCTCTGTGGTGTGAGATGGTATCTCATCATTGTTTTGATTTGCATCTCCCTGATGATTAGTGATGAAGAGCATTTTTTCATGTGCCTTTTGGCCATTTGTATTTCATTTTTTTCAAAGTGTCTGTTCATTTCTTCTCCCTATTTTTTGATGGGATTAGATGTTTTGTTTTGTTTTGTAAAGTTCTGTCAGTGCCTTGTATATTTTGGATATTAGTCCCTTATCTGATAGGTATTGGGTGAATAGTTTCTCCCACACGGTGGGTGGCTCTTGTATCCTGGGCACTATTTCTTTTGAGGTGCAGAAGCTTCTCAGCTTACAGGTCTACTTTAAGACAAGAGAGACCAACAAACACAGCAAACTTATCTACAAAGATGACATTAAATCCTATGATAATCATCTCCCTCAATGTCAATGGACTAAGTTCACCAATTAAAAGACACAGAGTGGCAAAATGGGTCAAAAAGATGAATCCAACCTTCTGCTGAACACACCTGAATAGCCAGAACAAGCATAGACTCAAAATCAAAGGCTGGAGGAAAATCATCCAAGCAAACAACAACCTCAAAAAAGCTGGGGTGGACATATTAATATCTGATGACACCAACTTTATACTCAGAAAAGTTGTAAGGGACAAAGATGGACATTATCTACTAATCAAGGGATATGTGCAACAGGAAGAAATCAGACTATTAAACATATATGCACCCAATGAGAGAACAGCAAATTATCTAATACAAGTACTGACAAACCTGAAAGAAGACATCAATAATAACACAATAATTGTGGGAGACCTCAACACGGCCCTGTCAACATTTGATAGGTCAACCAGACTGAAACGCAACGAAAACATACTAGCCCTGAAAAGAGTAATGGCAGAAAGAGGACTAATAGATATATATAGGACACTCCACTCAAAAAACCCTGGAAACCTTCACTTTTATTTTATCTTAAAACTGAAAAATATTTGACTCTGCTATTAAATGTTCACAAAGCACAATAATCATTCTTCCATAATTAAATTGTTAATATGATATATTAAAGAAAATGGTCTTCATACATGGAATCCTAATAAAGGTGTAATACATCTAGAAAAATGTGCCTTAAAATCTTTAAATGAATAATTTTTCAAGTTAAAAATCTTGGTCAATGTCTTTGAATTTAATCATATTTCACATGATTTTCCTTTTAACATTTATAACCATATTTTTTCAACATAAATCATTTCATATTTTGAATGAATGTCTTATTTGATTTGCATTAATGAGAGGGAACCAAATTGCTGAACTTCATTACTGACACCTGTCAAGACCTTCTAGCTCTTCAAACATATAAGGCAAATAATGTTAGAAATAATGTATGTGGCATATTATAAGAACTCATACACAAAACACTTCATACAAATTATCTCACTTGATTTTGGCACAACTCTTTGATGTCTTTACCATAATTAACCCTTGATTACAAATGAGGAAACAGACAACAAATAACGTGCCTAAGCTATTAAGCAGTATATTTAAGATTTAAACAGTTTCTTACACACTTTAATTGTATACCTTATTACAATTCAGCTATCACAAACCAGAAGAATGTTTGAAGAAAATTAAATTTTGATTGCTTTACTACAAGAAAATGGGCAGTTAGGAGGCAATGTTAGGCATTATGCCCTACTGAGGGTAGGAGTAAACAAAGACTTTTGTATTTCTTTCTGCTATTTTCAGCCAGAGCACAGATATGAAAGAGAAAAGAAAATTTCTGAATGCCAAATAGCCTTCTGATTCAAGGTCTATTTCTTTTTAGCTTGCTTTGTCCCCTTCCTCAAAGTCTAAGGTGAATCTTTATCTCCCATTTTACTTAAAAGTCTTCTAAAAAGACCTAGTTAGCCCCAAATGCACTCAAGCATGCTTTTTTCCTTCAAAATATAATCCTTATGAGGTCAAAACCCCTTTCCATAATAATAATTACCTATGCCTAGACTGGAATTAGATGGGGTTAGCCTTATCCCTCTCCTAAGTGAATAAATGAGGGCCCTGTTTCTGCCTGTTCTCAAATGGATAGATCCACTTTAACTTTCAAAATGATGAACTACTATGGTTTATAAAACAGACAAGAGCTTTATTGATTTAGTTTATAATAGCCTGATATAATAAATCATGCAATATAAAATAATTTAATAGAGTTGTAAAATTATCAAATTATTGATGATACAGTTTGAGCTAAGCTTTTCTCTCTAGAGTACAAGAAATTTCCATGAGGAAAGTTATATATAATTCTCAGGATTGCTCGATGTCTTAGTTAAGACTGGAACATGTAACTTTTGAAAGATCAACACAAATTGAACACAATTCATTGTGTACATTTTCATAATCTCCTTAAAATTGGGATATAATTTTAATTCTTTTCCCTCATAATGCCAAACATAAATGCTGTGCAAATGATCAGATTTCACATGTTTATTGAACAATTACTCAAATTATTTTTATAAGCAGATTATCTTTAGGAACACTTAGGATGTATAATGAAAAATGCTTTTATAAAATAGTGCAGACAGAGGCAACTACTGTTTTAAAAAACGGTGATAATTATTACTTGGAAAATTTATGATCAATTTTACTACTTAAAAGGTCAATATTGTCTTGCTATGAGGAAACAAATGTTGACATTAAGTTAAAATGTCTGAGACAATTTTTACTTCACAATATAAAGCCTTTGGACAGCTTCAGAAAGAAATCTCTCTCCAATTTATAAAAGAAAAACAAGTATAATAATATTTTTACCTTAAAATGATCAATGTTTTAATTTCAGTTCCAGTAGAGGAAATTAACAAAAATCTTTATGGTTTGATTCTTTTGAAAGGTTATAAATACAATGAAAAATAGCAGAATGCTGTGAAACCAATAACTAGTGGAATCCCAAAGCAATGCCAAGAAACAGAATGTACTCATAGTGACTAATACATGCAAATACTGAAAATAAATTCTAACAGATTAAACCTGTTTTGTAGCAACTAAAAGGTATATTAAAATATTCCAAAACTAATCAAGATTAAAAATATGGCAATCTTTCCTACTAATAAGATGATAAGCTGGCTAAGTAGCCTGAGTAACATATAAATTATAGCTAATATCAGTAACCATACTTTTTCAATGGGTTTTAATTGAAAAATAGATTGAATCCTTAAATAAATAATAATTTTATATTTACATTTCAGTCTTTTGATACATTCATTTTAAAAGCTATATTGTTTTACTCAAAATATTTATTAAATCTAAACAGAATAATAAGAATAATATCTTTCTACTGAGATAAATGCATACTTTTATCACTGTTAACTCATTTAATCTAAAATACCTGCTCAAGCTTTAAGTCTCCTAATAGATAGGCAGAAATTTAAGCACTATTAAAAATATTTATCTTCAAAATTTGAACATCAAACACAGGAACAGTTTATAACCAAAGTGTATATTTCTGAGGATATGTTATAACATACCAGACTTAAATACACTATAAAATGATAGCTAAAGATAGTTTAAAATTGTTTCAAGAAGACATATAAAAATTCTTTGTTATAAAATTCTTTCCTCTTTGTAGTTAATATTTTATGTAGCCAAGTCTTCATTTTATAAATTAAAGTAAAAATATGTAAAATTAGCTCTTGGTCAAAAAAAATGTTAAATAAGCTAAAATGTCACAAGATCTCTTTGTAAAAATAAAATTTATTGACTTCTTTCATGCCCTAGAAAGAAGGTACATTAGGTCAAGAACATAAGATTTTCAATAAATTTTAAAAATGATTAAAACAAATACTTTTCAAAACAGTTCAGTGAAGTATAAATTTTAGAATATTAGCTTATATCTTATATTGAGATAAACATGATTCTACTCATCAATTTGTATTGCTAATGATTACATACTATAATAGTAACAACTTCTATGTTTAAGAAATTCTATAACAAATTTTCATAAATATTCACAAGCAGCTATGATATATTCTTATCAGTAAAATGTTGTTAATTTAATCATTAAAATAAATATTCTATATGACTTTATTTAGACTTGATTTAAAAAGTCAGTCCCAACCCTTGTGTTTAATCACATAGAAATAATCTTTTCTCTTATTCCTGATTCTCCCCAAAAAGCTAAAGTAAACACAAATTTAAACATGTACACAAACACATGTCTAAATCCATGTTTAACTGCCTTCTATAAATATCACTTGCTCAAATTTCTTGCAGAATATCTATTGTAAACAAATCACAGTACTTAATATATTCTGACTTAAGAGCTAGAAACAGCAATAACTACAATCTAACAGTATCACTATAATTCACGAGGTCGTACCTGATAACTTAGAGACTGAAAAGGCTCACAGGTTCCAGACTGCATGACCTTTCTATTTCCAGACACCCCTAAAGATTGCATATCCTGTATTATAAAAGATAATCACAGCCATCTTTATGTCCCAGCATCTTCAAGGCTAGTGAAGAAAACATCAAACAGCAGATCTGTCCATCAGTATCAGTTTAATCCATCAAAAAGATATAAAATTTCCTAAACTGTTTAGCATCTCCCCTTTGCAGTTACAAACACTTTGTACTAAGGGAGGATGACACAGAAGTATTTGCTGTAGCTGCTAATGCTAACTGAAAACACTAAGCTTACTGCTTAGAGCAATTCTGCATCATCAAAACAGAGCATAAGCCCCATCCTTCAGATTTTTCAATTCTATTACCATAAAGATTTCTCTTTTATTAGTTCTATAGCTTTGTTCATCTTGTGAAAATATTCATTGTATTATTTAATGATGTACCCAATGAATTGGTTATAAATACTATGTCAAAATATGAATTTTTACTTATTAGGCATTATTTGATTTTAGTAATGTTTTAAGCAACAAAAAAGCATTCTATTTTAAAAGGGAAGCTTGCCTCCAACCATGTGCATGATCACTTATTCAACCTAAAAAAATTTAAAAAGCCAAAATGAATTTTATTCTGTTTAGATTATTATATATACACAGAATATAAAAAACTAGGTAAATTCCTATTTGCTTTTAATTCTCAGGAACTTCATTTTAAATTTGCAGTGTTTAGGCCAACATGAATCCTATTAAAACAAGTTTTGTGTTTTTACTTAATGACTTACACTAAAGAGTCTCACAAGACAAAGACAACATGCAATTATCATATCCCAAAACAGCAGTTCTCTATGAAAGAGACTTTTATAAATTGTTGAAATCAGTGGTGGGAAATGTGCATTGGTGAAGGGACGGGTGTTGGACATTTTATCACTGAAAGTTAATCATGAACAACTTTGTTAACTGTGTATTTCATGGTGATTCAATTAAAGAATTTATTTTATTAAAGAAAAATATATTTTAAATGTATCAAGTTGTCTCCCTGAAACTTAGTCATGTAAAGCAATGGTATCTCAATAAAAATCTTTAATTACAAATATATTAAGGGGTCAAGAGTGATATAAAAATGGGTACGGAACTACCTTATACTCATCCAACCCAGGATTGATCCACTGTGCCATATGTGGTCCATGGAGCAATGCCAGGAGTGATCCCTCAGTGGAGAGTGAGTAGTAATACCTGAGCCCTACTAGGTATAGATTCCACCGCCCAAAAAAACACAAATCTACAAACATCTTGATCAAATAGCCTTAACAGAGACCAATAACCTCTAAAATGACATATTTTCTCTTTGATGTGTTATATCAAATTATCATTGCTTTATATACCTATAAAACAAAGAAGTCTAAAATTATAATCAATTTAATTGAATTCAAAATCATTCCTTCTAATTGCATAAATTGAGACAAAAAGTATAGTATTTCAAAGAATATTCTGCTTACATTCAAGTAATGTAAATTCAAGAAAATACAGCATGGTTGGACTGCAAAGTTTAAGCAGACAATGAGAACAGATGAATCTAGAACAATAAGACAAGGCCAATGGGAAGTCTCAGAAACCACTTTATATGTTTACACTTTATTCTTAGTAAAACGAGAATCCCTCAATTAATTTAAAAACTTTGAAATATCAAAGTGTTGGAGTATCCATTGAGTAAAATAAGAAGAAGAAATACATGCTATATAATTTTGTGACAAGCATAATGATAGCTTAAGCCTAATTTATGACAGTAAGGTTGGAGAAATATAAATTGATGCCAGATACACATTTTATGGCCTTTCTTTTTATTTCATTAATGTTACATTCTTTGTAAATTTTTTAATTTACAAACTGATTTACAAATTTATATCAAAACTGAGTTTTAGATATATCATATCATCACTGTCAGCTGCCTCTACCAGTGGTCCCATACTCCAATATCTCCCATCTCTCCACCCCCCAACATTTTACCTTAACAGGCAAATTACAAAATTTGACGGTTTCAGCTTGTCTTGTACTTTCAGTGTTGCTGAATCTGTACTATGTTTGTTCAGTTATACCACTTTCCCACATCACCAGTACAACCGAAAGCCCTGTTTATTTCCTTTTCTCATCATCTTCCTTCTTGACTTTCTTCTTTTGTCCTTCTCCACCCTAAGCTCTGGGGTCAAGGGTGTCTTCTAATATGTACCTAACTTTTAGCAATTAAAGTTATTATGAACAAAGAGAAATAAACAGAAATTTAAATTTTTATGTTATATATTTTGTTATAACATATAACTATTTTCTTTTACTTTTTAATGAATCACCATGAGATATTCAGTTGTCAAGTTGTTGACAGTTAAGTTTGAGTCATACAATATTCTACTAGTCATCCCTTCACCAGTGTACACTTCCTACTACCAATGGCATGCATAAACATTTCCATAAAAACTGAATATTGTAGGTAGTATATGTAATCTAATCTAATCTAATTCCATTTTTGCCCACACAATTGAATGGTATTTGCAATAAAAATAAAATTCAGAATACAAAGAATTTTTATCAACCATCTGATAAAATCCACTGAAACCAAACATTGCATATATATTATTCAATACTGGACTTATGTAGCAGTAATTTACTAATAGACATTGATGAGCAAGGATAATCAAAATGAAAATAAAAAATTGCCTATTTCAGATGACTACTGCTATAGAAAAAGATGTATTCTAACAATATGCCACTCATTTGAGGTTGTTCAAGTATTCTCATTACAGAACAATAAAACATAAGTACATAAGAAAACATAAAGTACAATGCTTCTACATTTTTCCAAACAAATCTCCTAACAAAGAGATATAGCACAGAGGCTCTTGTTTTGAATGAGAAAAGAATGAAAGTGGTGACAAAATTTAGCTTGATTTTATCTATAATTTACTAATAAAAATATAAAATAATAAAGAATCAGAATTTTTAAAACAGCAAGAACTTTATAATAATTATCATATATTTGCTCTTGCTTTTCATCTATTAAGGACTCTAACACTTGCTGCTCTCATTTTATACTTCTTAACCTGCAACAGAATCCAAGTTCTTATCTCAAAGCTTTAACATTTTCCCCAATATAAACCTTTGCCCTTTGATTATAGATAAAAATAATATATAAAATATTTTTTAAAATTCCCTTTTATTCATATTTAGGTTAAAACAAATAGAAAATATTTCAGAAAAATCCATGACAAATACTTTATAGTAAAGCTTATTTCTATCTTGAGATATTTCTTTTTACAAAATATGTAATAAAAATATAATTAGTTCAACTACACTATTAATTTTTAAATGTGGTATGATATATAGCATAAAGTTTACTCCATTTACTTTTTAAGTGTATAGTTTATTATTGTTTTCTTTGTATTTCAATAATGTTATCCATCATATTTCACAACTTTTATTCAATATTTCCAAAATGTTATCACCTAAATTGAAAAATGTTACATAAAGCAACAGTGATCAATTATCTCTACTCTAGTTTTTTTGAGACTTCTCCTCAACTTTCTAATAAGAATTTGCTTATTCTAGATGGGAATGAATATCAAGTAAACTTTTGTTTGTTTGATTGTTTGTTTTGGTGTCACACTCAGCAATGCTCAGAAATTATTCTTGTTTCTATAATCACAAATCACTCATGGCAGGCTGGGAGAACCAAATAGGAATCTAGAAGTTGAACCCATGTCTGTCATGTGCAAGGCAAGCACCTTATCTGCTGTGCTATCTCTCTGGCCCAAACTTTTATTTTATATTATAGACCATGCTTTAGAATATAAATTTAACTTGCATAAATTCATAAATATAAGGATTTTTAGGAGTACTCTATCAGGTCATTATGCAACAGAAATCAAGATTGACTGTAAAAAGAAACTATGGAGAAAATCCAACATCTGGAGATTAAACAACATGCTGCTCAACAACAGCTGGATCAAAGAGGAACTCAAGGAAGAAATAAAAAGGTTCCTTGAGACAAAAGATAACAAATTGTCAAAACCTGTGGGACACAGCAAAAGCAGTAATTAGGGGAAAACTCATAGCAGTACAGGCCTATGTCAGAAAAGAGGAAAATTACAAAATCAAAAGTTTAAAGGGTCATCTTAAGGAACTGGAACAACAGCAGCAAAGAAATCCAACCACAACCAGAAGACAAAAAATAATAACAAAAAAAAAAAAAAACAGAGTAGAAATAAACAACATAGAAACTAAGAAAACAATACAAAAAAAAATCAATGAGACCAAAGATTAAACAAGATAGACAAACCACTGACAAGACTCAACTAAAAAACAAACAAACAAAAAAAAAACAGGGTAAACACCCAAATAAATAGGATCATAAATGAAAGGGGAAAGATTACAATAGAACCCCAAGAAATCCAACACATCATGAGGACTTATTATATTATAAAGTATGATGCCCCTGGACTTAGAAAACCTGAAATATTTGGGAGTTAAAAAGGTAAACTGTGTACAGGTGCAATACATGACATGTGTGGACTAGATTTTTAATTGAAAAACATGGTTTATATGTTTAATGTGGTATGACATTTATATCTGTATAGTTAATACTCACGTAGAATATGATATCAATATAAATGTAGTCATGATGACATTTAAAAAATGATCATTATGTGATGTTAGTCAATAGACTTTTTTAATAGAAAAGCATATGCAATAGTATTTTTTAAAATACAAGCTTCTAAACAAATAAAATTGCGGACAAAGTATATTAATTTGGCAGAAACAACACTGCATGATTTAAGATACAAGTAAAAGTGAATAATGCCTGAATTTTTTTTGGCATTTTTTGTCATTTATATTTTACTCTATAAAAGAATTATGTAAATAACATGGAACTTTTAAATTCATGCTGAATTAATGTGATAGTTTAGGTTAGTTTATGCCATGAATCCACTAGTTTCTTTGAGAAGCAGGTAAGTTGTCTGGGAGCAGGGGATACTCAGTGCAGAGTGCCAAAAGGATCTGGAATAAAGAATCTGAGTGAAAATACAGAAAAAGGGAAAGGGAAAAATAAAGACATTTCTTTTATTTCACATGTTACAAAAAGCCCACATAGACTTTCCTACTATAGCAGTAAGCTAGCTATCAGAAAATTTTGGTGTTCACAAAACTAATAAAAACTGGGACCAGAATGATAATACAGCACTATGACATTTTACCCTTACATGCGGCCTACCCAGGTTCTATCCCAGCATCCCATATGGTCCCCAAGCCTGCCAAGTGCGATTTCTGAGCACAGAACCAGAAGTAATTCCTGAGCTCGTTGGGTGTGGCTCAAAAACCAAAGGAAAAAAAACTAATAAAATATTACCATTTGGCATATGCAAGTTATTTTTAATGACAATGATTTTCAAGTCTTAATTGCTAAAAAAATCAATCATGGGGAGTAGGACAACAATTATTTTATAATTTCCATTAGTTCTATTTAATTAATAAAGCCAACCACTAAATTACACTGGAAGTGATATTAATAAAGTTATTCTTTAGCCATGAGTGAAAGGCTAAATAAAGAACATGAAAATGTAGTGGGTCCATCAAGCCCACCAGGAACATCCTGAGTACAGAGTTAAGAATAGCCTTGAGGGACAGAGAGACTGGTCAGGCATTTGCCTTGCACGCGGCTGACCTAGGACGAACTGTGGTTCAACCCTCGATCCCCAACTTCCCATATGGTCTCCCAAACCAGGAGTAACCCTGAGCGTCATAGGGTGTGGCCCAAAATCAAAAAAAGAAAAAAAAAAGAAAAGAGTAAGCCTTGAGTACTACTAAGAGTAGCCCACAAAAAAAAGGCTGGGGCTAGAGCAAACAGAGTGCTTGCCCTGTACTCACAGACCTTGGTTCAATACCTATCTTGATATATGCTCCCCAAAGACTCTTCAGGACTAATTCCTGAGTGCAGAGACAAGCATGTGCCCCTCTGGATATGGTCCAAAATCAAACAAAAAAAAGTGCTAAATGGATACTTTAATTAGTTCCTATTGATAATAACTAAATTATTGTTTCAATATATAAGAAGTAATTTTAAAATATAATTTTATTATAAAATTGTATCTAAGAAATTTAGAAAGTAAATGAAATACTGTATAGTTAATAGCTGTTTTATAAATTGTCTCAAAACACAAAAGCATTTCAGACTATACAAAAGATGTCTTTAGAGAGTCAATATTTAGAGGTACGATATGTTTAGAAATACAATAATTTAGTTATTCTTGTGGACACTATAATTAAAGACAAAATATAAATATTTATTCAAGGATACTAATTATAAGTAATCACCAAAGGCCTTCAGTTGAATTATTCCCCTTTGGTGAATAATAACACCAAAATCATCTAAAGCAGGTGAGTTTTCTAAAACAAGAGAGATAATAGACAGCTTTTTTTTTTTTATCAGTATCACTACCACTATTTTCTATTTACTTTAAAGACAATATTATAATTTGCTTATCAGCAATTCCCTCCTTTGATCACTGAGTAAATATAATATATAATGACTTTTACTATGAATAAAATAATTACATTTGAGAAAAAATTAATTTGGTTTACCACATTTCTATAGACATAGCTTAACAAATACTGAGCTAGAGTGACAGTACTGTTGAGAGGGCATGCTTTGCATGCAGCCAACCTAAGAAGACATTTTCTTTGGAAATTGTATATAGTATATAGCCCCTATTATGTATTGCCTCTCCCCTACCCTGTGTCTCTTCTACCCCCTCATCTCCCAATCCTGATATCTTCCCCTAATTTAACCCTCTTTACCCTTAGTTCCTAACTTAGTAGGCACCAAGTCTGACCTCCTGCTCCAACAGACCACCTTCCAGCTCCTCAGTGAAAGACACCCTCTGGGTTCCCGTTCTCATGCCTCAGCAAAGAACTACAACCAGCATGCCTGCTGACTCATGCTTGATGTCTCCTCTCACCCCCACCAAATCGTGGACTGTTGCATGATACAGGAATCAGCTTTAGCAAAACCCCCACCTCAAGGACACTATAGGTTTCCGTAATGCTGCAAAGCATGTCTCAAACTCAATTACAAGGCCTGTGATACGAAAAGTACATTCACTTTTACTCCCTACAAGAATATATCAAAAAACCTAATTGGGCGTCTTATATTGCCTATGGAAGCTCAATACCTGTATAATAATACATCTTAAGATGTGTATTCCTAAATATACAGGTAGCCTCCTCCACCACTTGTTTTATTCAAATACCTTTTCTTTTTAACTCAGTTTTATTTATTTGTTCTATTTTAATATATACATCTTTTCTCTATCCTTACCTTTTTGGTGCTGGTTGGTACAAAAAGCCTTAACTGGGATAAAAGCTCAGATCAAAAATAGACCACAGAGACTGTGTGTGCAGCCTGTCATCCTTACCCAGAATAGCACCAGCAACATAGTATGACACCATACGTTTTTGTATGGGCACAGTGAAAAAAGGGGGGAAACCATAGACACAGAAACAAGATCTTATCTTTAGGGATAAGAACTCACACTTTTTATAGCATAAGGGTGCCTCCTATCCTGAACATGTGTTATGTGGATACAACGCAGTCTCCAGGAGATTGGACAGTGTTAGCCAATCTCAAATCCCAGATCCCAGACGTAGAACTGATACAGCTCCCAGCAACACCACCAGGAACTAAGCTCCATTGGGAGATTTATAACACTGCTCTGGCACCAACTTGTGCCAGTTTTGGTATGACAACCGGGAAAGGACAACTTGACCTAAGACCAGGTTGTCCTATCACATCATTTAACACTAAATGGAAATCAGAAGAGGTATCGTCCTTTGAACTGTGAAAAATAAGAGCACCAACAACAGAAAACTGACTTTGACAATTGTAACTGAACGGAACCTACCTTGGGACCAATAAGGCCCAGGACTCCAACAACAACAACAACAACAACAACAACAATAAGATGTCTTATTGCAGAGGCCCAACCTGGAAAACAGAGACTGAGCAGAACCTTTGGATCCATAATATCCTAGGCTTCGGCTTAGGGACTGAAGGAAAACAGGGAGCAAGTGTTACAGAAGACTGAACACAACAACGATGGACAGGAACCTCTAGAACCATAAAGACTCTAACCTGGACCCTGACCTATAACCAGCGCAAATACCGAGATTGCTAGCTACAGTGGCTTGATTTTCTCACACACAACTGAGAGGAAAGTTTCCTGGCACCATAAAAAAGCCTTTGGGATGGGGTAATGAGTACATATGGAGCCAGGGGTTGATCCCATGATGGTATGCTTCAAGGATGAATAAACCCTGAATCTCTTAGGCCACGGGAATTCCCTTTCTTCCCCAATGCTTACTGTGCCTATGCAAAAAAGAAAAAAAAAGTGGTGGGAAGCCAAACCCTGCCACTCTAGCACCCCTACTTTTTCTTGTTTTGTTTTGATTTGTTAGTTTTTTACTTTATTTTCCTTCTCTTTTTTCTTCCACTTTTCTCTTTCTTTTTCACTTTTGTGGTTATTATTTGTTGATTTATTTTTATTTTTATATCCCGGGTGCATTTATTTTTCTTTTTTCTTCCATTTTTTTCCTCTCTTTCTTTTTTTGGTAGTTGTTACCAAACTTTTTCTCCCTTTTTTCTTATCCTTTTTATCTTCAATGACGGTGGAATGGATGCTCAATCTACAACAAGCTGTAAAGTGGAGACCAGTTGCACTACCATTCTGGGGGGTAACAGAGGGAGATATGGGATACATGCTGGGAACGGGTGAAGGGAGGACAGCACTGGTGGTGGGAATGCCCCTCATTCATTGTCACTATGTACCATAAATGTAGCAGTGAAAGATTTGTAATGCACTTTGGTCACAATAAAAATAAAAAAAAAATACTTTTTAGGGGCTGAAGAGATAGCATGGAGGTAGGGCATTTGCCTTGTATGCAAAAGGACTGTGGTTCGAATCCCAGCATCTTACATGGTCCCCCAAGCCTGCCAGGAGTAACCCCTGAGCGCTGCCAGGTGTGACCCAAAATAAAATTACTTTTTAAATTTTACTTTTAAAATCACTTTTTTTTTTTGTTTTTGTTTTTTGTTTTTTGGGCCACACCCGGTAACGCTCAGGGGTTACTCCTGGCTATGCGCTCAGAAGTCGCTCCTGGCTTGGGGGACCATATGGGACGCCGGGGGATCGAACCGAGGTCCGTCTCCTAGGCTAGCGCAGGTAAGGCAGGCACCTTTACCTCCAGCGCCACCGCCCGGCCCCTAAAATCACTTTTAATTTAAGCACATTAGATATATATGAGTAATTATAAAGAATAGTTATTTAAACTTTGGGTAAAGAAAATATGACACTCTATAGAAAACCTCAAATTAGCTGACATACCCTTTTGCACATGTGAATGGAATAAACATCTAAGCTCTTAAAGCCAGGGTAGAACTGAGAGACTTTTATTTTCTCATACCCTGGTCAACAAGCACAATCATCAACCAATCTGCATTTTCCTGAAGCATGCAGATAGCCTTTAAAAAATAGCCTTTTTTAAAAAAATTACTGGAATATACATATACATTACAAAAATATCTAAAACTTAAAGAGATAAACAATTTATCCATTTTTGGAATAGCTGCAAAAGAGAGACTGCAAGTATATTGATCTATTTTCTTCTTTTTGGTTTTTGGGTCATACCTAGCAGCGCTCAGGGGTTACTCCTGGCTCTGCACTCAGAAATTGCCTCTGCAGGCATGGGGGTACCATATGAGATGCCAGGATTCGAACCACCCATCTTCTGCATGAAAGGCAAACGCCTTACCTCCATGCTATCTCTCCAGCCCCATTGATCTATTTTCTTGTTAAACTCTACCTTATATTATTTAGATATTAACCCCTTATTAGATGAATAGTTTCTATCATCCTGTAGGTGGTCTTTGTATTCTGGTCCTCATTTCCTTTGAGGTACAGAAGCTTCTTAATTTAATATTGTCCAATTTGTTTACCTGGCTTCTACTTGTTTTAGCCAAGGTTGTTTAATCCATGAAGGTACATTTAGCTTTAGTGTCATGAGAGTTCTGACTATGTTTTCCTCAATATGCTTTACAGTTTTATATATAATATCAAGGTAATTAATCCATTTTCATTTTCATTTGACCTTTATTTATAGTATCAGGAAGAGTTCTGAGTTTAGTTTCTTTCATGTAGCTGGTTAGGTTTCTCGGCACCACTTGTTGTAGACGCTTTCCTTGCTCCTTTTTTTTTTGCTCCATCAAAAATTTACTTTTCATGTGGCTGGGAATCTGTCTCAGGATATTTAATTCTATCCCTCTGGTCTGAGTTATGTCTTTATTCCAATACCATGTTATTTTAATTTCTGAATTTCAGAAGCATTTTATCTATCTTTCAGAAAAGATAGATAAAAAAGGTATACTTATAGGAACGTCATTGAATCTATACACCACTTTGGGAAATTATTGCTATTTTAATTATGTTAATTCTCTCAATCCATGAACAGAGGATGTATTTCTATGTCTTCAGGTCTTCTCTTAGTTCTTAAAGTAGTGTTTTTTAGTTTCTTTGTATAGGTCTTTCACCTCTTAGTTAAGTTGATTCCAAGTACTTGGTTTTTTGAGACAGACTTGTGAATGGATTGTTTTAACCCCTTCAAAAATGAGGTGAACAGATGAACAGACATTTCCTCAAAGAAGAATTACATATGGCAAAAATGCACATGGTAAACATTTCACATAATTAATCATCATGGAGATGCAAATTCAAACTACAATGCAATATCACCTCACACCATAGAGACTGGCACACATCAAGAAGAATAAGAACAGACCAGACTAGGTATGGATCTGGGAACAAAGAGGCTCTCGTTTACTGCTGGTGAGAATGTAGACTTGTCCAGTCTTGAGAAAACAACGTGGACATTCCTCAAAAAACTAGAAACAGATCTTATGTACAACCCAGCCAGAACACTCATGAGAATATACCCTACGAACCTAAAACACAATACAGAAAATCTCTATAAATTCAGGGCAATCTCTATAAGTTCACAGTAGCCAGAATTGGGAACGAACCCAAGTCTCCAAAAACATGAGTGAATAAAAAAAACTGTGGTACATCTACACAGAGGAATACTATGCAGCTATTAGAGTAAAATGAAGTCATGAAATTTTCTTGTACATGGATGAATATAGAGAGAGATAAACAGAATGATCACACTCATGTGTGGGAAAAGAAACAGTATGTTAATAATACCCAAAAACAATAAAAATGAGAGCCAGGAGGACTGATTCATGATAGGAAACTTACCACAAAAGGCAAGAGAGTGCAGTAAGGGAAAAGAAGGGACCATTATGACAATAATAGTTGGAAATGAATACTCTGGACAAGAACCAATAGTGAAAGGAGTTAAGTGATATGTATAATACCATCAGAAACCATATTGCAAACCATGTTATAGAGAAGAGGGAGAGATAGAAAGAGAAAGAGAGAAGGGTGTCTGTCATAGAGGTATGCAGGAAGGAAAGCAAGGAGGGTATTAATCAAACTGGGGACATTGGTGATGGAAAATGTGTGCTAGTGAGAAGGTGGATGTTGGATATTGTATGACTAAACACCAATAATAAACAACTTTGTAACTATCTCATGGTAATTCAACTAAATTATTTTAAAAATAAAAACTACTGGCCTAACAAAAATTATTATCCTTTAAAAAAAGAAAATTTATATCAGTCTAGCCAGGCAAATAACTGAAAAGTAAATTGCACTAAAATGTTGATTAATATTGTAAGTGATTTTAATACATATGTGATATTTAGTAATATAAGTAGTAGTGTATACCTTTAATATTTAAATACACTAACATAATATTTTTCACTTTGAGGCCACATCTGTCAGTACTCTGAGCTTACTCCTGGCTTGGTTCCTGAAAGTCGATTTACCCCTCAGGAGTTCTAAAATAACTGGGTGACAGGAATCAAACATAGGATGCATTTTTCTTTTTCTTATCTTATCTTAGAAATTTTTATCTTAGAAATCCACACATTTTCTTAAATTGTCTTTAAAAGTTTTATATAATCTATGATTCCCTAAGCATAAAGCCAGGATTTTTTTTTATTTTATTTAAATACCATACAGAGCCAGGATTAAGGTCTGAGCATCACTGGATTTGATCTAAAAATCAAAATAACTATAAGAAAGGTTTTCTATAATCCAATGCTAATGATGTGACTTCAAACTGTCACAAGAAAATACCAAATCAAATGAACCAACATGATTTGTAATATCTTGCTATTATAAACAGTATTTATGTAAAAGCCTATTTACAATTATTCCCAGACTTCTAATTATTTATTTATTTATTTATTTTGGTTTTTGGGTCACACCCGGCAGTGCTCAGGGGTTACTCCTGGCTGTCTGCTCAGAAATAGCTCCTGGCAGGCACGGGGGACCATATGGGACACCGGGATTCGAACCAACCACCTTTGGTCCTGAATCGGCTGCTTGCAAGGCACCTACAAGAACAATACCCTACAAGATGTACTGTCACTCCAACCCCAAGTTAAAATAAATCTTTAACCAGATGATGTTTTGATGTTTCAATTTTGTAATTATTTTTAAAATATTTTTCTCTTTTTATACCAAGATAAATGTTTACAATACTGTATGATTCAGTATAGGTTCACACTTTTTGGGGGTGAGAGCTTTTTGGCTTTTTGGGCCCCACACAGTGACACTCAGGGGTTACTCCAGGCTATGAGCTCAGAAATCGCTCCTGGCTTGAGGGACTATATGGGAAGTTAGGCAATCAAACTGTGGCCATCCCTAGGTTAGCATGTGCAAGGTAAATGTTCTACCACTTGTGCCACCACTCCAGCCCCAGGTTCACACTTTTCTAAAATGCATTTACTATGCCAGGGCCACCATCCAAGTATTCAGTCATTCATAATTGCATTTTGGGCATTTAGATTGTTTTTATATATTGGCTATTTAAGAAGAGCCAAGATATGAAAATTGGTTATTTTTATTATTATAATCACAAGTTCACTAACAATGTGCTTTGTAAGGTTTTCTTTAAATTTCAAGTATAAGAGATGTAATTTTAGAATTAAAAGTTATGGGTATATAAAATATTATTCTCTAAATTTCTCATAGTCTTGTGATTTGGTTATTATTTTTATTTATTATATTTAATCATGTACCCTTAAACATTAGCAGTTTCCATTTCAGCAGATTTTCTCCTCTAGATGTTCAATCTCCACCTTTCTTTGGACTACAAATTCTTATACCCCAGACCTAGTACTTTATTTATTTTTTCATTCATATCACCAGACAATGACCTTCTTAAAAGCACAATCTGTACCTTCATTGATGTTGCAAACTTTTATAGTGCTTTTATAGTAAAATTTAATAAATATTGAACAAAATTTGAAAGACACATAATGAGGTGAATTCTATCAAACATTCCAAGATGAATTACTACCATTGATCCACAGGCTCTTTCAAACCATTGAAAAGACAAGAATCCTCCCCAACTCTTTCTATTAGGCTAATTTCACACTCATTCTCAAAGATGGCAAGGACACCACCAAGAAAGAAAACTACAGACCAATCTCACTAATGAACATAGATGCAAAAATTCTCAACAAAATTTTAGCAAACCAAATCCAGCACTATATCAAAAAGATTATACACCATGACCAAGTGGGTTTCATCCCAGGGATGCAAGGCTGGTTCAACATACGCAAATCAATCAACATCATACACCACATCAATAACAAGAAAAACAACCACATGATCATATCAATTGATGCAGAGAAGGCGTTTGACAAAATCCAACACCCATTCATGCTGAAAACACTCAGCAAAATAGGGCTAGAAGGAACCTTCCTCAAAATAAATACAGCTATCTATGTAAAGCCCACAGCCAACATTATCCTTAATGGCGAAAAACTGAAAGCATTTCCACTAAGGTCAGGAACTAGGCAAGGCTGTCCACTCTCCTCACTCTTATTCAATATAATCTTAGAAGTTCTAGCAATAGCAATCCGACAAGAGAAGGGAATCAAAAGAATCCAAATTGGAAGGAGGAACTCAAACTATCTCTTTTTGCAGATGATATGATGATATACATCGAAAACCCTTAAGAGTCCACAGCAAAACTCCTAGAAACAATTAACCAATACAGCAAAGTGGCTGGCTACAAAGTCAATACACAAAAGACAGTAGTGTTTCTCTATACAAATAACGATGTAGAGGGGAAAGAGAGAGACTAAGAATACAATTCCATTTAAAATAGTGTCAAAAAATATTAAGTACCTAGGAATCAACCTTACAAGGGAAGTGAAGGACCTATACCAGGGAAATTTCAAAACACTTCAGAAAGAAGACACATAATGAATGGAATTTTACTCATATGGTTTGAACAAGGACTTGTCAAGTGCTATACAGCTACCAAAGTAGTAAAACTCTTTCCCTTTCTTCCCTTTTTCCTTCCTTTCATTCCTTCCTTTCCTATTCTTTCATGCTGAACTTTTTCCAGCATAATAAAAGTATCTTTGTTCCTACCTATAGTTAAGAATATATCTATCACTATTCTCTCTAGGGTACTCTTTCAAAAACTACCCAGAATAAGCAGCCTAGAAAAATTAATATGGAGAATTAAAATATAAAATCAAAAGGGAAAATAAAAATCATTATTTCTATGCAAAATAAAACTTCACAATAACCAGTAGTTAACGTAAGTATTCATCAAAAGTAAATGAATAATAAACTGTGATACAGATATATACTGGAATATCATTCAGTCTTAATAATGAATTGAATTCATCTATAAATATTGAAATTTTTGTGCTAATTAAAATAATCCAGACACTAAAAATATGCTATATGATTCCACTTGTATAAAAAAAACTATATTAGCCAAATTCATGGAAATGGAATAATTGGATGTGGTTTATTACAAGTTTCTCTCTTAATAGTATTTTTACTTTTTGTTTATGCTTTTGGCTTCCAGAAGACCATTTAAGAGACCAGAGGACCACCCTGACAATACTTGGTCAAATAATCCACATGGGTCAGTGCTCAGGATCAGTAGAGATAGTACTCGGGAGCTATATCCTGGTGATGCTGAGAAGGGACATGTGGAATAGAGGATCAACACAGGTCCTTATGAATGCAAGGCCCTTATGAACATCAGTCCCTGAACAAAATTCCATTCCTGATATTCACAATTTTAATTTTTCTATTTATATTTCAATATTTTAAAAAATAAAATGTTATTTTTATAAAATTAAATTATTTGTTAAACAGTAATCCTCTTTCAGTCTAATTACCATAACAAAGATTAACTGAGATCATTACATTTTGAAGTGCCTCAAAGTATAAAATTTAAAACTAGAAGGTTTTCAAGGATGAGAGCCTCTAGATTCCACTCATAGTCGGTGTAGTCGATTTTTACCCCATTATTTTACTTTTCTCTTCCTCAAACAAATCCACATAACTTGATCTTTCTAGTCCCGCCTCCCAACTAAAGGGGGCAATAATGGAGGCACCAAGACCAAACCGTTATAAGCCCACTAAGTAATTAACTAGACACAGAGGGGACCACGCATTCTAGCAGCCCCTGGGGGGAAGAGTGGAGGATATGGGAGGCAGGATGGGAGCAGTTGTGGGAGGACAATTTGGTGGTGGGAAATCCCCTGATTCAATGTAAATATGTACCTGGAATATTACTTGAACAATATGTAAGCCACTACAATTAAAATAAAAAATTATGTTAAAAAAATTAGAAGGTTTTAAACTGACAAATCCCTAAAAATACTTCAACCAACCAACAAATTAATCAAAATAAAGAATGATATTTGCTACTTCAAGAAATTCCAATAAAAACATACTGGCTTTTCTCTACACTGCTCTTTTAGACTTTTCTATTTCAGGTGAAACTATCATCTACCATCCTTTCTTTCAACATTTTTTCCCTTGATTTTCCCTGATTCTCTATACCCTGTCAAACCTACTTTGTGAATCTTTCCTGCAATTTTAGTAACTAACTCTTTGCTTTTCTCTTCATATTAATTCAGTCATTAAACAAGGGTTTATTGAATTACTTCTAACTACATCATGCTAAACAAAAGACCATGAAAACATAGCAAACCAAATGCAGTCCTTGTCCCCAGTGTCCTAGTGGAAGGATCAATAGTGATGTTCTACCCCCAACTTCATCACTAGACTACTAAATGGGAAAATTTGAAATCTATTTTCAAGCCTATCTACTTTCTATTCCACTTTCTGATGGATATGCTCTAATCAACCATACTATCAGAGCCACTGCTATAATCCCCTCACCATGAACCAGAATTTGGCCTATGACTTTTTATAAGAAATAAAATTCAGATTATATTCAGCAGTGCCTATTTTGAGCCAATTTTGAGTTCCAACATTTTGACTGTTTCTACCATGTACATTATTGAGAACTATGAGTTGTCATGAAAATTGTCTACCTATACTAAAGGAAGCAACACTTAAAGAGATCATGATATAAGACCATCATAAAAGAAAAGAAGGTTACTATCTTAGCTGATAGTAAGCTTGACAGTCTCAAGCTAACATCAGATAGCATTCAGGGTTAATCAAAGAACCATCCAGGCGACTGATGAAACTTCATGTTTATCAAATAAAATAATAGCTATTTGGGGCTGGAGAGATAGCATGGATGTAGGGCATTTTCCTTGAATGCAGAAGGACAGTGGTTTGAATCCCAGCATCCCATATGGTCCCCCAAGCCTGCCATGAGAGGTTTCTGAGCGTAGAGCCAGGAGTAACCCCTGAGCACTGCCAGGTGTGACCCAAAAACCAAAAAAATAAAATAAAATAGTAGCTATTTTGTCACTAATTTTGTGGTGATTGATTGTATAGAACTTCCACATAGATGTCATCATCCAAATTTCTAAAACTGAGATGGATTCATTTGTTCACATTCAAGTTATAATTAGAGAACTTTCTTTTGCCTAGGATATCTCCACTTTCTATCAATGTTGAGGTCCAAAGAAAATCTTCATTCACTCATCTTACTGTAAACTAAATACTACAGTAAAATAATGTAAAGACAAAATGGTTCTATAGACTGGTAAACTTTTTAAATGCTAGATAAAATTAAAATATATGGTTATCTTTATTATTAAATTCCTTAGAGACCTTATACCCTTGGGCTTGTTAAACCAAAGAGTTACTAGAACAAATGCAAATATACCAAATCCACAGGTACTTAGTGGAACTATTTTCTGCAAAAATTATCTGAAAAATTTGATAATGAAAGGACAACTGATATAATAATGTCAAGACAATTCATATTATTCCTAAATTTATTTGTCTCAAAATCAAGTGAACTTTTATGTATATAATTTTATATATAATTACTATAATTAAAAGTCTAAATGAAAAAATAGAACTATCAGATCAAATAAAGGGAGGGATGGGTATGACTGTATTAATAACTAATAGCGTGAAATTGTAATGGTTTACAGCAGCATAATTCCATAACATTTTTTCTCTAAAAAGTCAGCATTCTAGGAAATAAAACCTTAAAATTGAGAAGATGAAAGTAGGGTCATCCTGATCACATCAAATGATTAATAAGATAAAAAATGTAACATATTAATAAGAAGAGTAACTTATTAACAGCTATGTTATGGTTAACAGTTATGTCCTATAGAACAAAGCAAGCCATCATATGTATGAATAGTGCTTAATGGGAAAAAAATCTCACCTGAAAGGTAGAAATTCTGATTTTAAATGATTAGATACTTTTTTCAGAGTACATTTATGCACAGAATAAAATAATTTTTCACTTAACATAAAGATAATTTTCTTGTTTTACTTTTAGGGCCACACTCTGCAGTGCTCAAGGGTTACACCTAGCTCAGTAACTACTCCTACTATGCACAAAAGATCATATGTTATAAAACTTTGGTCAGCCACATGCAAGACAAGAATCCCACCCACTGTAATATTTACTTCAACCCTACTAATTATATTTTGAAATGGAAATTTTAACTAAGAAAATACATTGCAAATCAGGGATCTAGCTCATTGGGAGCATATTAACCTTGTAAGTGTAAAGCCCTGGGCTTTATCCCCAGAACTACAAAGAACACACAAAAAAATAATGTGACATAGTTCATAGAAAGCATCCTGAATTATAAAATTTATGAAACTAGTATTAATACCTGTTACACTAGATGGTTCATTTACTATTTCCAGGCTCAGATTCTTATTTACAAAGAATGTATGCTATATAGTCTCTTAGTTTTATCAGCCTCTGATTATCAAGTAGTAATGCCTATGATAATTAAGTCTTTAACGGTGCATAGCTGATGTGAATTTTTGACATTAAAGAATTATGTGTGAGTTATGGACATGAATATTAGCAGGAAACTTCAGGAAAAAGAAGACTGTTATATTCTCTCTAATGGTTACATATGGATTTTGAAGGATAGTAAATAATAATGAGATTTTTAGTAAATGGCATTGGCGCCAAAAAAGATTAAGGATCAAGACTGTAATTTGGTATTCTGTAAGCAAAACCAGTAAATCTTATTTAAAGAAATAAAAAATAGTTAAATCCAAGCCTAGAGTGAAAGCAATATCAATTTCTCCTTTAAATTATGGCTTGCTTATCAGATCAGAGAGACAGTAGGCATTTGCTTTGCCAACCAATGATTCCCAGCACTACATTCATCTTTGGTCTTTATTCCTGCAATTTTCAATATAAACTATCTCTCATTCAATTATTTTCATTACAACTCACCATCCCCATACATTCTCCCACTTTCTCCTATTCTCATGCATAGAATACAAACCTCCACCTCCATGTTTTATCCATATGTTCTATCTGTGTTCTGTTCAGTTCATATATAAAAATCATATAAAATAATTTCAATAATATAACTAATCTACATATTTACTATCTATAAAGTATGAATGATAATATCCTTACCCTCAAGAAAACTGTAATCTAAAAAATGTGAACTTATAAACCCAAAATTGCAATGCACAGTGAGCAATGCAATGAGTTATGTGAGAGAGCATGGACAATGGGCTATAAATCAGAAATGTATGTAGATATGTATGTAGATATGTAGGTATGTAGATATGGCTTTCTAGAAGAAAACTTTGAAAACAAAATAATGCATACCTATTGTCCAAAATTTTCTCTCCTGGCAATGGGACCCAAAAGTTCAAAGGTCTATGAAAAATGACTTTAGAATGTCCAGTAAGTCTTATTTTCAAATATTTGAACATTAAAAATAATCTAATATGAATGGGAGTAACAGTATAGTGGGTATATTATTTATTCTAAACACAGCCTACCCCAGCACCACATATAACCCCCAAGCACTACTAGAAGTGATCCCTAAGCACAGAGCCAGGTGTAATTCCTGGTATCACTGGGTGTGCCCCTCCCCCAAAATACAGTGTATTACAGTAAAAGGGACAAAATATCAATTGAAAATGAATTTGAACATGTCATGAATATTCCAATAATAAAGTACTACATAGAAAATAGAAAGAACTGGGGCCAGAGCAGTGGTGCTAAGCGGTAAGGTGTCTGCCTTGTGCTCGCTAGCCTAGGACTGACTGTGGTTCAATCCCCCAGCGTCCCATAAGATCCCCCAAGCTGGGGCAATTTCTGAGCGCATAGCCAGGAGTAACCCCTGAGTGTCATCGGGTGTGGCTGAAAAACAAAAACTCAAAATAGAATGAACTACTGCTCCGTGCAATAAAATAGAAGACTCCCATGGATACAATTAATATATTTTTAAAACTCAACACTTATGAGTTAATACTATGTAGTTGCACTGAATTTAAAGCTCGGGAAGAAATAAACTAACCTATAATTATAAATTTTGGGGGATAATGGTTACCTTTGAGTAATAGAAATGTTGATTGCTAGAAAAGTCATGTCTTCGTAGAGTGGTTACACAAGTAAAGTTTATGTGAAGACTCATTTATCTAAAATTTTAATTACTATAATATATGTAATATATTATATATACTATAATATATGTATTATAGTGATAAAATTGTTTTAATATGTGCAATCAATCATTTTGGAATTTATAAAATAAAACCCTTTATTACTGGAGAGATAATATAGTAGATAAGGTGCTTGCCTTGTACATGGCCAAATCAGGTGTGATCCCTGACACCCCATATGACCCCCAGAAGGGAATAAACCTTGCATGTAGATCCAGAAGCAAGCTCTAAGTATGGGAGGCTCTGATCCAAAAATTAAAAATTGGGGCTGGCAAGATGGTGCTAGAGGTAAGGTGTTTCCCTTGCAAGCACTAGCCAAGGAAGGACCATGGTTCGATCCCCCGGCATCCCATATGGTCCCCGCAAGCCACGGGCAATTTCTGAGTGCTTAGCCAGGAGTAACCTCTGAGCATCAAAAGGGTGTGGCCCGAAAAACCAAAAAAAAAAAAAAAAAAAAAAGCAAAAATTAAAATTTTTAAATACAAATTTTTTTATTTAAAGCCTTATCTAAAGGAGTCTGAGAAAAACCTGGTGTCATGTACTTCACCTCAATAAAGGGGTAAATGAGCATTATTTTAAGTAGGAAAAAATTCTTCCTCCATCTCTTCAGATGTATTTGAAAATTAATTGCAAGATACCATAGGGCAGAAGTGATAGAATAGCAAATAAGGCATTTGTCTTGCATGTACCAACCCAGGTTCAATCACCAATATCAAGTATAGCCCCTCAAGCTCAACAGAACTGACCCCTAAACACAGTACCAGAATATATCTGAGCATCATGGGGTGTGACTCAAAAACAAAATTAAACAAAAAATTTGGGAGTACAAAATAGATGTATTATATCCTAAGTATAATGAAACATAATAATGAAACTATTCAGATTCATTTATGATTAGCATAGGCTGTGCCAATTCTTGTCAAATCCACCAATTTTTTTTCAACTTTCTTAAAAGTAAAGATACCAATAACATCTATCACAAAACTAGAATAGTAATTTGTACATTGTTAAAGATCAATAGATACTGCCTGCCTGTCACTGCTTAAAATTTATAGCAATTCTGAGACAAAGTACCTCATTTGTAGTTTTAATTTTAGCTAATCAAACTCTACTATGATTTTATTTTGTTTTATTGTCCACACCCAGAAGTCATTAGAGGTTATACCTGGTTCTGTGCTCAGAAATTAATTACTCCTGGAAGGCTTGAGGGGCCATATGAGATGCCAGGGATAGAACCCAAGTTAGGCATGTAAAAGGCAAAGACCCTACCTGCTATGCTATCGCTCAAGCCCCAGACACAACTATGATTTTAAAAATAATCCATACTAAAATTTGGTGAGTTAGTGTCTTGAAGAGTACCACATATTATATAATAAGACGTTGGGTTGTTTTTTTTGTTTTTTTTTTTTGAGGTACAGTGTTATATACCTTAAAATATTATGTTTTTTAAAGTGGTATGGGCAGACTAATTGATCCCACAAACAAAATTAAAGCCTTTACTAAAGGCTTTTCTCTATAAATTAAAAGGATTTATTTATGCAGTATTTACTCAGGTCATCATGTAATACAACTCCAGAAAATATCATTTATATAAAACTAAAAGTATAAGGAGCCAAAGAAAGAGTATAGGAGTTAAGGTGTTTGATTTGCACACACTGCTCCTAATCCATCAATTTCTAGTACCCCCACATACAACAGGAGGGATCCTTGTGCCCAGAACTAAGTGAGCTTTGTTCATTGCAGAGTGTAGCCCAAATACAGACAAAAGAAACCCAAAAAACTAAAGATATAAGTACAAAAGTATAACAGTTCTTTGTTTTCCAAACATATTTGAATATTATTTCTGTGAGACAATTCAATATATAAGTAATCCACAAAAATAAAATTTAGTTATGTATCAATATCTTACTATATTTAATGTATTTTACATAAATTTGCATATATATCTATATGTAATTATATACAACTTTTTAAATATATAATATTAGTTCTCCAAAGTATAGAAACCACCTTATTATACTCAACTCATTCCATCTGTATACTTGGCAACATTTGATTTTTTTACAATATAGTTCTTAAAACTTAAATATTATATTACAATAGCTTCATTTAATCTGTAAATTGTTTAGAAAATCTGTTAACAAAGCTTTCTTAACATTATATATGTAAATTTGACCTAAGACATGAGATCGCAAGTTTGAATATAAGAAAACCTGAAACAAAAGACAACAAAAAATTAATGAAAGACTTTATTTTAAATAATCTATCTGTTGCCTTTTACAGTCTCTATTCCCATTATTCTTATCCTTCAAATGCCATGGTTATATCAAAATACCTACCCAGATTTTCTCAAAATAATAGCTTCTGTTTATTCTTCTTTTTTTTTTTAATTGCATGGAAGTGGTTGGGTTCAGCAGTAATACCCAGCAATGTTCAGGGTAATAGCCAGCAATATCCAGGTCCATGATCAGTGATTGCTCCTATTAATTCCTAGAAGAAATGAATTCCTAAAGGGAACCGTGTGGGCCCTCTGCATACAAAGCAGGAGCTCTGCATATACAGAGTAGTGCCTCTGCTGATCTATCTGCAGTAAATAGTGAGATTTCTCAGATCTGAGGATTACAGGTTTCTTTGATTAATGACAGTTCTCTTTTTTTCTTTTAAAAATTTTTATTTAATTACCATAATTACAAGCATGATTATAGTTTGGTTTCAGTCATAAACAGAACATCCCCCCTTCACCAGTGCAACCTTCCCACCACCACTTCCCTCCTCCCCCACCTCTACCTGAATTCCAGAGAGATATTTTACTTTTCTCATTCATTGTCATGCTAGTTTTAGTGTAGTTATTTCCCTAACAGTATTCACCACTCTTTGTGGTGAGCTTCATTTGTGAGCTGAATGATAGTTCTCTAAATCCAAATGTATACAAAGCACAACCAAAAGGTTTTGGGCTTTGTTTTTTTTTTGTGTGTTTTTTTTTTTTAAGTTTTAACTAATTCACAGAATCTTTGAAACCCAGCCATGTTCTTAGGATGTTAGGTTCTAATTTATATAAATGATTCCAATTTAGCATTAAGGGCATTTTCTGAATCTCTAAAAAAAAAAAGACTAAGTTTCAGAAAAATCTATCTTGCTCACGTTTCTAAAGTTCATTGTTTATCATGAAAGAGAAGATTTTTAGGAGGAGATGAATAGTAAAGTCATTTTAATTAGGAAATAAGGAGAGAGAGAAAGAGAGAGACAGAGAGGGAGAGACAGAGAAGAGGTAACATGTTCAAGAGTGAATTGTTGGCAGCTCTAACTCCAGGAAGTAAAAGAAAGGTATTCCCAAGAGAAAACAAAGAAAATCACTTTTGGTTCAGGGAAGAGAGAGAGTTGCCCATTTGCTGTAGCAAAGTTGGTTTTATAATGTTTTTTCCAGCCTCTCCTAGAGGGAATTTCTATGGTACACTAGTCTGTTGCTAAGGTGTTAGAAACAGACTTTGAACATTTGGTGGCTTCTAATTTCTTATTTTCTGCTTTTTGTTCCTACTGAAGTTTCTCCTGTCCTGAAGGGTCCAGCCATCACTGGGCTAGTGTTGGCGATCCAGTCTTATCAGGCCTCAGTTAATGTATCTCCAAAGGGGGACCTGCCTTTATATTTGAGATCTGCTTTTGAGTCAGTGACCGATTATATCTTGGTTTTATCGCTTCACTAAATTCATTGCCAGGGGCTCCCTATATATCAATGTTATATTTATATTCAAACTAAATGAGATGATTTTTGATTATTGGGAAAACTATAGCTGAAAAAAAAAAAAGCCCTACCAGAGCAAGTATATGTTCTAAGTACTTACTCTTGGGGGGCTGAATCTGTGTTGCTAGACCCTTCTTAACTATGAAAACTATGTGAGCAGGCTTTAAATCCCTCCTCCTTCCTGTCCAAAAGATATTCAACATTACGAAGGTCATCTTTGGCATATGGATAAGGGAATTAAATACAAAAATAGAATAGGAGGAAACTCATAATGTTTCAAGAAGGCCTCAAGGGCACAATTAAATCAATTGCCAAGCAAGAATTGCTCCTTTATCACATAAAACAGGCTCTGGTTTCAGAGGCTACTGTCACATAGTTAATTACAGCTTGGGTAAGATGGTCCAATAGCAACTCGACAATTTTAATCTGGAAATAAAATTTATTTTAGGGTTATTGAAATAGATGTAAACTAAGCCATGAAAAATTATGAATACACTAGTTATGAAGCTGAAAGCTAGCAATCTCAGACGGTAGAGGCAGGCCAATTCCCACCCTGTCGAAGTCAGGGTGTTCTTACTGGCCCTGCTTCACCACTCCTCTTGGGCTCTCTGCATAGACACCAATCTGACCAAAACTCTAGGTATGTCAGTATTTGGGCTAACACCACCCAGACTTTTATCGAATGAAAAAAGTCCCCACCCCCCCAATTTCTTATACTTCAGGAAGTCCTACATCTGAAAACACGTGCACAAAAGCCACAGTATAAGCAATAGTGCTTGACATTCCTGGACTACACTTACAGCTGTGCAATAACTCTACTTTTTTAATACTTCCATCCCCATAGAAACATAGTAGTTTAGACGTCAATGTGCATCAAAAGCCACCTAATGTTCATAAACAAAAGAAGTAATAGAATGATTAACTAGCAACAATTAAATCTTTAATGATGACTTAGACTTCATTGCTGACTAGATACAGATTTTAGTGTTGATGTACTTCTGTTTTTGTTTTTATTTTGGGGGGCCACACCCAGCAGCGTTCATAGATTACTCCTGGATCTGCGCTCAGAAATCACTCCTGACAGGCTCGAGAAACCATATGGGATGCCCAGGATGGGAGATCGAACCCGGGTCTGTCCTGGGTCTCCTCATGCAAGGAAAACGCCTTACAGCTGTACTATCACTCTAGTCCTAATGTTGATGTAATTCTATTCTTTTTCCTTTCTTTCATTTTTAATACTTTTGCTCCCACTTACCTGAAAATAAGCATATTACGATAAACTATGTCAACTATATAATTCATGGTCTTTAATAAAGTATTAAAATATTTAATAAAAATTACTGAAATGGGATATGTCTTTTGTGTCAAGAATTTTTTTATTGACAGTCCCCTTATGTTAAGATGCTTGCCTATTTTAAGAAACATCATGCTTAATCATTTTTGCTGGGGCCGGAGAGATAGCATGGAGGTGGAGAGTCTGCCTTGCATCCAGAAGGACTGTGTTTTGAATCCCGGCATCTCATATGGTCCCCAGAGCCTGCCAGGAGCGATTTCTGAGCATAGAGCCAGCAGTAACCCCTGCGGACTTTCGGGTGTGACCCAAAAACCAAAATAATAATAATAATTTTTGCTTCATTTGTGTTTTGATAATGCATGAATAAACTTAACAATATTACTACATATACTTCTTCATATCTGGCTTTCTCACTAGAATGTGGCTTTTTTAAATTGAGTTATTTCTGTCTTGTTCACTGCTGTATCTCCAAGGAACAGCACAGTGGCTTGTGTCAGTCAAGTCAAGGCTCAACAAAAGTATGTATTTGAAGAAATTGCAGAGGTAAGAAAAAAGGAGAATTACTTTGTGACCAAATAAGAGGTTAATATAAACGAACTATGTCTATTTTTCTTTTTTGGCCACAATAGCAACTGTTTCCATTCAAATTATGAAAATAATTTTATCTAATTTTTACAACAATAAGCTTCCAATTTCCTTGGAAAGGGGAAGTCAAAAGAGAAAGAAATCCTTTCTTCTGATGTAGTAAAAAGTTCATACTCAGCTATTAGGATGATGTTTAGCAGTAATAAACAGCACAATAGAAATAAAAATATTTTGTTAGTATCGATCAATTAAATATGTTCCAGATTACTTCATTCATATGACTACTACCATCTTAGTGTACCTTACTCTATCCATGATCTTCACAATTCCATGAAGTTGTGGTTTTTATTATATCACAAAAATTTAGAGAAGTTATAGAATTTCCCTAAAGTCTCATACTCAGTGTGGAAATGGATATTAATATTTAGTTCTTACAGTTCCACAACTGTAAGAGGAAAAAAAAGAATAATCTCAATCTTTCCCTTTTCTCTTCCTTTCTTACCTTTATTGTTTCCTCATTTTTTCTTTTTTTTTTAATAAGAGGAACATGTGGCCAAGTTAATGCCATTATTTTTAGTTACCTTTTTTATTTTACTTTCAAGAAACAGAAATTTACAAAAAGAACTCATTTTTCCATGACAAATTTTATTTGAGGGAAAGAATTTGTGCTGAGAAAAGGGATAGCAATACAGGACAGTATCACGGCTGAATCCCCAAAGGAAACCTTGACACAGTTTTTATAAGTCTTCACATGGGATTTGAAAACATTAGTCCAATCTCAGAACTTTCCTATCTTGCCACAAAACTTTTGTGCTCAGCTCCAGAAACTGTGTATGGTCTACTGTTTTGCATAATGATCTTTTTGTTTTGTTTTGTTAGTTTTGGGGCCACACCCGTTGACACTCAGGGATTACTCCTGGCTATATGCTCAAAAATCGCTCCTGGCCTGGGGGACCATATGGGACTCTGGGGATCAAACCGCAGTTCGTCCTAGGCTAGCACTAGCAAGGTAGACACCTTACCTCCAGCGCCACCACTTGGGACCTCTTGCATAATGATCTTGACTTGAGCATTAAGGTGATGCATTATAGACTGCTGCATTACAGGTCACTCATACCTAGCAGCGATTAGCCTACAATAGCAGTGTAGTTTATTACTGTACCACAGGTAGGTCAAGTTGTGAATACCTCCAGGAAGATGCAAACATTAAGAATTTTCTCTACCTTGTGAGGAAAACTCAAAGAGGGAGAAGGGATAGAATTGGTTGTTATCAAAAAAAAAACTTGATTAGGGAAAGAAGGACAGTACAGTAGGTAGGGCATTTTCTTTGCATGTGGTTGATATGGTTTCGATCACCAGCATCCCATATAGTCCCCAAGTCTGCCAGAAGTGATTTATAAGTGCAGAGGGATATCTAAGTTACTCAGGGAGTAACCCCTGAGTGTCACCAGGTTTGACCCAAAAGCCAGAATTTTATAAAGACTGATTAGTTTACCCCAAGAATTTGTAGACTGGATTGTGTTTTGCCTTGAAGAACCATGTTAATAATTTGCAGGCTGGACTTCTTGACTGGGATGGGGGGCAAAGTTCGCTCCTCCTTTTATCTCATTATGATCAAAGTCTAATACATCCTGACTTTTGTGTACTTCATTACACTTGCTGCCCACAAACTTATATATTATATAATGAATTTCTAATTCTTATTTTTAATGAATTGCTACAAACTTTTAAAGCAACCTTTTTTAATTAGTATGTGGTATTCTAGTGAAATGTAGATGCAAAAATATGTTGTTTACTTAACCTTTTTATCAGAGTAGAACATATTTATCACTGCTATGTAAATCTCACCAAGTTGTACTTTTAATAAAAACATTGTTACTGTGTATTCCTCTAAAATCCTCTCCTGACTTCATTTAATTATTCAAATCAGTACTAATTTCTTTTTCTTATGTGCTGCCAACTTTAACATTAAAAACTGAATATTATTTCTTTAAGGCGTTCCTAGCAAGTATTCAAGTACACCTTGACCTTATGTAACTGATTCTCATGGCAGATCCATCATTAACAAAAATCAGGGCACACATTATGTGCTTTATTTTAAAGACAGAAAACTGAAATCTCTAGGTCAACATACAAAGAATAGCGACACAATCTCAGTCTCAAACCCATTATAGATTTAGAACATTTTAGGTAATATCATGTTGCTAATTCTGTTCTCAGTTATTTCACTGCTTAATCAAGTGTTAGCTGAATATTTCAGTGTATCATACCTAAGAATACATACAATTCATTCCTCAGATCCCTGCCAAAGATAGTTTCCCAGTGCTTCAACACTGCATTAACATAGCCAGAGGATGTAAGTACTGACATGAGTCTCAGAAAATTCAGAATGCTGGGGATGGAATACTAGTGCAATGAGAAAGGTACTTTCCTTGCATATGTGGCTAACTCGGGTTTGATTCCTGAACCAAGTAATTCCTGAGCTTCATCGGGTGTGGCCCCAAAAACTGGAAGAAAAAAAAAACCTCCAGAATGATGTGACTTTTGCTTGGTGACCTAAAATAACTGACCTCATTTCTCTAACTGTATCATTCTGCAATGTTGTACAGAATAATACATACTGGGCCAGAATGATAACATGACTGACTATAGGGCGTTTGCCTTGCATGCTGCCGACTGGATAGACCCATGATTGATCCCTGGTATTTCATGTGGGCCCCCGAACCTGCCAGGAGTAAATTTTGAGTGCAGAGCCAAAAGTAACCTCTGAGTTCTGCCAAGTGTGACCCATAAACCAAATATATATAAAACATCTTTTTAAATTATCCAATAATTACAATTAAATGAGAAATGTCAAAAATCTATTCACATAGTTTTTACATATAAAGCATAATATTAACTATTCATTTAGCAAAGTTTAGCATTAGGATTTAATACTGCTGACATTAGATCAAATATTTGAACCATGATATTAATTCCCTATAAATCTCAATTGTTAATGTCACTGCTCATCTTCAAACAATAAAATCTACTTGTAAAATAATTAAGTGATACAGCATTAAATGTTTCCATGTTTCTACCATTTTTCAAAGTAAAGCATGATATAGAAAATCAATATGGCAATGAAGGAACTCAGTTTATAAAGAAACTGCAGTTTTTAATTTGAAAACATGGAGGAATAAAGGGCTGAATATTTGTTACTTTATTCTTTTAAAATATGGGGGTGATGACAAAAGTAATGATGAAAAGCAATCTTTAGCATCTATTATTCTAAAAAATTATTATAAGGGCCAGGTGATGTAGCTCAATGCTGCAGCATCTCGTTGCAAGTGTGAGATCACAAATCCTATCTTGGCATCTTCCCTGCACACACTGAGTATCATCCTAGTAGTACTGCCATGTATGATCCACAGGAACATAGCAAGGTGCACTATCTTCAATATACCTCAACCCAGTGTATGTGTGAGCAGAACTAAAATATGCAGCTTCTGTGAGTCAGCACTCAACCAAGTATGTGAGCAATACAACCAACTGTGCAACATCTGGGAAACTCCACAGCGAAGTATGTAATAAGCACCATAACCAAGTGTGTGAACTCTTGCCAATACAATAGCAACAACAATGAAGGGAAGAGAAGCTAGATGGTAAAATATTAAATAATTTAAGCTAATTAATAATAAGTTAATTTTTAAACATGAAATTTAAATTTTCCCTTAAGAATCATAAATTTCACTTGACTTTAAATAGGTAATCAGGAATGACATACTTTACGTCTAGAGTACGTTATTTCTTATCTCAAAAACTATAAATTTGTGAGAGATTGATCTCAAACTAGTGATATTAAGTCTTAGCACAAATTACCCTTGACAGGATAATTGGTCCCATACCCTCATTCTTTATCTACCAAATTTGCTTCCTGGTCAAAGCTCAATTTCAATGCCATTTGCTACATAAAACATTCTCTAATTCAAATTCAGCAATCTCATTTGTTTAAAGGCATGTATTGCATACTAATAGGAACTGATATTCGCAGGAACTTTAGCTTAGAAGCTAGTTAATTCTTTTTTTAATCAGCTAGTTCTAAATGTTTATGCTATAATATATTTTGATTACGAATAGTGTTCCCTCTCTTCCTCCAGTCTTCTCCGATTCATGCAATCAAAATTAAATAGCCAGATATGTCAAACACCAAAATGTATTCTCACTTCTAAAAATCTATTTCTGATTTGCTCTTTAACATCATTGTTTCTCTTAAACATGTAGCTCACTAAATTGTCTTTGCTTCTTTTCTTGCCTTTTCCACTCAGGAGAAGCCCATGTTCTCATTTGAATATGTATTTTCACTCTTTATCTTCCTTTTCATCTTTCTAAATAAGTTTCAATAAAAACTATCTTGTTTCACTAATATATATATATATATTAGTGAAACAAGATAGTTTTTATCTTCCTTTTCATCTTTCTAAATAAGATTTTTAGAAGTGAGAATACATTTTGGTGTTTGACATATCTGGCTATTTAATTTTGATTGCATGAATCGGAGAAGACTGGAGGAAGAGAGGGAACACTATTCGTAATCAAAATATATTATAGCATAAACATTTAGAACTAGCTGATTAAAAAAAGAATTAACTAGCTTCTAAGCTAAAGTTCCTGCGAATATCAGTTCCTATTAGTATGCAATACATGCCTTTAAACAAATGAGATTGCTGAATTTGAATTGTTTCTTGTTGTATTGGGTCATTCCAGGAAATAGAATTTTATCTCCAAAGACAATAAAACTAAAAATAAACGAGATTATAACAAGCCATTAAGTCATAATAGTTTGAGTAAAAAAAAAAAAATGTGACATAGGGGCTGGAACTATAGCGCAGTGGTTGGGCGTTTTCCTTGCACAGCTGATCTAGGACGGACCTCTGTTTGAACTCCTGAGTCCCAAGCCAGGAGTAATTTCTGAGCCCATAGCCAGGAGTAATCCCTGAGCATCACCAGTGTGATCAAAAAAAAAAAAAAAGTTAAAAAAAATGTGATATAAAATTAAAACATCATACTGAATGAGATGAGAATACATATTTGTACACTATATACAAAATAGAAATCTAATTAATATCCAAGATATACAATATATTAAAAAAACTCAACAAAAATAAAAATAATGACCCCCATCAAAAATGGTACTCTCATTCACTGCTGGTGGGAATGCATGCTGGTTCAGCCTTTTATGGGAAAAAATATGGACATTCCTCAAAAAACTAGAAATTGAGATTTCATATGATCCAGCAATACACTCCTAGGAATATACCCCAGAAACACAAAAGCACAATACAAAATGTCCTCTGCATGCCTATGTTCAGTGCAGCACTATTTAATAACCAGAATCTAAAAACAACTCAGATAACTGGCAACAGATGAGTGGCTAAAGAAATTGTGGTACATATACACAATGGAATACTCTGCAGCCATTAAGGAAAATGAAGTCATAAAATTTGTCTATAAATGGTTGGACATGTAGGCTAGTATGTTGAGTTAAATAAGTCATAGGGAGAGGGATAGGCATAGAGTTATCTTTTTTGTTGTTTTTGTTTTTTTTGGGGGGGTCACACCCGGCGGTGCTCAGGGGTTACTCCTGGCTCTCTGCTCAGAAATAGCTCCTGGCAGGCACAGGGGACCACATGGGACACCGGGATTCGAACCAACCACCTTTGGTTCTGGATCGGCTGCTTGCAAGGCAAACGCCGCTGTGCTATCTCTCCGGGCCCATAGAGTTATCTTAATCATTTGTGAAATATAAGAAAAACAAGGGATAGTATGGTAATAATACCCAGAAACAACAGAAACATAGTTCAGGAGGTCCAGACCAGGGTGGAAAGCTTGCTGCAGAGAGTGGTAAGTGAAGCTAGAGTAGAGAAGGCTCTACTGGGACAATGATAGTTGGAACTGATCACTCTGGACAAGAATTAGGTGTTGAAAGGGATGACATTAATAGACAAGGCACACCACCATTAACAATAGCGTAAATCACAGTTTCAAAATGACCAAGAATATAAAAACGAATACGCTCATGAAAAAAGAGACAATTTTTGCAAAATAAGAAAACAATTTACTTGTACCAGCTATAAAAATCCTGTAAGTAATATTAATAACCTTGATTATTAGTTGAAAGCGATGGTAATGGTGTCTTAAAGGACATAAAGAAAACCTAGAGAAGAACAAGAACTCAAATCTTGAAAAACAGGAAGAATTAGGACATTAAAGAATTCATTATCCTAGGTTCATTTATTCTGGACTGGCAGAGAAATTCAAACTAAATTGACTTCCAGACCAGCAAACTGATCCAGCTAAGAAAGGAAACAAACATTTCTTTCCACATACTCAATAATTAATGTTCAATAATAAAAATAATAGAAGTTCAATAAATGCTTCTGGAAGGAAAGAAATAAAGAACTTGAAATAAATAAAGAAATAAATAACTTGAAATAAAGAAAGAAAGAAAGAAAGAACTTGAAATAAATAAAGAAATAAATAACTTGAAAGGTTATTTCTCAAAACATTTTACTGTGAATGACCTTAGGGTATAAAATAACTAAAATAACCACATTATAACTTTAAATAAATAAATTTTTACTGGCATAATGCAAAGTCAATTGCTTACATGATATTACTTATTTAATATAATATTATTATTTATTAGAGCATGTCAAGCACTATATAAATATTATATATGTATTAAATCATTTAATCCTCATACTAGTCCAAGAAATAGGTACAATTATATTTTTTAATTGTGTGTTTATAAACTGAGCATCCATGGGAGACTAATGAGGACAGTAAAAAGTAGAACCAAAATTTTAACTCAGACATTTGACTTCAGAACTTGCAAGTATACCCTTAGCAAAGATGCCAAGGGGGGCCAGTGAGGTGGCGCGAGAGGTAAGGTGTCTGCCTTGCAAGCGCTAGCCAAGGAAGGACCGTGATTTGATCCCCTGGTGTCCCATATAGTACCCCTCCCCAAGCCAGGGGCAATTTCTGAGCGCTTAGCCAGGAGTAACCCCTGAGCATCAAATGGGTGTAGCCCAAAAACAAACAAAAAAAAGATGTCAAGGTTTTTCCTAGTCTCTGGAAACTATATCAAATATATCATGGCTTTAGAATAAATCTAGTCAGTTTTACTGAGTCACCCAGTTGGAGACCTGAATTGGTAAACTATAGAAGACTTAGCACACTACTATTTTACAGAATGACAATAATAATGAACTTCTTCTGAATCATCTTTAAAATAAAAATAAGAGTAAAAAGTTTTCTCTGGTCACTTAGTATAAATTATAAGGGTCAATCACATTTTGAAATATCAGTAGTGATCTGTATTTATATATCATATGACATTATTCCCAATTTAATATTATAAAAAACATGTTTACAAAAGAATATCTAAATCCAAATGTAGTATTTATATTAGCATCACATGTAATAGTTCTTGCTTACTAAAACCATAGCAAAAAAAAAAAGCCTTGCAAAAACCATAGCATATATAATTACCAAATTATTCTGTTTTGACTTAAAAAGGGATAGTACAAAAAAAGTGAATCTGGGTATTTTTGTTTGGAGTTTGGTTTGAGGATCACATCTGGCAGTGCTCAGAGTTACTCCTGGTTCTGCACTCAGGAATTACTCCTGGTGATGCTTGGGGGCCATAAGAGGTCCCATGGATTGAATCTGGGCTTGGCCCTATACAAGGCAAGCACCATTATTGCTGTACTTTCAGTCAGGCCCAAATAAAATAGATAATCTCAAATAAGTAAACGAACCAAGTACCTTTTCATTTGTCTGTATTTTTAATTACTAAAGAAACTAGCAAGTAGAAAATATTTGTCCATAAAGTTATAAAGGCATTAAACCCAAGTCAGTTTCAGAATCCTAATTTGGTAGAAGGAAAGACATTGATTTAGCTTGTTTCTTCACAGAAATAAAAGACAGACAACCTAGAGGCCAAAAACAAATTGTTTCATGTGATATAATTGAAATCGTTTTATAATAATACATCTTGTGTCTAGTATATCAAATAAGATTCAGAAGCTAATTTATCACAAATGCTGACAGCAGGCAAGCTTCAACATGAAGCAGATAAAAGCTAATTCATTCAAATGGGGGAAAAGACCTTTCTACACAAAATTCTTAGCATAAAGCATGAAAAGCTAGAACTTGATAGCATGGCACGACGCTTTCATTTAATAATGAAAAATGGCATCTTATAGAATATTCAAAGTGGAGCAAATTGAAAGGTAAAAATGCAGTCACTTCTCTATAAACAAACCAGATGAAGATGTAGAGAATCAGAATAAATTAATTCATTTGGAAAAAAATCTATAAAGGAGTCCTCTAAAAACAGAAAATTATACATACCCATTTTTTCCGAAAATAAAATTATCAAGTAATTTGTTCCAAAAGATAATATAATATAAACTCAAATATATTTCATGATATGAAGATTGAAATGTTTAAAAAGTTAATGAAAAAAACTTGTTAATGAAAATTATGGATTTCCCATACCAGTAAAATCTATTTTAGAAAGGAAATTTTTCAACTGTCATAGATAAAATCATAGGATGGATAAAACAATGTTAGTATTTTTAAAACCTTCCTCAATATAATCAAATTAGTAGGGGTTTACTACTTAAATATTTGTATTGGAAGATACTGTGTTCCTAAATTTCTCTTACTCTATTGATTATACTTAATATGCAAGTCTTCCCATAGCACACCAGACCCTCACTGTGTTAAAATATATATTAAATATACTCAAAATAAATTGTTTCCCCTCTGCTTCTGAGTCCACCCTTAGGGAATGGCTGTTTTGCTGTGCTCCTTGCCCCATGAATAGGAAGATGGAGAATGTGAGGTTAATAACTTTCAAGACACCACAAAGTTTGGTGAAACCAATTTCTGTGACCATGACTAACAATTGCTCATTTTTTTATATGCTGACTGACAAGTCTCTATTTTCTTGTAGGTATGCAAGTAAAACACCCTGTCAGAAGATTGTAGGCAGGCTTATATTTGAAGGATTACTGTCTCCCTTGCTGTAGCAAATCTTTCCTTTTTATTTTCAAAAGTTCCAAATTGACTTTGGAGCATGAAAAGCAAGAGGTTCAGTATAAAATGTAAGGGTCCTTGGATCAGAGAGATAATACAGTGTGTAGGATGCTTGCCTTGCATACTGTTACCAGTTTCTATCCTAGGCACCTTATATGATCCCCTGAGAACTACCAAGAGTAGTCCCTGAGCACAGAGCCAGGAATAATCTCTGAACACTGCTGAGTATGGCCCCAAAAGCAACAAATAAATAAAATAAACAAATTTAAGGCCAACAATGAAACTTGAGTCTATTGGATCTCTCTAGTCAGAATCTGCTGAAAGGGGCAGGATCAGAGTCAGAATGTTCTCCAAGATTGCCAAAGCCCCTTCCTTTTTGCTCCCAGGAAAACTCCCATTCCTGTTCCTACTCCCAGGACCTTCCCAGCATTTGGACAGGAAAAATTTGGTCAGGATACATGAAGACATGTATGTCATTTCCCTCACCCCATGTGCACACCAAGACCTATAATTCTATCCTATGTGACTTTTTTGTTCCACCTAACTAAACAAAGAGCCCTCTCTGGAAAGAATCTTAGACAAGTGGGAACTAGGAAGTCTTCTACATTTCTGGAGTCACATCAAGTTCTTAGTGACATATTTGTTCACTGGTATATAAAAGTGTAAGCAAGAAGGTCTCTCTAGTCTGTGTCTGGTGTGTATCTTGTTGTTTAGAAATAGAAGTACCCTATCAATCTCACCTTAAAGTCAATTGGGCACCATTTTATCTGACTGGTTAAATTATAGCAACTAAGTAATGACCAAAGAGAAACTGAGCTTTATTATAATACTGAATATCCTATGTATATCCCAGACCATAGAGAGAGATGCTACTTTAATATAATAATATACTGCTATGTAGTATTTTAAATGAAATAGATTTCCAGAGGTCAGAACAGGAAGTTAGATGTGTAGATCTTTATGCATTTATATAAGAGAGTGAAAGAAGGGCCGTAGTGGTGGCAGAAGAGGTAAGAAGTCTGCCTTGCCCGTGCTAGCCTAGACAAACTGCGGTTCAATTCCCCAGTGTCCCATATGGTCCCCCAAACCAGGATCTATTTCTGAGCACATAGCCAGGAGTAACCCCTGAGGGTCACTGGGTGTGGCCCATAAAGCAAAATAAAAAGAAAGAAAGACAAGAATAGACAGTGAAAGAAAAACTACGTACAAAATTGATGGTGGAAATAGAAGTAAACCTAAGAAGAAACAGGATAATCACTCTCAAGAAATGAAGGAGAAAGAAGAAATAGGTATTATGAAGCCTTCACAGTTTTGCCCAGGATGTTTAAAGTGTATAAATGCAAGGGGAGCGCAAAAGTTTCCACTGGTAAAAGTCATTTTACCAAAGTGCCCAATGATCAGATCAACTGTCTGGGAGTAGAGCAACCACAGGAATTTAGCCAATAACCAAGCTGAAGAAAATCAGTGCACTTACTGCAGGCAAATAGGGCACAGCAAAAGAACGTATCTAAATAGAAAGAAATAGTAAAGGAATCAGGGGCTTGAAAGGGCAGTTGTGTCCCCTACTGAAGAATAGTAAAAAGTCCAAGCTCTGAAGAGCTAACTAGGAAAGGAAAGTACAGCTATCAACTGTCCTCATTAGGTCCCGTCAGAGGAACACACTGAAGGGCTCTCTAGGGAATATGGTTTGACATAAATTGAACAAGGAGGCCTCAGCTGGAACCAGTGTGCACACTGCTGGGAAGGAACACTGGAACAAGGTCTTCCGTGGCCACTCCAAATGACTGTTAGACAGCAGCAGCCCTAGATCTGGATGAATATCTCCTGACAAGCATCTCAATGCAAGGAACAGTCAGTCCAGCTGAAGTAATATGAGGACTTGCCAGGGTCCACACTGTCAAGGTCTATCATCAGTGCATAAGCAGTCTTACGTGACCTTTTTATAGCAAGCAGGAAAACTATAGTTACATTTCATGGGGGAGCCTATGTTCTGACTGAACCTGCTGAGCTCCTGCCTAACCTTTACCAGACAGTGACAGATTTGATGCCAATGTAAGGTCTGGAATTTGACCTTTACCCATACTTCCAAGGGGAAACACAATCATTTCCTTCTCATGCCCATTCCTTTAGTAGGAAGGGCTTACTAAAACACTTTTTTAGTGGGAATCATACCCCATAGTGTTCAGGGCTTACTCCTGGCTCTGTACCATGGATCACTCTTGATGGTGATCAGGGGAACATTTGAGGTGCCAGAGGTCAAACCTGGGTCAGCTGCAAGCAAGCCTTCCCCACCGCTGTCTAATAACTTCCCTCTTGGAAATTAAGCATGGCTAACATTTTAAATGATTTGAGTATCAGAGGCCCACAGCAACACCAATATTCTTCAACAGAAACAGCCAATATCCACAAGTTAACTTTACCAAAGTGCCAAGCCACCAAATTTGCTCTAGATCTGTAACTCCTGAGCCAGCAGCAACATACAGCTATACAACACCTCAAAATTCCATAGTATTGTCAGCCCACTAAAATCTCAGGAAATCTGATGGGAAAATTGCATAGAAGACCACCAAGCTCAATGAGTCTAAAAAATAACACAGATGGTTCAACTAATACCAACTACAGCTCAGTAAGGCCTTAGTCAATAACTATAATAACACCATTAAGAGATAAAAAAATATTATAATTGACCTTTATTGATAATTTTTTGAATTTATATCTTTATTTAAGCACAATGATTACAAACATTTGGAGTTGGGTTTCAGGTATGAAAAAGAATACTCCATAAGTGCAACATTCCCACCACCAATGCTCCCATCTCCCTCCTCCCACTTCCCCTACCTGTATTCAAGACAGGCATTCTATTTCTCTCACTTACTATCATTATTATGATAGTTGTCAGTGTAGTTATTTTTCTAACTGAGCTCACCACTCTTTGTGGTAAGCTTCGTATCATGGCCCTTAATCTCTATTGTCTCCGGGTATTATTATAATAATGTTTTATTTTTATTAAAAACCCATAGATGAGGGGCCGGAGAGATAGCACAGCGGTATTTGCCTTGCAAGCAGAAGATCCAGGACCTAAGGTGGTTGGTTCGAATCCCGGTGTCCCATATGGTCTCCCCCCGCCCCCCTGTGCCTGCCAGGAGCTATTTCTGAGCAGATAGCCAGGAGTAAACCCTGAGCGCCGCCGGGTGTGGCCCAAAAACCAAAAAAAAAAAAAAAAAAATAGATGAGTGAGACTATTCTGTGTATCTCTCTCCCTTATTTCACTTATTTCACTCAGTATATAGTTTCCATGTCCATCCATGTAAAGGAAAATTTCATGACTTCATTTTTCCTGATGGTTGCATAGTATTCCATTGTATGTACCACAGTTTGTTTTAGCCATTCATCTGTTGAATCTGGCTATTATAAATAGCGCTGCAATGAATATAGGGATACAGAAGACATTTTTGTATTGTGCTTTTGTGTTCCTGGGGTATATCCTTAGGAGTGGTATAGCTAGATAATATGGGAGCTCAATTTCCAGTTTTTTGAGGAATCTCCATATTGTTTACCATAAAGGCTAGACTAAACAGACCCTCAGATCAGTGGAATAAACTTGAGTATTCAGAGAATGTTCCCCAGACATACAAGCAATTAATCTTTGCCAAAGGGACAATAAACACAAAATGAAGCAAGGGAAAGCCTCTCCAACAAGTGGTGCTGGGACAAATGGTCAGCCACATGCAAAAAAGTGAACTTGGACCTCTATCGAACACCATGCACAAAAGTCAAATCCAAATGAATTAAAGACCTTGATATCAGATCAGGAACCATAAGGTATATAGGTAAAATACTCCATGACATCGAGACTAAAGGAATCTTCAAGGAGGAAATACCACTGTCCAAACAAGTGAAAATGGAGATAAACAGATGGGACCATATTAAGCTGAGAAGCTTCTGCATCTCCAAGGAAATAATGACTAGGATACAAAGGTCACTCACAGAATGGAGAAACTAGTCAACAAATACACATCATATAAAGAACTAATATCTAAGATATACAAGGTCCTGACAGAACTTAACAAGATAAAAAATCTACTTCCATAAAAAAAAAATGGGGAGAAGAAATGAACAGATAATTCCTCAAAGAAATACAAATGGCAAAAAAAGAATGAAAAAATGCTCCACATCACTAATCATTAGGGAGATGTAAATCAAAACAATGAGGTACCATCTCACTCCTCAGAGACTGGTATATCACAAAGAACAAGAACAATCAGGCTGGCAGGAATGTGGGGAGAAAGGAACTCTTATTTATTGATAAAAAATTTTGATAATTCTATTTGCCTTCGTGTTGTAATGAGCAAAATGAAGTAAATTTGTGTCTACAAGGAGAGAGTCAAGGATGGAAAGTGAGAAATTAAGGACACTGGCAACAGAAAAGTTACACTGGTGGTGGGATTGGTGTTTGAACAGTCCATGCCTAAAGCAACAATACTATAAATAATTGTCATGATTTAAAAAGTTTTTTTTTTAATATAGCTAAATTCCAAAGAACATTTTAGAGAATTGGCAGGGTTTTTGCAGAATGTAAATTCCTGAGTTTGGACTTATATAAAATTCTCTAAGTGAGTTTTAAAGAGACCTAAATTGAACTGGATAACATTAACAGAATTCAAAATTCTAAATATTAAGTTGGCAAAGGTCCCAATTCTTGGACCCTGAATTTACAGAAAGTATTCCACTCTTTCTGTAGTAAAAAAAAATAATAAGTAATAAATTGAAATTGTGGCTCAAAAGCTTAAAATTGTATTGCAATTTACTTTCTCCAAAGAATTAGATTCAGTGGTATCTGGGTGGCCTCTGCCATAGCAATAGCCACAGCAGCTATTCTGGTATAAAGTCTCTAATTAGACTTTAGATAAGCCCCCATTGAAGACTTACTACTTCATCAGATACAGGGTCTCTTGGAAGCCAAAAAAAGAATAAATGATTAAGAGGAGAAAATTACTCAAATATCAGGCCTTATTGCTAGACTCCCCCTGAAATAATTTTAAAGGCTGCTAACTCTAAGCCCTGCTGCTTTAGTACTTGAAAGTGACTTAGAGGAGATTGCACTATCCTGAACTAGGGTCATAGAATACACCTCATTTAAAGAACCAAACTCTCCCAAAACCTAATATACAGCAGTTTTGTTTTGTTTTGTTTTGTTTTTTGATAGAGGTCATTTTGTTCAAAATGGACTGAAAAACTCTAGCAGCAAACAACTTGACTGCAGCAGAACTTAGATCATCATACTTCTGCATTAGAGAAACTGGGACAGGTAGCAAGGATTATAATTTAAATCTGTTCACCTGGATAGCACGGGGAATCAGTGTACAGCTGGGAGACCTGACAACAGTGTTTTCTGGTGTTACACATACTCTTTAATGCTATATATTTTTTCATAAAAATTTATTTGTTTGATCCTTTACATGTGCAAAAAACTTTCAGTTTGTCATCCAGGTTCATCAGTAATTACCTAGGTGAGTGCAACCCTACCATTCTCATAGAAATGGAAGGTGTATATTTAACAGTGGGGAATGTTAGAGTCCCCTACATCCCTAAATTTTTTTCTTACCTTATTTTCCTATCTTGATGATAATGCTTAGTTAACAATCACTGTCAATAATGCATGTCTTTGCATAGCACATTGGGCCCTAACTTTATGAAATTATATACAATATATTAACAAAACACATTGTTCTCCTTCCTTTCTGAGTGCACATTTTTGGGCATGGTTGTGATCCTTAAACCAGTGACAGGAAAATGAAGAATGTTTGCTCAATAGCTTTTAAGACATCACAACTTATGATGAAAACAAATCTTCTAACTATAACTAATAACTGCTAACTCCCTTCACCGCCCTATGTAACAAAGGTCTGCATTTATTGGACACAATGTAAAATTCTCTCTCTCTTAATCTCCCTCTTTCCCTTTCTCTCTCCCTCTCTTTTTTCTTCCTCTCTCCTCCTTTCCCTCTCTCATTCTTCTATTTTCTTTTCCCAAAAACCTGTATTCCATAAGGTGCCAAAATTTCTGTTCCCTAGTGGTTATGAGTGATTCACTAAGTTGGAGTTCTGTATTTATGGAGTGAAAACTGTAATAAATGGATAGATGATAGACAGATGGTAAAGATAGATGATAGATAGGTAGATGGATAGATAGATCACTCCCTCTATCTAAATTTGTTGTTTGTGATCCACAAAATAAAACATAAGTTTCTTTTGAAAGTCCTTCCAATAATTGCAAATAGCTATCATATTATATTTTCTCTTCTCTAGACTGAATTTACTTTGATTTCTTCACCTCAGTGGCATATTCAAGTTTCTATCCACTCACTCTCTCGCCAAGTTGTCTCCCCTTAAATGTAAAACTCCAAGTATATATAGAGTCAGACTAAAAAGAGGCTCATGAAAATAAGATATTCCTTACTCTAAGGAGTACAGTATTTTTACATTAGCAACCAAAGTTATTTATTAATCTACTAGAATGTTCCTGTTTTTAAAGTGTCATATGCAATTTCTGCTAAATTGCTGATACAATGCAATATGTTCTTTTTATTTTGTTTTGTTTGGGGGCCACATCTGGCGATGCTCAGGGGTTACTCCTGGATTTGTGCTCAGACACTGATGCTGGCAGGCTCAGGGGACCATATGGGCTGCCAGAAATTGAACCTGGGTCGGACACCAGGTTGGCTGTATGCAAAGCAAACGCCATACCTGTTGTGCTATCACTGCAGCCTCAGATTTATTTTTGATATATGTATTTTGAAACTAAGTTTAAGAGTCAGTTTGTAAGTATAAAAAAATTCTGGGGCCAGAGCGATAGCGCAGGCATTTGCCTTCTACACAGCTGATCCAGGACTAACCTCCGTTGGAACCCCGGCATCCCATATGGTCCCCCAAACCAGGAGCTATTTCTGAACTCATTGCCATGAGTAACCCCTGAGCGTCACCGGTGTGGCCCAAACCACCCTCCAAATTACTCATGCTTTCTAGTCATGTCTTGTTTTTTTATTTATTGTATCTGTTATCCTACATAATTTTTAAACAATGAAAGTAATTTTATTGTATCAAAATAATTTAACTGCTATATTTAACATATTGTTCTAGATAATTTCTGGGTTTTTTTAAAAATCCATTTTCAAATTTCAAATTTTTAAAGCATGAAATATTCAAAACATTTTACATAGGTAAATACAAGTCTAGGAAACAAATATAATAAAAATTCAGTACTACTTGGATGTTTGTTTCCTCAAAGCTTAACTTACTGAGATAAGTATATTTCTATCTGTTAACTTTATTTAACTTTAATATTGCTATGTTTACCATATAATTGCCATGACATTGTTACATATGTTACTGAACTTATGGCTAAAATATAGTTAGAAATGGTACAATGCTTTGTACTCTACATTGGGTAATGTCAAGCTAAACCTTCCTCTTCAATGCTGAATCATAAGTGATTAAGTGGGTGCAGGTGTGTGATCGCCTTCTTCACACTGCATACCTATATGCAATATAGAGTGCTTGCCTTGCATGCAGTGATATTTTATCCAGACAGATATGTATTTCACATAGATACACCTAGATTTCATGTATCACCTAGAATAAAAACTAGAATACATAGTGTTTTTAATTGTTAAATGTTAATCAAAATAACAGCATAAAATTAAATGATTTACTATTACTCTTTTCATTTCCTCCATAGAATAAAGAAATTAAGAAAAATATCAAGCTCACCAACCAAATGTAGCATTAAGGTGCAAAATTTAAGCTTCTCAGATCTACTGTGACCACTAAATGGAAAATGTTAAGTTAAATGCTGTACATATGCTACATTACTACATTTGTTCTATAAATCAACAGAAAGTTCAGAGTTACTATGAATAGTTTTTCCAACTTCAGCTATTTATAATAAGTTCATTTTCATGAAATAAATGTTTATAATTCAAATCATAAAACTACAAATGATTATCCACACCAACCTAATAATGCCAAAGTAACTGAATAATCTATTTATAGAATATAACTTATAAGCAGTGAATTTTACTATGAAATGGTTCATTGCATCTAATAGTCATTAGCATGAAAAGAAATATATTTACATAAATTACATTATTTCTTTTAAGCCATTATTAACTAGAATAAGATTTTCAATATATGCAGGGAAAGAATTATACTTCATTCAAGAAAGTATACAGCAAATCTTTAAGATCTCTTTCCATGTTAAGTATTCCATATATTTTATTACTTGCTCTTTGAGAAATACTAGCTCATGAATTATGCATATCTATGCAGATCTGTTACATCAGGTGTCAGATTAATCTAGGAGGTAGAAAGTGCTGAGGTTTACATGAAGTATTCATTAAACTTGGTGAACTCATTAAAGTATGTTAATTAGGTAATAGACAAAGAACTTGGTATTTGGTAGAGACTGGGCACTGTTAATACCTCGTTTTGTGCTAATACCTTGGCTGCAGTTTTCTTTTCCCCCTTAATGAGCACAGGGAAAAGCTGATTATTCCAAATGCAGAAAAAAACATCACATGTGTTACGTGTTGGAAAAATTGCCCCAGGTGACAAAGGAAACACATATCAAAGGAACTGGCATTTCCTAACAAAGAGAGTATCATTTCAAAGCCTCTAAATTCTTTGGTACAATTTTCTATATGAGATATGTTAACCTTAAAAACATTCATTGTTTGTAATTAACCCTCAACAAATACAGCTTTCTAAATCTCAATTTAGATCTATCTATATTGCAAATACGGGATACTTGCCCCCCCCTTTTTTTTATAATCTGTTTTTTTTTTAAACACTTACATACAGGAGTATGAGTGTTTGTTTATTGTTAAGGAAATAAAACTCAATATATTGTTACTTTAAAAAATGTTTCCTGTTAAATGATAGTTTCCCAATGACTCTCTTAATAGTTTTTCACAAGATTAGCTGATCTCACTTCTTTTTTGTTTTGAATATATATTTTTTAAAAGAACATTTAGATGCTAATGGCACACTCTAACACACAGAGTATACTAAAAAGATCATCTCTGGTTTACCTAGTTTTATTTAGTTATCTCAAAAATGGCAGTTTATTTATACAAGCAAATTTTCTTTGACTCAATGTTATGTGTAAAATTTACTTATATAAAATTATTTTATTTTAAAATTAAGCTTATAAAATTAAAATAATGTACATTTTCAACTATCAAGTACCTTTAAAATTGTCCTAATTAGACTTTCCAAAGTCCATACTTCTATATGATTATTCCTTAATTAAAATTCAAAGAGCCCAATATAAAAAGTAAAAAAATATTTAAATATGCCCCTTTTTCATAAATGTCACCTATCTTGTTCTTTCCTATTTATTATTTTCATGTGAAAATCAATACAGTTTTACACAGATAATTTAACAACATAAACACGTATACATATAATTATATATGTATATAGATCTGAATAAAACATAACACCATAGTTTGCTTCTGTCAAAACATGAGTATCCATGAGCTGTGGTGGTAGTTCAAGAGAAAGGGGTACCTACCTGTGTAGAGACCCAAGTTTGATTTCTGCCATGCATGATCCACCCACCAATATCACAATTTGTAAGTCCCCAGAACATCTCCAGGAGTGGCTTCCAAAACTTCTGAGCATGATTTTGGAATGCCCCCTCAAAATAAAACTACTGATGCTATAGACCAGGCTGAAGTACTGATAATCTTTTACTTTGTCATCATTATACTATACAGCCTCTCAGTTACCCGTCCCTAAAAAGTTAAATAAAACAATCTTTTTTGACGCCACCACAATACTGAAATCAAGAGACCCAAACTTTAACAATCAAACTCAAATAGGTGCCTGTTAAGATGGCGGGCTGGGAGCTGAAGGGGTTGGTTATAGGATGGACCATCTGAACCAGGGGTCCTCAAACTTTTTAAAAAGGGGGACAGTTCACTGTCCCTCAGACCATTGGAGGGTCTGACTATAATAAAAACAAAACTTATGAACGAATTCTTAAGCACACTGCATATATCTTATTTTGCAATGAAGAAACAAAACAGATACAAATACAATATGTGGCCCGCGGGCCATAGTTTGATTATTGAACATTGGTGGAAGCTGGTTGACACTGGTGGTGGAATTGTGCTGAAACATTGTCTAAAATTCAAAGTTCTTTAAAGAAAAAAATTTGAATGATCTCTTTTGAAGAGTTAAAGCCAGGATCATTTTATTCATTACCAACACCAAGGGTAAATAAAATACCATCATTCTAAGGAATTACAGCAGAAGCAATTACCAAGAGCTGCATTTATTTCTGAATTAAACCTGTCTTTCATAGGATGACTTAATTTATGCTTCTGCCAAGTCTACTTACCAGAAATACTATCTTCAGTTTTAGAAATAATTTACATATTAAATGCCATACAATATGATTTTAGAAAAATCTTTCAAATATTATTTGTAATGTCATTCAAGTGAATTTTGTCATTCAAGTGACACTAGTGTCAAAATGTTAGAGCTTCTTAGTGCTATGACTTCTTAGACATTTTCTTAAAATTCAGTGTTTCCACTAAGAAAACTATATAAAAAATATAATATATAACCATATTTTAAAAAGTATAGGTCAGCAAAAAAAAATAACTTACTTTGTTCATAACAGTAACTTTGGTTCTGCATATTCTTGTCATGTGATATCAACTCCCTCCTCTAAAAACTTAATAAGATCAAAGGAGAAAATATTGGCTAAGTTTAGATGATAACAAGTCAATAATTCCCTTTATATTATCTGTCTAATCATTAATGTCTTTTTTAAGAAGAATATAAGCAAGGACTTATTTCAAGTATGAAATGATCATCAAGGTTGTGGAGAGGGAGTGCAGGAATAAAAATGCTTGCCTTGCACATGGCAAACCTTGGAGGGTTGGATGCCAGGCATTACATATGGGTAAAGACGACAAACAGCAAGATATATCTGGCTTAATAGCACAAGACAACCACTGGAGAAAGAGCCTTTCTTGTTAACTGAACACCATAAACTGTCTGCTTAACTATCCACAAGCCACTTAGTCCTTTAAAAATCTTTGTTCCAACCTCCCAATTTGGTGAAACTCTATCCAAAGCCCCTCTGCTTTTGGTACACTTCTCCTTTGCCCACCCTGGTAAACCTTTAGGGAAAACGTTATGGTCTCATGTACAGTTCAAACCTAATCTTCAAAGGGAAGTTATTTGGAGGTGGAACTGTGAGGTGGTCATCAGGTCTTGAGCGGAGCACAGACAGATATTAGAGCACTAGCCCGCTTAGATTAACACTGAACTTTCCTCTCAGATGCAAGTTAAAGTGAAATGTGCTGTCAGTTCAACCATCCTTATCAACTATTTGTTCTTTCATTAACATGTGCTTCAAAGACAAAATAAACACTTCCAAAAAGTTTTGTTGGGGACAGTCAGACACAGATAACAATGTTTTTTTTATTTAGGGACCAACACTTAAGTGTTATTGAGGATGTGGTCAGTGGATCCATTTCTGGGTTTAAAAAAAAGTCTGGAATATGCATTTGAAAGAGTGTTATGCAGCCAAAGGTAAAATAAATGCATTGGTTTTAATTTAACTACAGAAGTCTTCTATTAACTGCAGATCATATGGAAATCTGATTAACTGTGTGTCAAGATGTGTAGGGATAAATTCAGTAAAATCGTGAATTAAGAACAAGTGCCAAGTGTCTAGTTTTAATTACTATTAATACTGTATTATATTTGTAATATAACCTTACCAATGTTGACAGAATAAGAATAATTTATAGTAACAGGGATTACTGGCAAGTTGGCAGATACAGTTTGTTCAGATACATCTCCTGGAAGATAAATGTCTTTTAAACTGAAACTAATTCTAGTCAATTATAATTTAGGAAGGTTGGAGAATCCTTCTGTATTTGTCTTCTCAAAATAACTGGTAACATGTTTTAGTTAATTTAGATAGTTTTTAAACTCGACACAAATTTTTTATTGAAAGTGACATTTTTTAAATTGTATATTTTAAAGTCATTATAAAAAACTCTCTATATAAAAATTCCATAAAACATTTTCTAACATAGGAGTTAAGCACCCCAGTTTTCTTAAGATTTCTTCACTAAGGGCCCAGAGAGATAGCACAGCGGCATTTGCCTTGCAAGCAGCTGATCTAGGACCAAAAGTGGTTGGTTCGAATCCCGGTGTCCCATATGGTCCCCCATGCCTGCCAGGAGCTAGTTCTGAGCAGACAGCCAGGAGTAACCCCTGAGCACCGCAGGGTGTGACCCAAATAAAAACAAAACAACAAAAAGATTCCTTCACTAAATGAAAGAAGAAATCTTTATACCATTTTATTTCATCAGCATTGTTATTAAACACTACTCTCATTTGTGTTTCTATGATTGTGCTAAAAGGGGACATAAATAAATAAATAAAATATTCTAATGAGCAGCTGTAAATAAGAAAATCTTGTAATTAAAGCTATAATTTGGGGCCAGGATGATAGCACAGTGGTAAGGTGTTTGCCTTGCATGCAGACAATCCAGAACAGACCCAGATTCAATCTCTGGCATCCTATATGGTTCCCCACAGCTGCCAGGAGTGATTTCTGAGCACAGAGCCAGGAGTAGCTCCTGAGCGCTACCAGTGTGGCCCCAAACCAAAAAAAAAAAAAAAAGCTATAATTTTTAAGCTACAAATTTTAGTTTACAATGTGATCTGAATGTTCATAAAATAGTATTCATGTAATCAGAGCTCATATCTAACTTTGAAGTAACAGAAAAGGCACTGGATTATTTAGTACATGCATAGAATTTTTATTATTATTATTCAGAGTATTATAAATAGTTTATGATGGAACATGGTAACAATCCTGGACAAAATTAATATATTCACAATCTTTTACGGTTCTTGCTGAAAATTCATCACCACATAATCCCACTTTTCAATTTTGGGTCTTCATACTTCAGCAGAGGAGGTATGCCACATAAATAAATGCACAAGTAAACACTCATAACAAAGTTAAAGATCCATGAAGATCAATAAATAATTCATTTGCCTAAAATGAGAAAAATGTTTTTAGTCCTTACATTCTAAAATTTTATTGAGATGTAATTCACAGACCATACACTCCACCAGCTTAAAGTTCACAAATAGTTTTCAGTATTATTATAGAATTACACAACCATCGCCACAATTATCATTTGAAGTGAAATACTATGCATGTTTACTGTTACTTTTCTTTCCTCTGTCAACCTTCTTCCCCTCACAAGTGACAGGCAACAACTAATCTACTTTTGTTTCTATAGTTACATAATCTGATTATGTAATATAAATAAAATCATACAAAATTTGATAGTTCATACTTTATTTCAATTAGGATAATGGTTTCAAGACTCATAAATGTGGCACACATATGTAAATGTTGTAACATTTATTAATAATTCATCCCACTTTTTACTACATAATGTTCCAAAATATGAACATAACATATTTTATTTAACTATTCATCAGTTGTGAAAATTTGGATTTCTCCATCTTTGTTTTTATTTGTAATGTTCCTATGATCATTCATGTACAAATTTTCCTATGGGTATATATTTTATATTGTAATTCAATTTTTTCTATCTTATCCCCTCTGCCACCCCTTAGTTTAATTTTTAATACTCATGTTAAAATAAATATAAAAGCAATTGTCTAAAACACATATTAAATCATTTTCTATGTGCTCCAACCCTTTCCTTAGTGATTATAATCATCAAAATATAATTAAATTTGGAACAAAATACCTGCATTGTAAACTGTAATTTAAAAATACATAATACAAAGAAAATAGAAAATATAAAAAATATGTTCAAAAAAATTACTAACACAGCTATTGTACCTAATTAACTATAAATTAAATATACATCCTATCAAATATTAGTGAAATTTTTTCAGGAACTAAAACAACTATAAAATTGCATTTAGCCATAAAATGTAACCAGATAGTTAAACACAATTCAGAAATAAAATGCAAAAAGACAGAGACAACATAATGCTGACTTCAAATTATACTACAAAGCTATTATTATACTGTTGGAGCAAAAATATGAACAAATACCAATGGAATAAAATATAGTCTAGTAATGATTAAATATAAACACAAATACATATATTCTTTGACACATCTAATCTGTGTCAAAAACTCTATAAAAGAGAAAGGAAAACCTTTTCAACATATGGTGTTGGGAAAACTGGACTAGCACATGGAAAAAGATTAAATTTTCTCACTAACACATATATAAGTATTAACTGAAAATGAATGAAAAAAGTTAAATATTAGAATTTTTTATAGAGGCCACAATCAGCAATGCTAAATGGTTATAAGTAACCACTCCTAGAAATGAGACCCACACATCACCAGGATCACTTTAATGGGCCTCAGGTCCCACCAGGACTTAGATCCTGTAGTTCTCAGAGACCATACATTATCATAGACCAAATTCAAGACCTCACAAATACTAGATATGTACTCTACCGTAACCTGGTAGAGTTCCTCAGCTATAAAAGATTTAAAAAAAGATGGTACACTTCAGCATTGTGACAGCAAAAATAAATTCAAATAAATTTATCTAAATTTAAATAAATTACTTCTACTGGCAAGATAAATAAAAATAATAAACAAATAGACTGAAATCAAATTTAAATCTTTTACATAGAAAAATCCCAAAATAAAGTCAGCTATAAAATTCAAATAAGATATTCTACATTATCTACCCAACAAGGTGATGATTTCAAATACATAAATAAGTCACAAAACTCAACAACAAAAAAAGTATACAACTCAGTCCAAAAAAATGAGCCAAAGAACTAACTAGACACTTATCCAAAGGAGGCAAACAGATGGACTAAAGACATGTAAAAAATGTTCAACATTGCTTATTAAGAAACTGCTTATCAAAACCACAATTAGATAACACCACATACTGGTAAGACTAGATAGATCATAGTGATTGGAAACAAAAAATGTTGACAAGAAAATGGAGATAAAAAAGAAGAGAAGAAAAAAGAAACACATTTAAACTACTGACAGGAATGACAATTGGTATAGCCTCTGAGAAAAGTACAACTGCTTTCATATATGCATTTATATATATATATATATATATATGTGTGTGTGCCATAACTCATCAATACCACCCCTATACATATCTAAAGGATATGAAAAAATTTAAAAGAATGTCTGCCCTGTGTTCATAACATTATTTATAACAGCCAAAACATAAAAAATCAGTCATAATGCCCATCAACATATGACTAAATAAACTATAATGTGTATCGTTAAATAGCTTACTACTCTATCATTTATAAAGTCATGTCTTTCAGACAAACTGAATAGAACTTTAGGTAATTATTTAGAAGAAATGAAAGAAATAAAGAAGAGTTATTGACTAGTATTATATGTGGAATATGGTTAATTGAAGCAAGCAATCTTGAAAGGAAAATAAAACTAAGCCTTATATTCAGTTAGTGAAAACTCTGGTAACTGCTAAAGGGAAAGTTATAAAGTGAGGTAAAAATAATAGGTAGAAATTTGCACCAGGCTAGGTGCATACGACATCCTGTTGACAAAGAAATAGTAACAACTTAATATAAGGGAAGGTTCCCCAACCTCATCACCTAAATGTGAGATGAAATCAGAAGACACTCCATCCTTTGACCTGTGCAAAAACCAAAATCATTAATTACAGAAGGCTGACTGCAACAACCATGACTGAGTAGAACTTCTGGAACTATAAAGAAAGACTCTATCCTAGACTTCATCCTAGGACCTGTGCACAAACCAAGATCTCTAATTACGGAAGATTGACCTTGACAACAACAACTGAGCAGAACATTTCCTGACACTATAAAAAGACCTTGGGGTTTGACAATGAACATGGTCATAGCAACGCAGGGGTCTCAAACTCACGTCCGCATGCTGTTTGCGGCCCTTTATACAACATTTTGTGGCCCTGCCCTAGAGGAATCTTTTTTTGTTTTGTTTTGTTTTAGTTGTTTGGGTCACAGCCCCCAATGTTCAAGGCTTACTACTGACTTTGCACTCAAGGATCACCCTGACTTTGTCTCCTGCGGCCCCCAGGTAAATTGAGTTTGAGACCCCTGCTGTAGTTGATCCCATGACAGTACACTTCAAGAGTGGAGAAACTCTGTATCTCTTAGGCCAAAGGGATTTCCTTTCTAACCTCCCCAATTACTGTGCCTATGCAAAAAAAAAAAAAAAAAAAAAAACTTGCCACATTAGTTTCCCTCCTAATTTTTTTTTTTAATTTGGTTTGGTTTGGTTTCTTTTTCTTTATATATCTTCTTTTAGATTTAAATTCATAGCTTCTACACAGAGGCTCATTCCACTGTTTTGTTTGTTTTTTTTTTCAACAGAACCATAGATCATAAATCAGCTTATTCTGCCTCATAAACTGAGGAAAAATAAGTGGATAGTACCAGGGCCAAACAGTCTCATGAACATTAAGTGAAAATAAAAAAGGATCAGCCTGAAATACTCAACTCAAAGTTAACTACAATAGAATCAAGGGATTCAAACTACAAGCTACATACAAAAGGGACTGATTATACTAGCAGTCCACAGAGCTAAGGAAGGAGACAGGGGAAGCATGCTGGGAACAGGAGTGGAGAGGTGAATGCTGGTGGTGGGAATTGCCTAATTTACTGTCACTATGTACCTTAAATATAGCTGTGAAAGACTTGTAATTCACACTGGTCACAATAAAAATTATTAAAAAAAAAAAGTAATAGGTAAAGGGGTTGACTTATAGGTGTGGTAGCACAGGAACTTTAGTGGTGGTTTTGATGAGCTCTATAACCATAGAGAAGTATTGAACTATATCCCTGAAATTTAATTTATTCTAAACTAATATTTAATCAATAAAACACAATCAGTATCTAAATATATACTTATGTATGGTAATTTACCATACAATATGTCATTCTAATTCTCCTACTTCACACCTTGACCAAATTGCTATACAATAAACTATTCCTTAGTTACATTTCAACAGGTACAAAGTCAGAAATTATTTCCTACCTTTCTCTAAAAAGTAAACCACAACATGAACCTCTTGAATAATAAAACAAAGACTCCTATTTGCTTAATTTGAAATTATACATCTAGAGTTTTCTTTAATTTTTCTAAATTTCTGGAACTAGAGCCTATTTGAAATGAAAAGGTAATAGATTCAGGGAAGCAGCAATGTAGTACAGAGGTTAAAGTTGTTTGCTTTATGCAGTTAACCCAGATTCAACAATCAGCACACCATTTGATTCCCTGAACCCCTCTAGAAGTGACCCCTGAGCACAGAATCAGGAGTGATATCTAAGTCCTGCCAGAATGAAAATCTAAAAATAAAATAAAATAAAATATATTCAAACTAAATAGTTCTAATACAAAAATGCAATGTTTTCCTAAGGTAAAACTTCTCAAGCCATAGAAATTTTTTATCACTAACATAATTTGCAACTCGAGACACAAAATTCTATCAATAGTGGTATAAGTAGAACTGGTCTCGTGATTCCTATCCTTGACATTAACATTTTTATATACCTTTTCTTGTGTGTGGGTAGTACATGTAACTTGCTTCTAATCAAATTAATAGGGTAAAAGTGAGGGATGTAATCTTCACGCTATTTATAAAGCAAAGGTAAAGGGATTTTGTACTAGTATCCCTAATGAATAATAGCTTAGTCAAAACTCTCTTTGGAATGATTCTTTAGAGGCCTAAGCTAGTAGAGTAAACCCTTTCAAAGATACTCTACAGATATGACTTGAACCAGTAACATTACAGTACAAACATTATTTACATATAAAACAAAGTTTAAAAAAATGAAAATAAATTTGTATTTATCAATATTGATATTTAGTATAGAAAATAAAAATTTTAGGAACCGGAGCACTGGCTCAGCGGTGCCGCAATTGCCTTGCAAGCAGCTGACCCAGGACAAATTGCAATTCGATCTCCTGGCATCCCAAATGATCCCCCAAGCCAGGAGTGATTTCTGAGTGCATAGCCAGGAGTAAACCCTGAGTGTCACTGGGTGTGGCCCAAAAACCAAAAAAAAAGAAAAAAGAAAAAAAAATTTAGAGTCAAACTAATAACACTAGCAAACACAAACAATATATTGAGAAATTAATGAGTAAATAATTCTAATTGGTAACTCATTCTTCAAATATAATGAATATTTATTGAGAACTGCCTATAATTTAAGCATGACAAAATATAAAGTAAACTCAATGGATTTCCATTCTTTAGCAACTTCACAATTGTTAACAATCACAAAAATATATATAATTATAGTACATTGTACATAAGCTGAAGGAACAACATAGCATGATAGAGGTATAAATAAATGAGTAAATGAATAGAACATCATAAATCAACCCATGTCCATAGTGCTAATTACTAATAAGTAACTATATACATCATTATATATAATTAATAATATGTTATATATAACTGAAGGTCATCACATTCATTAACACCATGTATTAGCTATTCCACATTCCACATATATTGTCATATATAATATTTCTTTTTCTTTGGGGGGGTCATACCTGGCAGTGCTCAGGGGTTACTCCTGGCTCTATGCTCAGAAATCACTCCTGGCAGGCTCGGGGGATCATATGGGATGCCGGGATTCGAACCACCGACCTTCTGCATGCAAGGCAAATACCTTACCTCCATGCTATCTCTCTGGCCCCATATATAATATGTCTAATCAAATAAATTAAGTAAATGAAAGGGAGAAAGGACCACCAGAATTTATACTTTGGTTTCTAAGAATCTAGAACTACTGATTCTCTTATATATTTAGTGAAAATATATTTTCTAGATATTTTGCCTTCCATTAAATGCAACCCACTAAGATGGTAATATAGTTACTATTATTTACACATTATAGTTATAGAAATTCCCATTTATAGGTTAATTTTTCATTCTTTTTTGCAGATGTGAATTAGACACTCCAGGCTTTTAGATTCCTGATCTCTAAATTTAGTTTTTGTGCCACACCTCAAAATGCCTAGGGCTTACTCTGACTCTGTGCTGAGGTCTCACTCCTAGGAGTACTCAGGTGACAATATGGAGTGCTAAGGACTAAACAAAGCTACATGCAAGGCAAGTGCCTTACTTCCTGTTCTATCTCTCTGGACCCTGAATTTCTTGTTTGGTTTTAGTAAACTCCCAACGTAAATTGGGAATAGAGAGAATACAGTGACTGATAGAAGTATCAGCTGCTTGGCTATAGAGAATTGGTTTCAATACTCTTAGAGGACAGCTATAGTCAGCTCTACAGATGCATTTCCTTTTCTACTTCCACCCCACTAGTTCTGTGCTTGATTTGTTGCTGTAGTGTAGAAAAGGCTATTGTGGAAAAGTTTAGAGATCAGGCATCTAAAAGCCTAGAATGTCTAATTCACATCTGCAAAAAAGAATGAAAAATTAACCTATAAATGGGAGTTTCTATAACTATAACTCTCTCCTTTCCAAGAATACTTCAGTGTTTTCAGCCCATATACTGGTCCCACCTGGAAAATTTAGAAAATGATAGCCACCAATTCATCCCAGGTAAACTTGTCCATACTGAAAATTCTGGGGTCTTCTTGAGAATGGGGGAAGCAAGATTCCCCTTCCTGACCAATAGTATGGGCAGCTCACCCAACACCCTCCAACAGAAATGGCTACGCTCCTCAGCTAAACTCAAAACATATGAGCAGCTAAATTTTCCAGGTGGGACCAGTCTATGGGCTGAAAACACTGAAGTATTCTTGGAAAGGAGAGAGCCAAATCTCTCTCTCTCTCTCTCTCTCTCTCTCTCTCTCTCTCTCTCTCTCTCTCTCTCTCTCTCTCTCTCTCTCTCTCTCTTTCTCTCTCTCTCTCTCACTCACTCACTCACTCTCTCTCTTTCTCTCTCTTTCTCTCTCTCTCTTTTCTCTCTCTTCTCTCTTCCACACACACATACACACACACACACACACACACACACACACAAACACACACACCACTGGAAAACAAACATCTATACCTGCCATTAAGCTCCAAAACTAAATAATGGCCACCAACTCTTCCCAAGTAGACTGATCCAGGATAACGGATAACTCTGGGACCTTCTTAAAATGAGGATGAGAAGATTCTCCTTTCTTTCTGAAGACACGGCAACCTGCACTACACTCAATATTCTCCAATAGAAATGATCCAGCTTCATAACTTAACCTTATCAAAGTGCCAAATCACCAAAGTTATTCTAGATCTATGGATCCTGGAACACTGGCCACATGTGGCATATGACACCTCAAAATTTTATAGTAGTGTCAGCCCACTAGCATCACAGCAAATCTGGGAGGTAAGTTGAATAGAAGACCATCAAGCTTAGTGAGACTAAATTATAACTCATAAGTCAATGCCAGAGTCCAGCTCCAGGTGAACAGTCCTGAAGCAGGGTCCTGATGAAAATAAAGAAAAAGAGACAAACATTAGAGAGACAGCATGGGGTCAGGGATTAACTGCCTTGCTGAGATAGAGCCCAATTGTCCTACACATATGATATTTATTGTACAGAAATAATCAGTCATAGAAAGAAGGGCAGATGACAAATTTCTACGTGATGCTAACTATGTGTAAGGAAAGAGGAAACTAAGGTAAAATCTCTGAAGATTGTCTTCCTCCCAAGAGGGTTGACAGATAAGACTACAAACAGGACTCTCTCTTGGGAGTGTTCCCTGTGGGGTGTCATTGTTTAGGTAACTTACATTAAGAGCCCTCAGATCTTATCTCTACCTCCTTTAGGACTATAACTTTCTAACTAGACTTGTTTATTTCTTGGATTGTCTTATCAGACTTCTCAAGAAGCATCAAATACAGCCTAGTAAATCCTTAGACAATGACCTTGGTAACACTATTGAGAGATATAAAAACTATTACAAATTAACCTCTATCGATCTAAGTTTTGATAATTTATTTGCCTTTGCATTGTAACAAACGAAAGTAGGTAGACTGTTTGTGTCTGCAGGGGGCAGGTTAGGTTGGTGACTGGGAAACTGGGAGCATTGGTGGCAGGAAGGTCACCCTGGTAGTGGTACCATTGTTTGAAGATCTGACGCCTAAAACGACTGCATTATGAACAACTTGGCAAATCATGGTGCTATAATAAATTTTTTTAATATTAAGAATTCAAGAAAAGAAAATATATCTATTTCATGTCATACTAATTGGTCCACAATGTGCATTTCATAACATATAAAATATACTATGACTAAGAAAAATTGAGCTTCTAGCTTATAGCTCATACCAACTTGTATATGCCCTGTATAATTATCAATAGACTTATTTTTGTCTATGAGGACAAATGTTTTATTGTATATATACACTGTTAAAATCTGAATAAATCATTCTAGATGAGTCAAGAGAAGGAAAAAAGAATGCAATACTTGACAATAAATAAGATTATAAAGAAAGCTACTACATAAGACCCTTAAACACCAATTAGGAAAATATTTCTTTTATTTTTACTTTTTACCCCTAAAACTAAAATTTATACATTTCTTTAAAAATCTATTGAAGTGAATGGTGGGTATAAAAAATATCTATTGAAGTAAATTATAAAATATTTTAAAATATAAACATGCTTTCAATATAACTAATCTTTTTACCATAAATTCAGCCATTGTTATTAAATTGGATATATAAAAATATATATAAATTTAACATCTTAGCTAAAAAACTTTTCAGCCTTATTAAACATAACAAAATTACTTCAATACTGATACCCTATTCCTCCCGCAGGAAAACAGCCCAGCATGTCTTCTAAGCTCCAAAAGAAAATAATAATCACAGACTCTCCCCAAGTAAATTGGTCCTGACAAATGCCTCTGGGGCATTTTTGGAATGGAGGCAGATTCCCATTTCTGCCTGTTTTCACTGCAGCCCAGAGCCACACTCCACACCCTCTGACAGAAAAATGCCCCAGCTCCACAACTTAACCTTACTAAACTGCCAAGGCACCAAATTTGTTTCAGATCTATAGATCTTGGCCACACAACATCTCAAAATTTCATATAATGTCAGCCCATTAGGATCATAGAACCGGATGGAAAAGTCACATAGGCTTTATTAGCACCAACCATAGACCAGTAAATTTTTAGACATTAACTTTAATAACACTATTGAGAGATATAGCAATAATCTCAAATTGGCTTTGCTGATCTAAAAATTTTTAATCTAAATTTCATTTTGTTGATCTAAATTTCATTTGCCTTTGTGTTGTAAAAAAAAATAAATAAAATAAAATAAAACAAAACAATTTGAAACAAATGTGTTTGTGCCTGCAAGGGGGCAGGCTAGGGTGGTGCATGGAAAATTGGGAACACTGATAAAGGGAAAGTTACATTGGTGGTGGAATTGGAATTTGAGTATTTGATGTGTGAAATGACTATTATGAACAACTTGGTAAATCACAATGTCATAATAAAACAAATTTAATTTCTTCAATGCTAATTTTTGGTTTTGATGGCACATCTGGCAAATTTCAGGACTTACTCTGGCTCTGTGTTTAGGGGTCACTGCTATTTGGACCCAAGGATCAAACTGGGGCTGGCAGAAAGCTAGACAAGCAGCTTAAAACTGTACCATCTTTCTATCCCTTGCAGTGCTAATTTCTAACAACATCACTTAATTTAAAAAAAAAAATAGAGTCAATGGAAATCCTACTTTGGAGACACCTCTCATAATCTGGGAGCTTCCCTGTCTTATTTTCCCTGCCTTTCTGTTATAAAGCCTTTACTGAAAAATACTACTTTAAGTTTCAGGGAGACAGTTTAGTGGTGAGGGATACAAGTTTTTCATACTCAAGAGATCCACCCAAATTTAAATCTTTGCTTGGTATGCCCCCCTGAGCACCACAAGAATGTCCTAGTCCCCACATTAGCACCTTCTGCTGGATCACTAAAGCACTCAGTCAGCTTGGCCAAGCATTTCTGGTAATAGCCTCCAGGTTTCCTGAACACTGTATTTTATTCAGACCAAAGAAGATTTCATGCTTTTATTATATTTTATGATCCATATAATAAAATATGAATTTCAGTTCTATCATAACATCAGACAGAAATTATATGTTCACTAATTTTGAACCAAAAAACCTGCAAAATATTAGCCAATTACTCTTAATTGTAAATTTTAGTATAGAAATAAATGTAAATATAAATATACTATTTTCAGTCAAATAACAGCTTAGAGCAGGGGTCTCAAACGCGCGGCCCACAGGCCGTTTGCAGCCCTCCTTACAACATTTTGTGGCCCTGCCCTAAAGGAATCTTTTTTGTTTTGTTTTGTTTTAGTTGTTTGGGTCACACACCCCCAATGTTCAAGGCTTAGTACTGACTTTGCACTCAAAGATCACCCTGACTTTGCCTCCTGCAGCCCCCAGTTAAATTGAGTTTGAGACCCCTGGTAGAGACAATTTTTATCCTGATGCGAACAGATATTATAGAAGTATAAAATTTTCGATAATGTTGGACTAGGTCATTCAGATCAAATAACAACCTAGGAGATAATTTTATTCCAATTAGGTATTATAGTATTATAATAATATATTGAACTTCTAACAATGTTGGACTAGGTCATTCAGATTACTCCTCTCACCAATAATTCTTAAAATTTTTAAATGAAAGTTTGTTAGATGATTTTTAAAATATGAATAAACTATAAAGTATTCCTATGAAAGAGCCAATGAGTAATGATTGCTGAGCAAAAGAACAAAGAAATTGAAAAGGAAACAGGTGCATGCAGATTGAGGCTCCTCGTCGTTCTAATGGTATCTGGTTGAAGAAAAAGATCAAACTATGCTTCTAAGAACCGATTAGAACAAATGTGAAAGTCTTGTGTTTATGATTGAGAAACAATCTACCACAGAACTGTCCTCTAGATAAAAGAATGAACTAAAGTAAAATAATTTTCAGTCAGGCACTGAAAGACATGAGGAGTATCACACATTAAAATTTTATTAAGATGGAGACTGGAGAGATAGCATGGAGATAAGGCATTTGCCTTGCATGCAGAAGGACAGTGTTTCAAATCCCAGCATCCCATATGGTCCCCCAAGCCTGCCAGGAGCAATTTCTGAGCATAGAGCCAGGAGAAACCCCTGAGCGCTGACGGGTGTGAACCGAATACCAAAAAAACATTTTTTTTATTAAGATGATTCAGTTGCCAATTTCCTAAATGACTGGCAGTAGTAGAGGGATGGAGGAATCATCTCATAGAGTTTAATATAACATACGCTACTTCATCTCAAATCATTATATGAATACTTTCACAAACAATATTCAATACATGATTATTGAACTTAATCATACAAAAGAGGAGTAGTCATCACATGATTAAGTGCTACAATAAACACTTAAGAAAGAACAGAAACAGACTCACCACTTACCCCTGGAAATAAATTATCATAAATAGGATAAGCTTTATATTGTACTATCTACGATTATGGCAATAAAGAGCAAACAAAAAGTTTTATCAAGGACTAGAGTTATAAAAATGATACTGTACATTTATGGAGCCACCAACTATAAACAGAATTAGAATGATACTATTGTTGCTATAAAAAGAAATTGTCTTTTTAAAAAATATGATTACTAAGAAATTTTAAAAATTATTTAAAATTAATTAAAAATATCAAGTCACAGACCACCAAGGTCAGACTGAAGAGAAAAAGAATGAAAAATAAGAACCTTATTAAATCTTTGCAGAAATGACAAAGAAATTTGTAAACACATGTTCATACCAGAAAAACTATAATGATACCAACAAAACTAAAAATGTTTTTAAATAAGATGTTTTTAAAGATAACATTGAAAATACTTAGATAAATGAAGAAAATGTTCAAATAAATAAAATCAGATTTGAGAGAGGAAACATGATATATACTATAAAACAGAAAACAAAATCATAAAACAAATACAGCCAACAAATTGAATCATCTAGAAGTAACACAACTATACAATAAGAATATTGATTATTTCCCAAATACCAAGAAAATAAGTATCTAAGAGCCACATAATATTTTCATAGAAAAAATATATATATAAGAAACTAGGGGCCAGAGTAATAGCACAGAGGTAGGTGTTTGCCTTGCATAAGGACAACCTGGGGTGGACCAAGGTTCAATGTCAGGCATCCCATATGGTCTCCTGAGCCTGCCAGGAGCAATTTTTAAGCGCAGAGTCAGGAGTAACCCCTCAGTGCTGCTGGGTGTGGCCAAAAATAATAATAATAAAAAAACCTAAATTATCAGTTCACAATCTAGAGTAAGCAAATAAAACAAAGCAATAGTATCAACAACTACAATATTTACTGTCACTTACTGTCTTTGCCTCTCAGTTTCATATTTATTATAATTCTATATTTTAGTTTTATGCTAACTCTTTAATCATCATACAATTCTCAAATAAAGTAAATATTTTAAAATTTGTCAAATGTACTGTAATCTTCCATCTTTGCTAAAACTTCATCAAACAAGCTCCTAAATGATGAACATTTGCTCAATTGTTTGAAACAATTATTTAAAAATTTGAGTTAAATGATCCTTCTTGTTCAGAATGACATGTGTGTCCAATATGATTAATATATTTTAAATAATTTTATTTAATTAAAACTTAATTCTAGGAAATATGTAAACTAATTTTTATAAAATTTGTCTAGTATAGCAGACAAAGAAGAAAATAACAGTAAAATATATTTTACATGACAGATTAATATTAGGTTACTATATTATCTTGTTATACCCACAAAACTATGCAAAATAAGTATACTTAGGTCTGTATCTTCAAATAAATTCAGAAACATTTAGATTTTTACCCAGTATTCATTTAAAAATTAATAATAATTTATCTCTTCTCAGCCTTTTGGCTAAGATCAAGTGTAAAAATTAATAATAATTTATTGTAAAGAGGAGGAGAATCTTTTATTCAATTTATTATTTATTTATTTATATCTTATTAGCAAGTCTGTCACTTTTTTATTATTATAGTTTGCTGCACTTATTGGCAACATTTTAATGATAATGGATTTATTACTGAAGTGATATTGTTTGAAGGGAAATCGAGTAGCTTTTGTGTATCAGTACCACTATTAACTCTGCAAACAACACTAGCAACTGTTCAATCCCCCCTTCAGGCAAACCCAACAACCACAAGTATTTGAGTACCACAAAAAAGTATACAATAGCTCTCTAAAGCATGAACCCTGCTGAGCACCACAACCAATTATGCAAGTACCACAGCAATGTATTTAACTCATTCCATCATCACAATAACAAAAAGGTAAGGAAATCACTAGAGTCACAGAAGTAGAATATGCCATTTTTATATTTTCATATGTGTATTTTTCTTAAATGTTTCATTAAGTTCTTTTAAAAAAAATTTTGCTATGAATATTTCATGTGGGAAACTTGTATTTTTGGGTTTTTTGTTTTGTTTTGTTTTTAGACCACACCCCTTGATGCTCAGGGGTTACTCCTGGCTATGTGCTCAGAAATCGTTCCTGGGTTTGGGGGGACCATATGGGATGTCCAGGGATTGAACCACGGTCCGTCCTAAACCAGCGCTTGCAAGACAAACGCCTTACCTCTAGCACCACTGCTCTGGCCCTTGGATACTTGTATTTTAATAACATTATTTTCTAATAATGTATTTACAAGTCCTCACAATAATGCTAAATATATAGGTTCTATAAATCAATTTGTTTAAGTTTACAAAGAAGAGAAATAACTCAGTTATAAGTCACATTGTTTTCTAAATTTTATGTGAAACATAAATTTCATTTTCCAAGCTTTCTACAGATACCATTCGTTATTTATTAGCATGTCACTAAACTATAATTGGGCAATAATAACTTAAAACAAGTTATAAAAAAATTTCTCAAAATTAGAAAGAATCCTGAAAAATCAATGGTCAATATTATCTTTAAGTCCTAAATACTTTCAAAGCAAAAGATTGGGGGAACAATATTTCTATATGCTATTACTAGAGTTTTTTCATTATTATGTACATAGATGATTTTCCTTTTACTTCAATCTAATCCCTCAAAAATATTTTTAAGCTATTAGAAGTCAGTCCAAAAGTTTTCAATGGCCAAGGCTATAATACATAAATAAATAAATAAATAAATAAATAAATAAATAAATAAATAAATAAATATAAACAAGAGTATTAGACATTAACACAAAGTGTAAAATAAATATGCATGAGTCCATACTGATAAAGTAAATTATTCAACAAATTACAGAGGAACAAATTTTTATTACAGAAAATTACAAAGTAACTAAATATTTCCTTTTCTAGAATATAAAATACCCCATCTCCCTGAGATTAAACTATTTAATTAATGATACGCTTCCAAAGAAAAAGTATGAAAGGGTAAAAATGTAACTTTCCAGGTCAAGTGATACAGGTTTGTATCACCAGTGATAAGTTATACTGATATCTGTACCTGATATGAAATGATGAGAAAAACAGCTCATCATGATGTTCTTTTCAAAACTACAAATTATGAAATTATTATTAGTCTGATTATTCAACAATCAGACAAAATAATTGAAGGATATTATAAAATATATTTATTAACGCTTTTCAAAAGTATCAAGGTAGGAGACAAAAACAAGGAAAGAAACTATCACAAATTAGAAGACATAATGGAGATATAAACACTAAATGCAATGTGTCATTCTGGATGAGATCCCAGAACAGAAAAAGAACATAAACAGATAGGCTGGTGAACCTTAAATAGAGTTCTTTCCCTACTTAAAATTAATCTGCTGTTGTAACAATAATTAGCTGTGACAAATGTACCATGTATGATGTTTATAACAGAGGAAACCAGGAAAAGGGCATATAGAAACCACATCTTAGCTTCTTTTCATAGGTCTAAATTTTTCCAAAACAAAAAGTTGTATTTTTTTTAATACAAGGCATCAGAAAAATAAGTATTCTGTCATTGAGCAACATCTCCAACCCCAAAATCATATGGTTTAAATTTTAAGTCATCAGGTTTTAAGTAGTAAAGTCCAATAGCTCTCTCACAGTACTACCAAAAAACAAAAATTGGTTTAAGGCAAAAAAAAATTTGCACATATAATAGAATGTTTCAATAAACCTGAGTAAAATACATATAACAAAACTGACAAATCTAAAAAATCAATATACCTAAAAGTTTTAAAAATTTAAAAACATCTAAAGAAAAAATAAATAGGCAATCCTGAAAATAAAGTATGTAATATAATTTACAATAAATATTAAATTGTAAAAAACACTATAAGAATGTAAAAAAGATTACTGAGGAGATAGATGCAGGAGATGAAGTTCATGCCCCTATTAAGTTGGAGAAAATAATCATATGCCATATATCTGGCAAAAGGTTAATATCCGAGACAGGTAAAGAGCTGACAAAATTCAACAGAATTACAAATAACTTTATCATAAAGGGCAAGAGAACTGAACAGACACTTCTTCACAAATGGCATACAGGTGTCCAACAAACACATGAAAAATATCTTTATCACTGATTGTCAGGGAAATGTAAATAAAAAAAACAATGAGTTATCATATCTCATCTTAGAGAATGTTCTAGATCAAAGAAGAGGGATCAGTAGGACAAGGAGTGGAACTGAGTGGGTTGAAAGAGTTCAATGAACTGTGGTGGAAGGATAGTTGCACTTTGGTGATGGGTGTGGTGTGTTAACATTTGACCCCTAATGTAAAATCATCCCATGCACCATATCTCCAAGCCCAAGCAAACGAATTTGAATCAAGGTCGCACAAGAAATAATACAGACCAGGCTGAGATGAAACACATGTAGTCTGGCAGTCTTGTACCTAGTATGGACCTGCCTGACAAAACTGCCATTTTTTTTACTACAATGAGCACCTCTGGGTGGGGCAGTAAACCCACCCCAGGTTTACAAGTAAGACAATCTTTGTTTTGGGTGAAACCAAGTTGTAAACAAACACATAAAGAAACCTGGGATAAACTTTGTTTTAGGTAAAATAAGGGATAACCCAACACCCTAACCATAATAACCTTTAAACTCTTCTAAACCAATGTTTACCTCATTATAAAATGTAAAAAATTTTAAATATATGACCAGAAAGATATTATATTATTAAGGTACTCATCTTGCATGTAGCAATCCCAGGTTCAGTGCCTGGCACCATATATGGACCCCTATACAATGCCATGAGCAATCCCTAAGCAGAGCCAAGAATAAGCCCTGAGCACTGATGAATGTGGTCTCAAAACTAGCAATCATAACTGGAAAAAAAAAGGTGATGTTATAAAAAAATCTACTGTAAAATTTCTAAGCATAAAGGTAGGCTACACTACAGAAAGGTAGATATTTTAAAATTAGAATTCATTCATCAGAAAAAGGTGTAAAATGTTATTATTAAAACTTTGGAACTTGGGGCTGGAGAGATAGCATGGAGGTAAAGCGTTTGCCTTTCATGCAAGAGGTCATCGGTTCGAATCCCAGCGCCCCATATGGTCCCCTGTGCCTGCCAGGAGCAATTTCTGAGCATGGAGCCAGGAGTAACCCCTGAGCACTGCCGGGTGTGACCCAAAAACCACAAAAAAAAAAAAAAAAACTTTGGAACTTAAATTAAATTAAACTTAAATTAAAACTTCCTAAATATAATATATATAAGTGAAGTAAAGAAAAAATGTAGTTAAAATGAGAACTTTAATATCACAGCAGCTGGGCTTCCCATTAGCTTTTTTAATATATCAAGGATAAAAATATCTATGTATTTCATTGTGTCTAATATTGAAGCAACTAATTAATCACAAGAGAGAAATCATTTGCTAGATAAAATTTTATAGTATTATTAGGACTTCTAATTATAAAATATATCTTTACTTATTTAAAACTTTGAAAACATGTCCTAAATTCCCTTCAATCCTCACATTGGACTTAAAACTCAGTTAATGGCTTGTACAGTTTAAATTGTAATGTAGAACTACAAATATTTACAGTATCATGTGTGAATTATTTCGTCTGCTTTCTGTTTCATAGCATCAAAATAATTCCTAAATACTGATAATGCAAAAATTAAAGCTGCTGAGAACAAATTGAAGAGAAATTTTTGCATTATTTTCAGTATTCAAAGAGTTAATATGATAAACACATTGTCAAAAAAAATTTAGCTTCTCAAACAAAGAACATTACAAAGATATTTATATTCTCATTAGTGGGATTAAGATAAATAATCTAAACAGTCTAAATTTTTCACTATGAGGCATAACTAAACTTTATATCTATAGTTCCCTATCCTGACCTTAAACCATACTTACAAAGAAACAATTGTTCTGTTTAGGTGCATTATAGATAAATCACACACACACAAAAAAACTTTCCAAAAGTGGCTAACACTAGAAGTAAGTTTATAAAATTAAGATTTTTATAAAAGTGGGACAATAGCTAAATTATGCAGAGTTAAACATTATATTCAGTAAAAAAAAATTAATTTATTTTGAATCACCATGAGGTAGTTACAAAGTTGTACATGATTGACTTTCAGTTATACAATGTCCCAACATCCATCTCTTCACAGGTACACATTTCCCACCACCATGTCCCCAGTTAATTCACTGCCTCCCCTATGGCAATCCCTTTTCTACATTTTTCCTCTCTCTGTCTCTGTCTCTGTCTCTCTCTCACTTACTTGGTCTTCCCTTTTTTCCCTTTTAAACACTGGTTTGCAAGATGATTACTGAAGGGGTATCATGCATATCACTTTACTTTGTTTCAGCATCCATTTCTTGTCCAGAGTGATCATTCCCAACAATTATCATCATAGTGATCCCTTTTCTGCCTCTACTGCACTCCCCACTATTTGTAGCAAACTTCCTACTATTGTCTAGACCTGGTCTTCATCTCTATTGTTTTTAGGGTTACTACATACAATTTTTTATATCCCACAAATAAATGTGATAATTCTAAATCTATCTCTTAGACCTGGTCTTCATCTCTATTGTTTTTAGGGTTACTACATACAATTTTTTATATCCCACAAATAAATGTGATAATTCTAAATCTATCTCTATCTCTCCGATTCATTTCACTCAGTATAATACTCTTCATATCCAAGTATAAGCAAATTTCTTAACTTCATTTTCCCTAGCAGTTACATAGTATTGCATTAGATAGATGTACCAGTTTCTTTATCTACTCGTCTGTTCTCAGGCAGTTGGGTTGTTTCCAGTTTCTGATTATTGTGAATAGAGCTGCGATGAACATTGAAATGCAAATGTCCTTTTTTCATTGAGTTTTTGGTCCCTAAGGTATATCCCCAGGAGTGGTATTACTGGATCATATGGAAGTTCAAATTCTAGTTTTTTTTTTTTTTGAGGTACATTCAGTGAAATTTAAGGTCTGTTGAACTTCTTTTTAATTCCTAATATAGTCATGTGCATTATTAGAAGTTGCATGTATTAAACATCATCATCACCTTTTCCTTAAGCTATTCCATTCATTTATTTTCTAAAATTAAAGAATTTTTGTGCAAAATTAGTGAAAATATAAATAATAATTAATGTAATTTCCAAAATCCATCTTAGAACTTCATAATAATTCATTGCTGGAGCCAGAATAATAGTAGGCATTTGCCTTCCATACAGCTCACCCTGGTTCAATTCTCAGCATCCCATATGGTACCCTGAACATTACCAGAAGTAATTCCTGAGTGCAGAGGTAGGAATAAGCCCTGAGCATTGCTAGGTGTGGCCAAAACAAAAACAAAAAATAAATTTATTGTGTTTTATTTGAACCAGTTCTCAAAGTTATGAAAAACACTTTTTCTTGGGTTTCAATTTGGGATGTTCAGCCAACACTAATTCTTTGGGATATTATATTTAAAAAAAAAAAACTTAGCCTTCTGAAAATATCACAAGGACCAAATAATACAGTGTGTATTACACAGACTTTATCCAAAGTAACTAAAGGTGAACTCTTGTATCTTTATTTACATAATAAAAAAACCTATAATGGCAGATGAGAAAGAAAGCTATAATTAGAAAAATAACAAAAACAATAACTAATCTACCCATGAAACACTGAAGAAAAAACCTAGTGTGAGGCTAGTGAAAATTATGTGTTTATTATGCTTTTTTATGTATAAACATATATTCCCACATATTTGTTACCACAAGAAGTTATAAAAGATCAATATTTTACTGGTCCATCTGCAATTTTCCATAAAATTTCTATCAAACCCATCTTTTATAAGAGCATATAAAATAAAGAAAAAACATCACTGTGGATTCCCAAAGTCCTTTCTATACATTAAGTCATTGTATACAATACACTTGGACTAAGCTCTTTTTCCTATTTCCAGTTTAGAATTTAAAGATTAATGTTCCAGCCTACCAATGTGGGATCCCCGAATATTTAACTGTGCTATGGTCCTCCACGAAAGCTCCTAGGCCAGAAAGTTGCCAGATCTGATGACTGTCTGCCCTCTGATCCAAAAACCACATGGGTACTCTAGGGTATAGGCTCACAGACAATCCAATATATATTCCCTATTTCCTGGCAGGTGGGCCATAGCATTTCTATGTTTCAGAGCTTATACAGCCTCAAAACTCAGTCAACATAACAGAGTAAATAAACAATTTATCTAGCATACTTATATAATTCTGCATAGTTAGCAAAATAACCTGAAATACAGATTATTATAATTAGTCACCATTTGAGAGAAAATTTTAAGAAAATACTCTTCAAGTAACAGGTAACCTGAAACTCTACTATTAAAACCCAAAAATGCAAAGTACAATTGGAAAATTACGGAGGTTATCTGAAGTTGTGAGAGATAGAAACCTAGACAAATCTGTAAGCCCACCAAAATGCTTGAGCCTAGCTGATGAGGACCTAAAATCAACACTCAATACATTGAAAATAAAAGTTAAGAAAGCACAAGCCTCCACCACCACCACCACCACCACCCACCCACCCACCCACCACCACACCAACAACAACAATAACAACAACCCACCAGAAAAAAAAAGCACAAGCCAGTTTAATTAAGCAATAGATAGATGAGAATTCAACAAACTCAAAGTATAACTTTTTCAGAAGTTAAGAAAATTCATATGGGGCCGGGTGGTGGCGCTAAAGGTAAGATGCCTGCCTTGCCTGCGCTAGCCTTGGACGGACCGCGGTTCGATCCCCCGGTGTCCCATATGGTCCCCCAAGCCAGGAGCAACTTCTGAGCACATAGCCAGGAGTAACCCCTGAGCATTACCGGGTGTGGCCCAAAAACCAAAAAAAAAGAAAAAAGAAAATTCATACAAATTGGAATTGAAGGAGCTAAAGAATATGGTAGCCAAACCATAGAAGCAGAATCACACAGGGGAAGAAACACACAAACTTGAAGACAATTACAAGACAGATTGATAAGGAAGTAAAAAAAAGAAAAGAGACAAAAAGGATAAAAGGTACTTAATGAACAAAGACAAGAGGAATAATCTCCAAATTATAAAAAATACCAGAAAGTTAAAAAGGGGGGAGGTGAAGAACAAATAGTGAGAAAGATAATAGCAAGGATAAAAGGAACTTACCCATTTTCTGAAAAGGAGAAGCTGCACAAATTAGAGGCCAAAAGAGTGCCAAACAAAATATAGTCAAACAGAACAAGACATACAGTAATCAAAATGGAAAAAAAAAACAGAGAGAGAGAGAGAGAGAGAGAGAGAGAGAGAGTTCTTAAAGCAAGTATGGGAGAAGAAAAACCTTAAATATAAAGAAAAGAACATAAAAACCATACCGTACAGGGGTCGGAACGGTAGCACAAAGCAGTAAGGCGTCTGCCTTGCACATGCTAACCTAGGTTGGACTGCAGTTTGATCCCCCAGCGTCCCATATGGTCCCCCAAGCCAGGACCAATTTCTGAGAGCATAGCGAGGAGTAAGCCCTGTGCATCACTGGGTGTGCCCCATAAAAAAAAAATCACACCATACAAAACGATTTAGGCAAGAAAAGATTGCAATGACATTTTCAAAATTACTGAATGAAAAAACTTTTCTACTTAGAGTCCAATATCCAGGCAAACCACTCATGCAAGGATAAAAACATTTTCAGACAAAAAAGGAACTGGTAACATTTCCTGTAAACAAACCAATACTAAATTAACTACTGGCAGGTCACTTGCATAAACCAACTTTTCAACTGTTGAAGCAAAACTCAATAATTTTCTTAATGCCAATGGACTAAATTCTTTCATCATAAGACACAACAAAAATGGAAGGCTGGACCAGGAAACAAAAAACCATCCATTTACTGCTTACAAAAAAAAAAAACATCTAAAATCTCAAGATACACACAGGCTCATAGTAAAAGAATGGAAAAAAAAATCTGGGATAGAAACACTTATATCAGACCAATTGTATTCAACCTCCAGAAAGTAATTAGAGAAAAGATGGACACTATTTGTTGATCAGAGGAACAATGGATCAAGAAGTACTAACACTAACCAACATATATTCACTAAATGTTGGGTCAACAAAGTTGTAAATCTTTTGCTCACAAAACTAGAGAGACACATGGATGGAAGCATGATAATACTTTGAGATTCAAGATGCCATTCACAACCAGATAAAGGGTTGATATCTAGGATATACAATATATACACAAAGATTAAACTCACAAAATATAAAAACCCTATCAAGAAATAGGGAGAGGAAATGAATATGCACCTCTCTGTGGAAGACCAACACATGGCCAACAGGCACATGAAAAAAATGTTCATCATCTCTATCATTAGAAAACTCCAGATCAACCAAACTTCTCCCTGGGAAATTCCTACTACCACTCTAGCACCAACTTGCACCAGTTTTGATATGACCTCCTGATATAAGGAAACGGCAACAACTTGATCTAAGAGAGGGTTGCCCTATCTCATCACCTAATGGTATAATGAAATCAGAAGACAAGTCATCCATTGTTCTATGCAAACACAAAATTGCTTACTACAGAATACTGACTTTAACAAACACGGACTGGGCAGAACTTGTCACCAATGAGAACGATCCTAGCTTTAGGCCTTGTCCGAGGATCTACAAAAACCAAGATCTCTAACTCCAGAGGTCTGACTTTGACAATTGCGATGGAGCAGAACTTCTAGAACCAGGCTGACTCTATCCTAGGCTTTGTCTTAAGATCTGAGCAAAAACCAAGACCACTAATTACAGAAGACTGATTACAATAACAGTGATAAAACAGAACTTCAGCCTTAAAAAAAAAAAAACTCCTAGCGTTCGTCCTATGACCTACGCAAATACCAAAATTTCTAGCTACAGAGGTCTGATGTTATCATTCACAACTGAGCAAAAAGTTTCCTAGTACCATAAAAAGACCTTTTGGGGTGTGAAAATGAGCATGTCTGAATCCTGTACATGTTCCCATGGCAGTATGCTTCAAGGGCAGAAAAACCCTATATCTCTTTGGTCAAGGAAATTCCCTTTCTAATTTCCCCAATACTTACTGTGCCTCTGAAAAAAAAAAAAAACTTTTTAAGTAGTTGCTGGTTTGGTATTTTTGTGTTTGTTTTCTTTTTTTTTATTTGGGTTTTTGACTGGTTTTGTTTGATTACTTTTGTTGTCATGATTTTGTCTTGTTTTTGTTTTCTTTTGTTTTGCTTTGTTTTGTTTTTTGGTTTTTTTTTTTTTCTTAGTTGCTAGTTTTGTTTTTTGTGGGTTTTTTTTTTTGTGGCTACTGCTTTGTTGTTTTTTGTTTTTGCCTTTTGTTTTGTTACCTTTTTCTTTTTTCCCCTTTTTTTCTGAATTTATATTTATAACACCTAGACGAAATCCTCCTAGTTTGTTTATTTTGTTTTTTTTCTCTTCTCCCTTTTCTTTTTTTTATATCTCCAACAGAACCGCATTACTGGAACCATCTTGTTCAGCCTCATAATTGAGGGGGGGAAATGGTTGATACCAGGACTAGATAGTTGTATGAACATTTTGTGAAAATAAAAAAAATGATCAGACATGAACACCCAACCCAAAGTCAATGACAACAGAATCGATACCCAATCTACAACAAGCTGTAAAAATGAGGACCAGTTATACTAGCATTGGTGGGTGGGGGTAAAGGGGAGATATGGGATGCTGGGCACAGGGGTAGAAGGAGGACAGCACTGGTGGTGGGAATGCCCCTCATTTATTGTCACAATGTGCCTTAAAGATTACTTTGAAAGATTTGTAATTCACTTTGGCCACAATAAAATTAATTTTTAAAAAGAAAAAAATTCCAAATCAAGATGCAATGAAACATCATCTTTGCAATATAGATAGCATATATCAACAATACTGAGAACAATCTGTATCGTTGGGGTATGTGGTAAAAAAGTAACTCTCTTCCACTGCTGGTGGGAATGCTATCTGGTTCAACTCCTATGAAAAACAGTATAGAGGATTCTCAGTAAACTCAGAATCAAGCTGCAATATGGCTCAGCAATTCCACTTTTTGGTATTTATCCCCAGAACAAAAAAAATTTCATTCAAAAATGTATGCATACCACAATTAATTTCAGAACTCAGTGCAATAGGTAAGAATTGAAATCAACCTAATGTCCAGCAGATGAATGATCACTGAAGATGTGGTACATATGTTACAATGTAATATTACATAGGAAAGATGCAATCATGCAATTCACTGAAAGATGGATGAAACTGGAAGATATTATGTTAAATGAAGTAAGCCAGAAGAAGGAAAATACAGAATATCACTGTGTGTGATATTTAGAATAATGACATGAAGAAATGCAATGGTTTAAATGATGATTGCATGGACCACTCTTGGTCCCAGAATACAATAAGGAGAAAGAAAAAATATTGAGTGTAGAAGGAAAAAAACAGATGTGAAATAATGGAGGATGGAGGTCAAGGGTCCTTGTGTGCATCGGTGGTGTTAAAGAAGGACAGAAATAAATATCTAAATCAGAAGTCAACAATGATTTCATGAGACCTAAATTTTTACAATCAAACTTAAAAAGATTCCTGTTATATTGGCAGGCTGGAAGACAAGAGTATGAGACAAATTCTGGAAGCATTTTTGGAGGTAGGTTGATACTGAAGGTGGACTTTGGTGCTAGATTTTAAATCCAGAGCCTCCCTAATACAAGTGCTCTGTCTACTCCCAACCCTAACCAGCACATCCTTATCTTGCCTAAGGAACAATGATAATAACAATGGTAGCTTATTCCAGGTCTTTTTTTTTTTTTTACCAGTATTTATTTTAAAATCTTAGTGACCCAAAAACATTTTTAAAATTTTTTTATTGAGGCCATTGTGAATTACAAGTCTTTCACAGTTGTATTTTAAGCATTTAGTGACAGTGAATGAGGGCCATTCCCACCACCAGTGTTGACCTCCCTCTACCATATTTCCCCGAATAGTTTCTCCGCCTCTAGCCCCCTGGACTACTAGTATAATAGGTATATTTCGTGTTCAGCTTGTTATAGTTTGGGTCTCTTGATCTTGTTGTTGGTGACTTTGGCTTGGGTATTTAGGTCTGACCTCTTTTTTTCCCACTCAATGTTCCTGAGACCACTTGGTCCCTGGGCCCATCCACTTTTTTTCCTTTCACAATTTGTAAAAAGACATAGAAATATAAGACAGAACAAAGTTATTCTAGTTCCATGGTTCTATGGAAAAGCAGGAGCCCCCTATGTAGACTATAAGTAAAATTAAAGAAGGAAAGAAAGAAATAAGGGAGAGAGGGCAGGTGTGGCTTTTATTTTCTTTTTGCATAGGCATATCAAACTTTGGGTAAATTAGAAAGAAAATTTCTTCTGCCATGAAGCATACTGTCAAAAAGACCAACTACAGACTCTAGGCATGTTGGTTGCCCAACCCCAATGTCTCTCTTTATTTTCCCAGAAAAAATTCTGCTCAGTTCTCTGTAGTTAGAGATTTTGGTTTTTGTACAGGTCCTAAGCTAAAGCCTAGGATAAAGTCTTTCTTTGTGGTCCCAGGAAAAGTTCTGCTTAGTCACAGATGTTGTAGAAGACAGTCTTTTGTAACTAGAGATATTGGTACTTGCACAGATTCTAGGGCAGAGTATCTTCTGATTTCATCTCACCATTGGGTAGTGAGGTAGGGCAACCTGCTCTTAGATCAAGTTGTTGCTGTTTCCTCATTGCCAAGGTGTTTTATGGGTCTACCCTGGAGCAAGATGGTGCCAGGGAGGCATTTGAGCCTCCCCAAGAGGAGTTTGGATCTTGGTGCTGGTCCCATACTCTGTGCCAGGACCTATATTGGGATCAGAGGTTCAGGGTTGGATGATCAATGTCCAATTCATAGAGGCCTAAGTCAAGTCTTCATGACAAATGCTCAGATTGAAAGGCAGCCCTTGCACTATAAAATTTATACGTTCCTAATCCCTATTAGATAAGAACTTCTTTCTATATGTAAGATTTCCTCATTTTAGTGTTCCTATGCAAAACGGAACAATGCCACATGATACTCGTGCTGTTTATATGGGTAAAAATAACAAGCTCAACAATCTCTATAAGCTTATTCCAGGTCTTTCTATCAAAATTAATTTTTTATATTGGTTGGAGAGTCACGCCTACCCATGATCAGGACTTCTTACTTTTATATTATTGGTTTGAAAAGTCATACCCAACTATGCTCAAGCTTAGTCTGAATTGAAACTATTAACATTCTAAAGCAACTGACTTATTTTTTAGTATTATTTTTGTGTTGATCATTATTTTCCTGTTATCATGAATCAACTTCATAAAGATATCTTAATCAAAAGCAGAAACAAAAAAGTACCTTTCATTGTCCTTTTTAAAGATTCATTGTAAGTTTACATTATAGAATTTGAAGGTATAATAGAATCCCCCTATATGTATATAAAATTTACCACAGTGACCATTAAAATTCAAATGGTCATAGACCTTCTCAACTAGTCATCCTACTACTGTTTTTCTTTAATACAAGTAAATCAATTAAAATTCAAATTATTAAATTATGTTAATCATTATATATTAATCCTTGATTAAAATTTAGTGGATCATATGGAAGCTCAATTTCTAGTTTTTTGAGTATATCAATATCATTTCCAAAAAGACTAAAACTCAACAAAACTCAACTATGAATAGCTTTGTAAATGACAAATGCTTTAAATTAAAAAATAA